>NW_005842336.1:1034172-1053486 GCF_000455745.1 Alligator sinensis | reverse complement strand
AGCAATGTATCAAAAGTGGCTGCCACAATTAAGCACGTGCTGGCTGTTTGGCTCGGCCCTTAAAGTGGCAGGCGCCAACAGTGCCCTGCCACAGTGTTCTGTTGCCTTTTATCTGTTCTTCCAACTCCATTTCTTCCCTCATGCCCTTCCTTATACCTGGAATGCCTAGTAGGTTCCAAGTAATCTGTGATAAGCATCCTTGCTCTCCTTCCAGTGGCTCCCCAAACCCTGTCTGATCCTCCCCAAACCCTGTCTGATCCTCCTAACTACCAGCTTACTACACTCAAATGCCTTGTCCCTTATCTTCATTGCATGTATTAGAGATGAACTGAGTTCTATCTCTGAGGTCCTGAGTGATCTTAGCTTTAAAGTTGATGGGTATCAGTCCCTTAGGTTGCTAAGCTTTCTGTAAAATGGAATTAATTGTTTCTTCTGATGTTGTTTTTAAATATTATTTATAGGCTTATACTATTGGCTAGGGGCTTCAGCTGAGATTGGGATTCCCATATGTTAGGCACAGTACCTATATGTATAAATATATTGTTTCAGCCCCAGTGAAACTATATTTTAGACAGACAGAGACTAGAAGAACAGAATTATCATCCTCTACTTCAGTGACAGGGAAGGCAGTCACAAGAAAGATTTCAAGGACTTGCCCAAAGTCTGGCCAAAGTGCAGAGCTGAACTCAGGTGCCAGTCCCATGCGAACTGTACCAGATCATCCTTCATCTATACATAAAGAATTGTGTACAACTACAGTACCCTATAAATTAGAACTGATGATAGTGACAAGTTGAACAGGTATTTGATGGTCTGGCCAGAGGCTTCCAAAATGCCACCTCAAAGGCATCCTCTGACTAGACAGATGGTCCTCAAGTTGCAGGGGAACACACACACACACACACACACACACACACGCACACACACGTGTGCGTGTGTGTAACTTAGTTTTTAGGCCTGTGCATTAAAATATCTGGGTCTTTTATAGTGCTGTCATAAATTTTAATGGTAGTCATTCAAAATAAGCTAAGTTTTCTTTCAGTGTCTAGAATGTTGATATACAGGATGAATGGGCTATACTTCTTACTACTTGGCTAGAATTTGAATCATCTGTTAAACCCATAGCTTGCACTGGTCTTAAAAGGAACAAAGGCCAGCTAAGAAATGGAGAACTGGGTTCAATTTTTTTTTCTAAAGGTTCAAATTTAAAAATAATAAAGCCCTTCTGTGATGCTCCTGTTATGTCTAAACCAGCTTTAGTCAGTTCAACTCCTTGCTTTCTTCCCATACCTCCACTAACAATTATTTTTATTCTAATGCCTCAATAAATATAAATGCCTTTCTCAGATGTAACTATTTAAAATGTACATGTATACATAATGTCAGACCAAATACTTTATGAGAATGCCCAGTTGCAGTTAAAATTAATTGTAAAATATCCAGGATAATAAAAAGACTGACCTGGTTCAACTTGGGGAAAGAAGAAAATCATTCTGTGTATATAAATCTAAAAGTGGAGAAGAAGGGGCAAAGGCTGAGATTAAGGCACTTTAGAGTAGCCCCTGGGCTTCAGAGAGAAGAGACCCACAATGAAAACAATGGTTGAGTGTTGTTATAATGCTAAATTGTTAAGTACCAAGGACAAAAATTTCAGAAGCAGCATGATGCTCAATTTAAGATAGCTTAAAGGACCTGATTTTCAGAGGGGCAGATATTCCTTTAAGGGTCTCTCAACTTGGACACCCCAAATCACTAGGTGTTGAAGACCTTGGCACAAATCCCATTGTTCCCAGTGTGGTGAGATGCTAAGTGCTCTCCCGTCAATGTGGCCAATGAGAGATACTTTGCATCATGGAGGTGGAAATCAGTCCTAAAAGAAGTAGCATATAGTTTTCCTTGAATATTTAGGACTACACGAGATTTATCAGTTAGTGAAAATCAGCCTTATTTTATTAAGTCTGAGCCAGTCCCCATGCTGCTTGTGCTTGGTGGATTTATACCAACCGATGATCTGGCTTCAGGTATTTTGGATTTGGTTAAAGACCCTGTTCAAGTCCACTAAACCTGGTAAAGTGGAGTCAAAGTTGCTTTTAAAGAATTCATAATGCCTATCTACCTATTTTAGAATTTTGTATTGCACGTTACTATGGTATCATAACAGTTTGCAAGGTAAATTAAATCAACAATGTGATGTTTCTAATAAACTTTCTATACTCTCCTGATTTTCGTTCTTTGGTTATAGGAAGTTCTGGTTGGGTGGAATCTCTCTCTCTTTAGACATAGAAGGAAATACAAGTTGTGTGTGTAAGTGTGCACACACATGTGTGTAGGTGTATGAGTTTTGTGTTTTAGTTGGAAATGCATTTTCTGATTGATTTAGTCCTCATTTCTGTTTTCATATTATCCATGAACAGGTCATCTTTCTGATGATTTATTTGCCATTACTCTACACTACCAATTAATCTGTGGTTTCTGGCAACTGATTTCCACGTCTTTGTGTGGGAGAGCTGGTTCTGTTAGTCATGTGGAATTGGTTTCTTTTTGTAGATGACCTGAGCTCCATAAATAGGAGTTCCTTTATGTGTTTGCAAATTATCTGTGAGCATTTGTGGCAGTTCATATGCAGCAAAAAAAAGCTTTGTATGTGAGAGTACTTCTAGATTGAACTCTCACACCAGTATTAAAGTGCATTAGTATACCCGTTTTAACCCTCTATAAACCAATTTGTAAATACTATCTTGCTTACCAAAACATTCAAACAACAGCAGCTGTGAATACTAGCAAAAGACTTATTTGCAAGAGTATTAGTGAGTATGTATATATTTCCATTTTTCTTTCCTTGCTTAGCATTCCTCCTAAGACATAAAGTTCTGTATGATTTTTAGTTCTAAGTATAACCAGGTGACTAGGGCTCTGTTCATAGAAGTTGCCTTCTAACAAGGGAGCATTGATCCATTTTTCACCAGTGAACTTGAATACAAAGTGAAAGAGACTGCAGTAGTGACGCTGTGTTTTACCTGTATCACATAAAGAACCAAGGAGGTGGTGGAATTATTAGCAAAAATTAAATGATGAGTCTAAATAATAATTTGTGAAACATGCAAGAAAAAGGGTAAAGCATGCTTGAAATACTAAAAATAACAGAATCTTTTCATACAGCAAAAGCCCATAGGAAGATATTTTTGGTACTGGTCATATTTATTATCTCATCTAGGTCTTTTGTTTTTATTTGTTGGCAGTAGTTTTATGCTTTTGGTCTATTTGTTTAAGCTACATACAAATGGATCAAATTCTTCGGTATTTCTTTGTGTCTTTGAAGAAGATGGAACGGAAGAGCCAGGATCATGAGAAGGGCAAACAAAATCACGTTAGCAAGAAAGTTGATTTTATTATTATTATTGTTATTACTTTTGTTGTTTGTAAACCCTTGAAAATATACATCTTTCTCCTTTAAAGTTCTTATTCAAGGCATGAATGTGAGAGTTCTGAAGGGACTTTGGGACTGCGGTAAAAAATCGTTGTCATAGTAACAGAAAGGGAAATAGGCCTAGCTCACCTGGGACTTTAACTTACTGCAAAAGCTGATTTTTTTGGGGGGGTGGGGGGGTAAGGAAAGCGCTCAGCAAGAGAAATTAATAAATAAATCCTTCATTGTATTCTAAACCAGTTCTTTAACTATTTAAAATATTTTTATACCTATATCTTCCTTACAAACTTCACAAATTTCCTTGTCCTGAAAAAAAATTGTTTTTTTATCCAAGTACTAAAAGGGAGTTGCAAAAAAATATTTGAATTCATGAAAGAATTTCTTGCTGTTCCTGTTTACATCGCGAAAGCATGGCTGTTTCAATTTTTAATCTGACAGGTGCAAGTGTTTGCTAACAATTGTGTAGTCACTCATATTTCATAGAATTCACAAGTTTAATAGGTGACTAGATTAGTGCACAGGGAAGACTACTTATTTGTAGCTTCACATGGAAGAATTTTGCACCTTAGAGCCTGTAGAGAAACAGCTTTCTAGTGATAGTATTCCAAAGTGCAAAATGCAAGCAGTTTAGTCTGTAATGTCCACTACGTCTGTGAAGACTGCTGTGATGAAATCTAGTTAAATGCAAACTACAACAGCAGTGAATTATAAAGCGGCAAATATTTGTGTGTTTCATCAAATAAAAGTAATTTATGCGGTTGCTTTACAACCACTAGCATATATACAGGCTTTAATTTATCCCTTACAGATTGCATCAGCTCTCCCGTATTTCCTTAACTTGTGTTATCCTCTTTTTTAATAGTTGGTTTAAGAGTACAATTTGGATCATCAGCAGTTCTCTGTACTTCACTAAAAAGTGAATACCTAAAAGGTACTTTCGACATATAATGTAGCCAGCTTTTTTTTTTTTTAAGCATCCAAAGTAATTTGGGGTTGTACGCCTCTCCATGTCACTTTGTGTCGTTCTTATAATAGCATTATCCTTCCAACACAGTTGCACAAAAGAACTACAACAGTGATTCTCAACTCTTTTAGACAAAAGGCAATCCTTGTTAGGCTCAAGATACCTCTCCTTAGATTCAGATAACCCCTTGGAAAATGCCAGCTCTTAGTTTTCGCCCATTTTTTTTACTACAAAAAATAATAAAGCAGCTTTTCTCTTGGAAAGACTCAAGGACCACAACAGGGTACAATGTTTTTAACATTATGGATTCCTGTTTAAAAACTCTGGGTTTATCTTGTGAATCATGTTTGCACATCTAAATGTTAACAATGTGTGGCACCCTATGGCACCCATGAAAATAGCTCAAGGTACCCCAGGGTGTGGTGGCACCCTGGTGGAGAATCACTACCTACACAGTCAGCAGAAGAAACTGACTATATGACAAAGGGAAAAATAAGTGAAATTAACTAAAGAAAAAGTTAAGTCAGACATACAAGGTAAGGAAAGTCAGGAAAAACAGATTGAGATTCTCAGCTGGAGTAAACAGGTATATCTCTTTTAAAGACATTGGAATAGTGCTTGCACTTGGAAGGGTTTTAATATCCCTTTTCAATTACAATCACATTAGATGCTACTTACAGGTCAAACGGTTAAAAAAAAAAAAAAAAAAAAAAAAAAGAAAAGTTCAAATTTTTTTTAAGTTGTCAGGTTCCAGTTAAATGAAGCCTGTCTGTTGATCTACCATCATGTAAATTGCTCTGCTCTGATACACAACTGTATCAACATGAAACTGGTTGATAATGATAGATGTTAATTTACTGTTAATAAAAATGACACAGTCCCTTATCATTGCAGATTCTTCTTAAAATTTTTCCTCAAGTGCAATCAGAATTGTCTGAAAACAGCAGGGAACCCCAGAGATATGAGACGGTTCCAGGTAAGTGTTACGAGACTCAGCACTAAGTTGTCTTTTTTTTCCTTTTTTAAAATATGTGTGTGCGTGTATTCACCTACATTGTTAGTAATAAATGTAATGCCCTTAAATGATAAACCTGATAAACAATAAATAAATGATAAATAATACTGTTAAAGCTTTTCTTTATCTGCTGTGTTTAAGCCTCTTTTCCCCCCTTCCCTGCTTTCCCCACTCTGAATCCCGAAGGGGGAGTGATGTACTGTACCAACCAGCACTGGATATTTGATTTGACACCCTCGGGCAAAGCACTCGCGCATACAGCTGCCCACAGCAGGGATCATGTTTGTGATACTTAGATGCCTCAGAATTTTTCAAAGTAGCTATGTACATGGTACACAAGCAACACCATTCCCCCTCCCCTCCTTTCTAGCTCCCTGACTTTTTAACTCTTTCATAACCTTCCTTTCAGCCTCTTGAAAAACAGCAGCCAAAACAGTCATGGTCACTTTAAGATCTCATGCGGCAAAGCAACAAGACCCATGGGACAATGACCCAGCTGCTTTGCAGTGAAATCTGCCACTGGTTTCATCATAGTTGTCGCTGATGTATTGAAAATACCAGCTAATAAAAACACAGAGGGAGGTGAAGTGTGTCAGGTTGGAAACACCAGCAAGAAGAAAGGCACAGTTTCTCCTTGCCCCTATGCTAATCTTTTGAACAAGTAGCTTTATTTCATAAATATCTCACTTGTAATTCACTCCTAACAAAAATTAAACAACCTTTCCCCCCCCAAATGTTCCCTGCGCATATGGGTAGTTTGGTGATAAGAAAGGTGCCATTTTTAGAGGCTGGTGAGGAAAACTGACCTCAAAACTGGTTCATCTCTTGGTCAAGTAGACAAGTGACTAGATTTCCAGTGAGAGGAACTGCATTTGGTCCCTGACTTCTTCACTAGCTCCATGAGCAACCTTGGGCGGGTCATTTCACTTCTCTTTGCCTCAGACTTTCCACCTCTAAATGAGGATAATAAAGTTCACTCACCTCTGTAAATGCTCCTTGGCCCTGATTCAGGAAAACACTTCAGAATGTATATATGTCTTTCCTGAATTAGGGCCTAGGAAATCGCCAAATGAAAAAAAGAGTATGTTTAAGTGGGGGCTAGTATTCATGATTAATATTACTATTAGAGCTGCTCCGCTTGCATCTTTCATCAGCTGTTCTATCATTATCATCATTGATACAAACAATGAGTGCAGTCAGTTTGTAAAGGGAGGCATGGCTTTCTGACTGTCAAAGAACACTTGAAATTATGAGATCTGGGTTGTTCTCCTGACTCTGTAATAAGACTTTTTTTTGTAGCTGCTTGGATAAATTACTGCACCTCTTCATGCTCCAGAGTCATACTTTGTGAGAATTCTGAGAACTGGTCAAAATGTTGCCATCAAAGCCTTCTGGACAGAATATAGCTTTAATGATAAAACCAATGTGTTCTGTCAAAAATGTTTGTGTTTTTACTGTAAATTTGAAAACTAAAAATTCTGAATGCTGGAAATAAAACTGGAGTGTTTGTTTAACTTTGAAAATCTGAGGCAGTAAAGAACATTTTGAAACACTCTTGATTTTTTTTTGTGGGAACATAAAAAGTTTCCCAATCAGCTGTATTTACCAGTCAGTGGGCTCAGAGGCTCTGAAGTCTCTGAGTATTTTATGGTTTGTAGTTCAGCTGGTTATAAGCGAGAAGAAGTGATTCTGTAACGCAAGAAGAAAGTTTAAGGAGCCTGCCTTCAGTATTTGTACAGAAACTAGTGCAGTGTAATCCCAGTTGGTAACTGGAGTTTATGCTGGGGCCAAAATACAAATAACAATATTGGTTACAGAATGACCTGAAGCCAAACACTGGCTCCAAACACATCTAAACTTTTAGAGAGATGCAGTGGTGATTTCAGTCTTTCGCAGTGAGTAAAACCCGCTGAATTTGGACCAAGTTCTGAACTGCAGAGAAGTTTGGATTGGAATCCAAATTTTCTGGCTGTGTTCTGCCTATGGTGTTGGCTTTTATTTCACGTTCTACCGCCTTGTTTCTAAGATGGTGATGTTATTCAACCTGACTGAATTTATATTTCCAGTTGAACATGGAACAAGTAGAATGAAATCAGTCTTACAGAATTACATGGTTACTGAGTGATTATCTTTAACATATCCACCTGGCATGCCCCTCTCACGTGCAAGGAAGTGCAGCCTTTCAGTAGTTTTTGAACTTTTGACCAAAATCAGCAGCTTATTGGAGATGAGCTAGGATATGCTCTTCCTCATCTGGGCTCTCTACCTCACTGCACGCCAAGCCTGAGAAGTCAGGGCCAAGTGAAACTCTGGTTTGTTTTGCAAGGCTCATATAAATTCCTGTAATTTCCACCCTTGTGGGTTCATGCCCTTCAAGTTTGACTTCAAACCCAAAAGTTCATCAAGAGACTTGGTCTAAGCCATCAGGTTTGTTCTAGTTCTGTGTTAAAAGTATTATGCTAGGATGATTGTGATTCATAATAATAAAGCTGATCCCATTTGGAAAAAAATAGCAAAACTTGGATTTATTTAAGTGGGAGAGGAACCTGAGCCTAAATATGTCCAAACTGGGCTTATATTAATGAGCTCTTAGGTTAGCTAGAGCTGCATTAACCATTTTTTTTATAAAAACCGAAAAGTAGGCAATTTAGGTGGAAAAGTAACAACATTTTTCAGCAGCCTTAGTGTGTAGTCACATTCTGTTGCAGGTAAGGACTAGGAAGGTTAGATTAACCAAGAGTAATCAATGAAGGTAGGCAATATATTTTTAAAAAAACCTTGCTTGAACACAGTGCAATGGATCAAGACATATATTAAACTTGGCTGGGAATTCCCTTCTTTTAAATCCACCTGATTCTTTTCTCTCTCAATTTGTGCAAACACCTGTTCATCTGCCTTAGTGTCAGACAGAAGCTGCAGGCACACCCTCCGAGTGTCAGAAGTTAAAATATGCACATCATCCTAAAATACTGGTATGCTCTCACAGTCCAAACACATGTTCATTTTCATTCCACTTGTTAAGCTTTACATCAACAAAGGTAATGAATGTGCCAAGTTTTGTGATTAGGTTAGAAAGGACAGCTGTCAATTCTAGAACTGCAAGACCATCTTGATTTTGTAAAGCAGAGTATGACATGTAGGAGGAAAGAGGGATAGTTTATTGATTCATGATGTAATTCATTAGTTTTCATTCTTGTGCCACACACAGAAAAAACTCGGCCGTTTTCTTGAATAAAGTCTTAGTACTGCTGTTATTAAAACTGTAGTCTTTCAGTATCCTGTGTACTTGTTAAACTTTACTTACTTAAGTAAACTGATTTCATACGACTAACTTTAAGTCTGAGTATGCAGATGTATTTTGCAGGATCATATTTATTTCTACTGTAGCAGCACTTAAAGGAACTTAAAAAGGGATTGGAGACCTATCATACTAGACGATCTAAAAACAAACACAACCCTTTCAACTGCTCACAGTCTGAGATGAGGCTGAAATCTAGTAGAGCTGTTGAAACTGACAGGTTTCCATCCAAAGACACTTCAGAATTTAGTGTGCTGAAAGCATGAATCCTACCATTGACTTTGCTGTTTGACATACAGTCCCAGATGCTATAGGCTGAACTCATACTGTACAGTATTTTTTGAGTTATTTAAGCACAGGATCCTGTTTTTGTGATGACTGGAAGAGTGTCAGGTAAATGGTTTTGATTAGAGATGGATGTGAATTGTTTGGGCATGAATTGGATCATAAAAAGAGTTCAAGGGTGTTGAGATCCAGGGTCTCATTTTTAGGAATGCTCCAGACCTAAGCTATGGCATAGACCAGCTATGACATATTTAAAAACATCTCAATGTTAAATATCATTTATAGCAGACAGTTAAAAAAAGATGAATTGTAAATTTAATACAACTCCAGATGCCTGCAAGTTTTTACTCTAGTCCTTGAGTTTTAGGAACAACACCAGCTGCTTTGTGATCTCATCAAGTGTTTGAAATGTGCTTTGCTACTGGGCAGGAGCTTCACAGACATAATGAAAATCACTTAGCTTATGGCCTTTTTGACCAACACTAAAGCCACTTTTCTACTGTTGAAATAAGCCACATATTTCAAGGCATGATGATTTTGTATTGTTAAATTACATCTAGCATAAATGTACTTTTATTGTGGCTAGCACACCTCTTACTTGCAAGCAACCTTCTGGATTAGTCAGGAACAAAAACCTGCCTTCTATTGCTGATTCTACCTCTGACTCAATCTGTGACCGTGAGCATGTCAAAACATCTAGTCAGCCCTTCTCTCCATCTATACATTGGCACATCTGTACCTTAAGGGGTGTTTGTGAGGTTTAAGTAATGTTTTCAAAGTGTATGGAAGTACTTGGTTGAGGCTGTATAAGTGGAAGGCAGTATTTATAAAACCAGAACTTTTGATGGAGGAAGCCAATTGCCATGAATGCTCAGATTTTGTGTTCATGTCACTCAAAATCCTGGCTGCCACCAGAGGGATTGAAAGAAACCCACTGGAGGTAAAACCATAGAATGTTACACTTGAACTAAAATGTTGTCAAGACAGTAGTTCCTAACTTTATCTCATCCCCAGTGCAACTGTAGAGACTGTAAAGGAGTCATCTGCTGTATTGTTATATTATATGAATCAGGGGTGAGATCTGAAATGGCACAATGCTGTCTTATACCAGCTGATGATCTGGCCTGTTTTTGTTTGTCTGTTTGTTTTTAAAATTTGGTCGACTGTTCAATCAGCCTTACTACTGACTTTGACTTCAGCTGAACTGGAAATGTACCAGTGGTACCTTCATAGGTACCTTCGTATTCATCCTCGCTGAATTCTCAGAGGGCAGTTTCCCTAGGAGCAGTGTAGAAAAACCTGATACACTCCACTCAATTTAATGAGGATTTCTTCCAGGGAACTTGACTGAAGTCCAGTAATGCTTAACGGTAATAACCAGTACATAATGGGGGACAGTAATTCTGTTGAATTGAGATGAGGCACTATGGGCACTTATACACGTGCATTGGAGCACACTTCATTAATTGATTAATCAAGTCTGCTGGAGAGTCTGCTGTCTCTCAGAGCTGCTCTAATTAAAGCACCTCTCCCCCCCCCCCCCCCCCCCCCGAGCATGTGTATAAATGCCCTATAATTAAAATGCTTCAACTGAGACCCATAGCTAAAGCATTAGCCACCTGTTGTTTGGGAATTCTGCTTGCTCCAGGACTGTCCTGATTAAGCAGATCCTATAGCATGGTCCTAATTCAGAAAAGATATGGGCCACAGAATATGCTCTGTAATCACAAATTACTGTGTAATGGTGCAATTTATAGTGACAAAAACCCCAGAAAGAGCAGCACTCTGTGAGTTTGCCAGAAATCTTATTGTGAGATATCCACTACCAGGTTTTCTACCTTAGTTCACTGGGAGGGGAGCAGGAGGAAAGCAAAAATGAGGAAGAATCTCATATACCTGGGGAGATTCCTTCCTGAACTATGTTTGGCTGGATCAGCTCATCCCTGTGTGTATGAGAAAGGCTAAACACATTTTAGGAATTCATACATCTGATATGTTTTAATGTGCTAGAGAATGTAGTCCTCCCTCTTAGGCCCCTTTCCTGAAATGAGGTCATGTGGACAGTCCCCTGTGCCTATGTGGATTTCACTGCAGGAGCAAACTCTAAGTGTGGAACGCCTCATTGAAATCAATAGAAGTTTTGTGCAAAGAGAGGTTGCTGGCATTTTTATAGATTGTGTTGCCCATCCTGAATCCAACTATGCAGCAAACAGAATACTAAATGTCTACTCCTGAATTACTCATTGAACCAAAACTGCCAATGACATCAATGGGAGTTTTGTCAGAGTGAAGACAACAGGATGAAGCCTGGCACATATTATATTTTCATTCACTCAGCTGGAAAATGATAATAATTTAAAAAATTTACATAATAGTTATTCTTTGGAAAAGTTAAAATAATATGGTACTGTGACTGCATGGTTGTAAAGGAAAGTGCATCAGGAATTCAATATTGTTTCCAGATGTAAGATGTCATAAAGAACTTTTTCCACACTTGGAATGGGAGCAGAGATTTTTTTTAGAGATGATTTACACAGATGTGTTGTATGTAACTGTACGTGTGCTTGGTGAGTGAGTATGCATATGGAAATGAGTGTATATATTGAGATACAGGCTTCCCTCACTTTATGCTGTACATGCATTCCTGGAAAATGGTGCATAATTTGTATTCGCATAAAGGGAACCCACTTTACAGTGTAACAAATAGGGATATGTTCCAAGACCTTGACTGTACTGACCCCTGGACCCATTTCTACCACTTCTACAAAACAATTTTGGTATTCATCAGCACCAGACAGTAGGAGATAGAGGTAGCAGATAAGCTAGCGGGACGCTTAGAAGTCATAATGGGGATGGCAACTACAGAAACACATCACAGACAACGAGCGAGGAGCACAGATGCACACAGGAGACTATATTTTGGTGCATGTCACTCCCATAATGCACCACACAAAGCAGCTGACTGCAGGCTTCCACCACACTGATCGCATAAGAGTGAATTTACCTCACATATAACCAAGTTTTGGTATAAAAAGGTTATTGCATAAGAGCAAATTTGCACATACAGAACCCACATAAAGTGAGGAAAACCTGTACTTCAATAATGTGTGTATGTGTGTGTCCAGTTATAAGTTAGAATGGCAAGGGTTTGGGACTATGAAAGTATAGATGTGACAAGTATGTGAAAGAAAGAGTACTTTGCATGTGTAGTACCATTCTTCTCAGGGTTGTGAGGCATTTGGTAACACCAGCTAGTTTTGCAACACATCTTTAATGTAGCTCAAGAACGCCTCTCTGTTATCACCCTAACTTTATTGAAATTGGCTCCCTCCAGTAAAGGGGGATGAAATAATAAAGACTTGCAGTTGCAAATGTCCAGCTGCAGGAGTCCAAGGTTTAAAACTTGAGGCTGTTAATCAAAGCTGTCTAGACTGATCTCCGCTGTCAGAAGTGGGAAGCAAGAGAGGTAATCTCTAAGGTACCCGGGTACAGATCTGTAAATTAGAGCTGGCATTTGGGATCATGCTTGGAAGCCAAAGGAACAGGTCGGCTTATGGATCCCGTTTTTAATATGATAAAGATGGGTAGCACTGCTGTGCTCTGAAGCCTCAGTGTGGTCTTCATGCAGAGAGTGCATTATAATAATCCAACTGGGAAATGAGAATGCTGCAGAGATGCAGTGAGTAAAGGTTTCTAATATTGCAGGGGAATGATTATCTGGTATCTGTGACCTCAGAGCCAAAAAGAGGAAACCTTCAGAGTAGCAAAGAGACTCTTAGGAACTGCCAAAAAAACAACTTAGTAGGCTTCACGTCTGTCTCCATTATTCTGGTGGGAATCTAGATTCAGATCAGTGAAGGAATAGTATATTGCCTAGGTGTTTTCCTATTTCAACTGGACAAACCACTACAGACTTCAGATATTCTGCTAATGTCATTGTTCACAGGACTGGATAACTCGGGCAATTGGGGAGCAACATGTTTTTTTTCTAGGCTATTTAGTTCAAGTCTAGTCCGGACCAGCTGTGACCACAAGCTATGTGGTCACTAAAGGGTATTGACTGGCCTGTAGGAAATATATTGGTGTTTTTATTCCATTCCCTGGGGCCTAGAATTCACCACAGTCACAACACTGAAACTAATCAGTGATCTTAACGAAAGGAAGATCAATCAAGTGGGCATAGAGTTGGAACTATCAACTCATCAGAAGAGGTGGTCCTATTAGATCAGGAATTGGACACCATGGCAGAGGGCAATTTGCTTGAGTTGTAGCAAATCTGAGGACTTGCATCTCCAAGTAAATTATATCAGCATCTACAAGGAAGTTATACCAGTCCTAAATACATGTAAAGAAAAAACATGTAAAGAAAAATCTCAGTGTGTGTTATGATCTTAGAATGACGAGTGATACTGATGGATATGCCTTCAGAAGACATTGGTGAAAATACATATAAATGGTTAATAAGGTAATGGTAAGAAATGTTGACCTTGATTTGTTTAGCTAAGATGTAAAGATTTTTGAAGGTCAAAGGTGTTCTTGTGTAGTGTTTTGGAGTCTAACTGTGTCTGACCCTCTAACATTAAGCTGCTGTGGCCTGCAGTTTTGAAGAGTGAAGCAAACCAGGGGGAAAGAGAGAAGGGGGAGAGAACAGGAAATGGAGTGAGGTGTTTCAGGAAGTTGTCAGGAGTTGACTGATTGATTCCAGATGGAAAGGGTCACCCTCCATGACCCAGGAAATACTCACAGGGGGAAAGTAGTTGGCTTGTGAAAGGGGAGGGCCTGGGAGTTAGAGACTATGGTGGAATGCACATTCCTCTTCCTTTTCTTCTTAAAACACTGGGTTTTAATCTTCAGTATTAAACAATTTCATTGTTTATCTTCACCAGATGAAGGGACAAAATGGAACTCAGTCTAGATCTCTAGTAACCTTGTATCCATAATCTAAGGTGTCCGTACTGTTTAGCCTAGATAAAAGGAGAAGGACAAAGATCTCTTTTCCAGAATTTTGGTAATGCCTAAGGAGGGCTTGAACAAAATGTCAGGACAAAGCACGGTTGAAAGCTTTGGGAAAAAGTTCCAGACCAAATTCTGCACTGTGGGACTACCTCTAAGAATGGTTTCATTTGTGTTCTTTTGGCCCCAGCCTGTGAGGTGCCATTACCTTCACTTCCCAGTGATGATCTTGAGAGATGCCACAGTGGAACCACTCTTGGATATGAGCAATTCCTGCCCACTGTGCTCAGTACCTGGCAAGACTGAAGGCTCTCCTGGAAGTCACCACTTGCACTGCAGGGAGCTTTAGAACATTAACATTGGAAAAAGTATCTTATGTAACACTTACATACTTGCACGCACATGTAACTTGTATACAGTGTGCTCATGTATATTGAAATATATTATGTATAATTGGGATAGATCAGTGTTATATTATATATACATACTGGGTACGTGGTTGGGTTTTTGCATATTATATCGTTGTATATAAATGTAATTGTGTGTGTGTGTGTGTGTGTGTGTGTATGTGTGTATACACACACACTATCCTTTTTGATTTACATTTGTTTGCAATTTAAAATCTTGTCATAAATATTTCAGGCACTGGCATAATTCAGGTTTATTCCCTTGTTACCACACTATGGTCTGCATGGCCAGCTAGAGACTAAAATTTATTTCCATTGTTTAACAGAAAATAATGAAGTGCATCTGAGTGGATTCAGCTATGTCATGTGGGAAATGTTCACTTTGGAACAGAGTCTTGCTCCACCCAAATGTGCAATGATGAAATCAGTTGGCACACAAAAGCAACACATTTTGTGACAGGAATGCATGAGAAATATTAATGTACAGTATGACAAGAGCCTTTTGGAATGAATTAAACTTGTCTTTAAGAAAGAAAGAGTGAGAGCACGCGCACTTTCTTTAAATCAGCAAAATCCTCCAGCAGGGCCAGGTTTTTCCTACTGTGTGCTGAGTACTGTTTATCAACAATTAAAGCCTGTTATTCTTTTACCAATTGCATAAGTACATCTTTAAAGTGCATATACACACGCGGGGTTACATCTACATCTGTGAAATGAAGTAGCTGTTATGAAGTCAGTGGAGCTACACGGACTTCCATGAGTTGAAGATCTAATAAGGCTCGAAAAAGATGCATATTCTTTATGATAGTTATGATAGCTAGGCATTTCTTCTGATGGGTTTAAGGACACGTCTCAGAGTGCATAGAATGAAAATGAATAACAAATAATCTGTCCAGTAGGTGTTTACCTGTGCTTCGTTAGAAGGCAGCCAGGTTGGGCATAAAGGACAAGATTTAAAAAAATAACTAGTGATTTTGAGTGTTTAGGTTGGGACACATTAAAAGGGCCTGTACAGAGCAGAGAGCACATTACCTCTTCTCTCTCAGCTATGCCAGGGGTGTCAAAGATATAGCCTGCATAGTTCCATTATCTAGTCCCAGGTGTTACCCTCAGGTCTTGAGTTGACCCACATGCCACACCTGATGTGCATCATACCGGTCCTGCATGCAGGGGCCAGGACAAAAGCCACCTGTGGTGCCTGCCCCAACTGCTCTGGGACACAAGCTACATGTACTGCCTACTCTGGTTGGTCTGGGACCTGTGCAGCATGTGGGGAGGAAGGCATCCATGGGCCTGATCCAGCACAGCATCACTCCTCTGGTCTTGTAGCTACAGGACATCACAAGAAACCAAACATAGGACCATCTGCAGTTGCTGTTTCATCATACTATGCATGCTGAAGGTGTTATCTGAACCATGTTAAATGGAATTCAATAGAAGCTGAAAATACTTTTCTCCCCTTTGTTAGGGAATATACCCTGCAAGAGATGATTATATTTAACAAACAGAATAGGTTTTTAACTCTGTTGAGTACTGAATACATTACAAGCATAAATACACAAAAGGACTAGTTTACCTGCCTTTTTTTCTCTCTCCTTGAATTATCCAGGTTGTGTTATCAACAACTGTGAACGTTGATGGACATGTATTGGCGGTATCTGACAACATGTTTGTTCATAACAACTCCAAGCATGGGCGGAGGGCGAGGAGACTTGACCCCTCAGAAGGTACAGGACTTTGAAGCCTGGAAAACATTCTCCGCATTTGAGTTTCTGTTTTGAGGGTGGGACAAGGAACTACCCCCTTAGGGTTTTCTGGACAGAAGAGTGGGGAAAAGTGCAAAATGTGGCCCTTCTTATATCTAAGAGATTGACTCTCCAGCCCATTAACTACTTAGCCTGTCCTGTAAAGATGAGAACAGTGTAAAGATGTTTAAATGTTACGTGAATTTCAGACTTAATGCTCAGCTGGGCTATTTTGATTCCAAAGCAAATTAAGCAACATGATATCTTAGTTTAACAAAAACCTTACGAGATATGTATGAAAGGGTGTCACCGGTTTCCTTAAACAAACCGTGTGCAAAGCATAACAGTTCACAGAAGGAAACCAACACTAACAGACTTCAGTTTGTGTGGCCAAGTAAGAATCATACAGTTGTCTATACTCTACACCACGGTTCTTGGGGTAGAATAAAGCCATCAGAAATTTCAGTATCTGTTAAGCTTCAAACTGGGACAACCCCTTCTCTCTCCAACTCAATCCCGTCCACACGCTCCACCTTTTTTCATACAGGCACCACTTAAAAAAGCAATCCTATCTCTGTCTACCTCCCACTTCCCCTGCAGCTAGTGAAAGTGAGAAGAGCTTATGATGTTAGTAGAAGAGACAAGCAAGGTTATTATTTCATTATAATGTTTTGTTGCCCTGCTTCTTAAATGTGCCCTGTATCAACCTAAAGAAGAATTAATGAACTGGAAGAAAATGATTGAATCAGTAAAGAATTTGGAGCGGTGTTAATTCTCCCCCAGCGGGCAGTGAAATGGTAGAAGGAAACTCCCAGGATTCCAAGCCTAGGAAGCCATCCAGTTTTTCCTTGACTGATTGGATGTGATTGACTGGCTGTTCAAAGGAGTCTCATGTTTTTGGAGCCCTGCCAAAGTTCCCCTTCACCTCTGACCCTGTCAACATTGGGAATGGAGTGATGGATTGACTTTGGTTATGGCCTGGAAACCATATTGGGTTCCTGATGGGATGTATAGTCCAGGGGCCTTAAACATATGGAAGAGAGGATAAAAAACCTATTCCATAAAGTCAAGAAAATGATTAGATACTGGTTTTTATAGGAATTGGAGGAAGCATGAGATATTTCCATCTCTTTAACCCATGGGTAAACACAGTGCATTTTAACACATCCTTCCTTCTGCATGTTTTCATTTTTTTGCTCCCGTGATTGTATGATAATAATATTTCTACAGCAGCCTCAACACAGTCATTTAAGTGTTCATTTTTACACGCACTACAGTTGGCTTATTAGGTTTAATGGCAAAATGCTAAATGCCAGTAATGAGTAGGAAAGTAATTAACACCAGCAAACAGAGAACACATTGTATGTATGTATATATGTATGTATTCTGTATTTATTTTTGATTCCTTGGAAGGATAATCAGCCTTTAAGGGTGAACAAATTGAAGGTTCTTGTTCTAGGCCTCAACAGCAGTGGGAATCTGTGCAGCAGTGCAGCTGAACCTCTATAAAGCTGAACCTCTGTGCAGCAGTGCAGTGCAGAACCTCTTTAAATAGGGAGGCCCAGCTGCTCTAAGCTCTGATTTGTATCAGGGCAGCTGGTCCTAGCTTGAGAGGAGCACAAGTAGCTGCTGTGTGGTTATCTGTTCCAGTAGGTTACATCAGCTGTACATCAGTTGTAACCAGCCTTGAAACAAGTTGTAGAAAACGTAACCTGCCACTACTGTTGTTTTTCATTTAGCCACCCCATGCATCAAAGCTATTAGCCCAAGTGAAGGCTGGACTACAGGGGGAGCCATGGTAATCATCATAGGAGACAACTTTTTCGATGGGCTGCAAGTTGTATTTGGGACCATGCTTGTATGGAGTGAGGTAGGCAAATGTTACCTCCTATTGCTAAGCAGATTCAGAATCTGTATCTCCTCACATTGCTAACAGAGAGAAGGAACATGGGGGGACGTGTAATGGTCCATTTTTTATAAGAATACAAGAAAATCTACTAGAAAACTGCTTACAGGAAACACTTTTTCACCCAACACACAGTCCATGAAACTCACAGCCGTACTTTTATCATCTGGGCCAATGGTGTAATAGGATTTTTTAAAAAAAGGGATTTAACAGTTCAGGACTGAAACCAAAACTAAAATCCAAGAATTTTGTAAGAGAAACGAAACTTCAGGCTTCAGGAGATAAACCCACAGCTAGCTAACTGGGGTTGGGGTACGGAAGAGATTTTCCCTGATGGCAATTTACCTAGTAGTTTCCTTATGCGAGGCAGGGAGGGAGAAATTCTCACACCCTTGTCTGAAACACTTTGCATAGCTGTTGAAGACAAGATACTGCACCACATGTACTACTGGGGCAATGGAATTGGGCAAGTCCTATGAAGTAGTTAGTGAAGTATGTTTGCCTACGAAACACAACTTGGGAGTGGATGGATGGGGAGGGAGGGAAAATATCTACATCTTCCCATAACTGCTTTACCCTTTCTGCTGTTTCCCAGTTGATCACACCTCATGCCATTCGAGTCCAGACCCCCCCTCGTCACATCCCTGGCGTAGTCGAAGTTACACTATCATATAAATCAAAACAGTTTTGCAAAGGAGCTCCGGGCAGGTTTATTTACACAGGTAAGTGAACATGATTTACAGGGGAGAGTTGGAGAGTGAGGGTCTTTCTCTTGGTAACTAATATTGACAACTCCTTATTTCATATTGCTGCATGCTGCTTGAAAACCAGTTCGCTATTGGATGTTTTTGGAAGTGTAAGGAGATAGCTTCATTATTGTCTAGAGGTTTTAAGGGACTATTACTACATATGTTAATTTTTTTTGCAGATTAAAGCTTATGCTGTTACACTATGGGTCTTTCTATAGATATATTAAGTATACGGTAACTTGATAGCACTGCCTTACATACTGGAAGATGTTTTATTTATAACAGTATTTATTTTACATTTCTCCCTTGCTGGGGGTAACCTCTCATTTTCAGGAGAGTCCCTGGAGATGGAGAGAATATCTTGTATCTAAAGAAGCCAATGAGTTCAGTGCAAAATAAATCTTGATTGCTTTTTTTAAATTTATAAATAGATTATTAACTAGCTTAGTATCCCACATGTACGTCTGGCAGCAGGAGAACATGGATACATAGATTCATAGATGCTAGGGTTGGAAGGGACCTCAATAGATCATCGAGTCCGACCCCCTGCATAGGCAGGAAAGAG
>NW_005842336.1:996359-1034067 GCF_000455745.1 Alligator sinensis | reverse complement strand
TTATAGGCAGCCACAAGGTCGCCTCTCAACCTTCTCTTGTGGAGGCTGAAGAGGTCCAGGTGCCCCAGTCTCTCCTCATAGGGCTTGGCCTGCAAGCCCTTAACCATACGAGTGGCCCTTCTCTGGACCCTCTCCAGGTTCTCCACATCCCTCTTGAATTGCGGCGCCCAAAATTGCATGCAGTGCTCCAACTGCGGTCTGACCAGCGCCCGATAGAGGGGAAGTATCACCTCCTTGGTTCTGTTCATCATCCATCTGCTGATGCACGATAAAGTGCCATTAGCTTTTCTGATGGCTTCGTCACACTGCCGACTCATGTTCATCTTGGAGTCCACTAGGACTCCCAGATCCCTTTCCGCTTCCGTGCCTCCAAGCAGGTCATTTCCTAGGCAGTAGGTATGCTGGACATTTTTCCTCCCTAGGTGCAGCACTTTGCATTTCTCCTTGTTGAACTGCATTCTGTTGTTTTCTGCCCACTTGTCCAACCTGTCCAGGTCTGCTTGTAGTTGTTCCCTGCCCTCCGGCGTTTCCACTTCTCCCCACAGTTTTGTGTCATCCGCAAACTTGGACAGAGTACAAACTTGGACAGAGTACATGTGTGTGTGTGCATGTGTACGTGCATGCACATGCACGCGTATACATACACACACATAGAATTTACCTATAAACCTAGAGAAAAATCACTGGAACTACAGAAGAATCATGTTTAGCCATCAGTAGCTCTAGTAATGTGGTATATGGATGTGATATGCATATGAAAGTTTTACGCCCCTATGAATTTAAAATGTTAAAGGACAGTTTTACTTTAATGCCATTAGAGCTAGATAAATGTTCTTGAATATTGAGTTTGACAACTTTTTGATGTGTTAATTTGATTTTCAACCCCAAAAAATCTCACTGAAGACCTAAGCAACCAGCAATATTAATAATAAAATAGTAAACCCAGAAACTATATAACAATTTAGGAGGTATACAGGAAACATGTAGCTGGTCAGAATCTTCCAAATACTGGAAAATATTTAAGTAAATGTTGACTTATTTTTATAAGGTATAAATTTTTTGAAAAGCAGCAATAAATTAAAAATCCTATTTTTTTCTAGCTTTTCACAAGTTCTAATAATGATTGCAATTTAGAGATATATTTATGTAGTCATATAACAACAGCACTTTAGTCAAATAAAGTATTAGGTATTCTACAGACAAATAATGAAACCCAGTCCTTGTCTCAGCAAGATTAAAGTATAGAGATCTGGTTCAAAGTCTACTGAAGACTGGAAAGATGTCCAGCGAAATTTGAGCTTGCAGCACACTAACCCCTTTAAGGCACCAGAAGTACTTCTGGATCTCTACCAACACATATGAGATCAGGATCTATTCATTAGATTTTTAACAAATTCCCTCCAAAGAGTCTGCTCTAATTCAGCCTGCTCTGAGGAAGGAGAAATTTCTTATCTGAATAGACTGAGGGCAGCTAACTTAACTAGCAGATAACTAAAAGCAAAAACGGTGTGATCTCAAATCTGCACAGAAATGTAATTATGTTTAACAGAAACAAGATAGGGGGAAAAACATAAGGAACCCACGCTTAGCAGGCCGTATATGAACTGGCAGACACCTTGATTTTACTTATTAAAAGGCTGAAGGATGAGGAGTAGGTCTGACATGCTGCTTTCTTTTGCAAGAGAGAGTTTGTTACTACTTGAGGGATGTGTCTACATGTGCAATAAATTCAAAGCAATAAACTCCAGAGCAGTTTGAGCCAGAGCAAACTACTCGCAGGTGCAGTGTCTACATGTGCACCTGGGACAGTGGCAATTTGAGCTGGGGCAGGGGCAGTTTATGTCAAGGCTGTTCCTGCCCTGCTCTGCCCAGGATTTGGGTGGTGGCATTGGAGGGGCTGGCTGTGGCACAAGGGTGCTAAAAGTGCAGAGCTGTCTGGCCTCCTGCTGCTTGGGCTGACCGGGTGCAATTTATGCCCAAAGTCAGCATCTTCACGTGCATTTAATCGCAGCTAATTACTCCACCATAAGATAGTACTGTCACAGCAGTGTTAATTAGTTTACTGTGGGCTAATACTATTGCATGTGTAGATGGTGACGCTTTACTCTGCAGCTAGTCTACTCCACACTGAAATGCACATGTAGATGTGGCTGAGGAGTAGCCAGAGAAGAAAAGTTTAAAATTCTATGGCACTTTCTAGTTATTTAGGCCCTGATCCTGGGAAGTTGGATGCACTCAAATAATGCTCATGCCTGTTGATTGGACTACTCATGTGCTTATGCCTTTGCAGAACTGGGGCCATAATAAGGAAGAAATAAACACAATAGGGCAATGTGTTCATAATAAGGAAAATATTTTCTCCCTTTTTCTTGGAAATCTCATTTGGGTGCAGCGTTACCTATACCATGTAAAGAAGGCTGGAAGCAAAGGATACCACCTCTACTTGACATGTTAATTAGGACATAAAGATGTAAATACAGCAAATAGCTGAAATAAGAAAGGAAAACACACTTTATTTTACTGATGTTATTAGCATAGGGATATCTGTTCAGATTCTCTGAGTGGGTGTTTCCTGCCCTGTGTTAGAAAACACCATTTTAGCACAAGGGACCGAGGTGCTTGAGCTACGGTAAAAGCAGCCAAGTGTTCAGTTTGTCTACCCAAGAACTTGTAGTTCTCCTATTATGGCTGGCAAAATAATAAACAGAGCCGTTATGGAATAGGTTCATCTGGTATAATCAATTGTCCTAAGTCTCTGTCGCTGCTTAATAACAGTAAAAACAATTTCCAATGTATGAAAATAACACAATGGATTTTTCTTTACCTGCTGTGGCTATGGTGTCAGAAGCCTGCTATGACCAAATGGAGTAAGTTTTAATAAGATTTTCATGTCCCCATAGTACCTTTTGCATCTATTGCTCTTCAGAAACTATACTTACAGCATCAGTGAATACTGCAACTTCTTGGGTGGAGGATTGTAGCCAACTGAAGGGGGCTGTATTTCAAGTGAAGTAATCCCCAAGACACTACAGAATAGTCTGTCTTTTGTGGAAAGTAAGACATCTAAAATAGAATGTCAAGGAAGCATTAAAAAGCACCTGTTTTATTTGTTACAAATGCTATATGGTCACTTGCACGGTGGCAAATTCAAGGGGAGGTTGCTTCAGATGGCATCTTTTTTCTTGAGTAGTGGCCCACACTGTGAGAAGGTGGAGGAGCCCTCCTTTAAACACATGCCCTTTTATTGAGTTGCCATTAGACAGTACTCCTAAGAAATACATAGCTCTTAACAACTTGATCAGATGGTCAGTGAATGCAAAGTCTGGCAAGCTGATGAGTGGGGGAAGGTTGTGTATCTGTTGTTATTAATTACAGTAGAGCCAAAAGGCTTCCAATAATATCAGGATCCCATTGTGCTAAGCTACTATTTTTTATAAAGTACCATGAGATCCTCAGATGAAAGGTGCTAAATAAAAGCCAAGAAGTGTTGGAAGTATTGAATACCCGGATACAGGCAAATTAGAGGCATCATAATTATTATTTTATTCTAAAGTTGAGTCTAGAGACTCCAGCTATGATCAAGGCTTCACTGTTCCAGGCACTATCTGTACACATAATAAGAAACAGACCTGAAGCTTTTACTACCTAAACTGGAAGGAAATGGAGAACAAAGGGAAATGGAGAACAGAGCCATAGAGAAGTAAAGAAATGTGACCCATATCATGCATAAAGTCTGTGGCAGGGCTGGGAACTTAAGCTAAAGTTTTAGTCCCAACTCAGCTCCTTACCCAGAAAAATGTTCAGACCCTTTATAAGAAAATGGAGATTGAAAAGCAACAGTTTAAGTAGCTTGAAGTTCATGGTTGCCTAAGATTCAACATTTAATATAAAAGTAAATATTAATCTAATGTTTGACCTGATTATACATCAAGTTTCTTTTTAAACTGCAACATATTTTTATTGTTTAAAGAAGGTAGTGTAAAACTGTTAAAGAGACAAGTATAAAAACAAGAGATAAATATGAAGGGTAAATCTAAATGTCACAGTGGAGCTGTCATATAATGTGTATTTATTATAATATAATATAATATGTATTTATAATAAGCTACTAACAAAGTTGTGCTGTGTTAGCAATGCTGTATTGTTCTGTCAGCATTTCCATTCTTAGGTGCTATCATAGAAGATGCTGCAATTCAGCCATCAAATTCCTCTCATCACTAAAATGAGATGTGTGGACTTTTCCATAAGGATCCCAGATGGAAAACTCTTTTATAGATTGAAGCCAATGGGGCTCATAGAAACTGCTCTAAAAACCCTGTAGAAACAAAAAAGGTTTGATGAACCACTTTATAAAATTTGATGTGGGTTTAATTATATATATAACTAGCTGAAGTACCCATTCTTCGTCCAGGTTGTTATTTTTGTAATTGCAGTGTTTGTTTATTTTCAGATAACTTAGTACAACATATTTAGGTCAAAATACTGTTTATTTTTAAAGAACATAATACAACATATTTAACATTTAATATTTAACGTGGAACGAAAGCAAGGCAAGCATCAATATAATAATGACAAATGAGTCGGGGGTGGGGGGAAGGGAAGAGTCACTATAATAACTGACAGTTGAAATTAATTCACTGCATCCAAATTGGAGTGGTCCCAGTTTGTTATCTGAGAAGCAAAGTAATCCCTGTCAGTGGAACCCCCCAAAAGGGTAAAGTGAAAAATAACCCGCCTATAATTTTCTGTGGGTGGTATTCAGTGATTTTGGAAAGTTTGGAGTAGATAGGACAAGCCATTCTCGAGTTATAAATGAACATACATACAAACTACACTTCCTTTTATATATATAGATGTAAAATAAGATTACATGTGATTACACGCACACACACAGAGCCATATATGGCAGAGAGAAATAATGTACCTCTTTTAAGAAAAAATTAGTAAGTTTAACAAAATGAAAGCTGTAAATGAAGGCTGCATCCACAACTCAGGGTTCTGAGTTACCACACTTTCATCAACCTTTCTTTTTGGCATAGGAAGATGTTTGTTTTTCACTGCTACCTGTGGAACTCATACTATTCTCAACCGCTGTAAGCCAAGGTAGCTCCACTGATGTTAAGATCAATTTATACCACCCTAAAGACCTTGCCCCAGATCTTCAACTTCATCACAACTTTCTGCTTAGGTTGTCATAGAGAAAGTAACTTATAAACTTGTGTATGGGGAAAATTTTGTAAGTAAATTTTCGTGCCATTCAGAAAATTCTCCATGGGATAAACTTACCAGAGCATTGCAACATAAGACTGTGGGCTACTGTGAATTCTCATCAGGCTGTGCTCTGTGGGTATCTGTAGAAGCTGCCCAGTGCCGGAGGAGCTGTTTTGAAGTCTTGTGAAATGCTGCCAATACCCAGTTATCTGCCTATAGGAAGTTGTATGTACACAGATGAAGCTAGCTGTAGGAACTAGCCTTGTCAAATACATGAGTGATATGAAATCAGTTGACGAAGAAGGCAGCCAGCTGCTCTACCTCCTAATCCTACAAAGGACATTCCAATAGGGGGAACCAGTATAATAGCATCCGGGACACAGCTGGTAAAAACTGGGTCAGTACATCAGACGCCTGAGTGTAATTGTCATAAATGAAGGGCTACTTTGAGTATATGAGGCAGGAATCAGACTAGAAAAAAAAGAAAAGTGGTGGCATTTTTCCAAAACATATCCACAAAACAGGCTCCATCCATATGATAATGTACAGAGTAGATCATGGTCAAAGCCTGGTCTCGCATGCTGTGTGGGCTGTTTGTCAGATCTTCATTAACACCTTCCTTCTCCTCCAGTCTTATGTGTTTTCATGGGGAGTGAAGCAGCAAGCGCTCCAAATGCAAGCATTGTTATCATAGGCTGGCCGAGTAAGTTGCCATTGAGATGAATGGAGAAAAACTACTGCCTCTGGGTCTTGTCAAAGTTTAAGTTACTCAAGTGTGATTTTTTTTTTCTTTTTTGAAGCCATCTCAGCCATCTACCTTCTTTTGGAGGTGGGGTGGTAGCCTTCTGGATGGCAAGATTCATGGAGTCTGGAGGATCCCACTACCCAAAATGCTGGTACCTTTGGCTCTGGGGGGCCAATTAGTTCCTAAGCAGGCATGAGCATGAGCAAGCTTTATTGAGGGGACCGGTGAGCCCCGCCCAGAGTCTGAACCAGGTCCTGCCTGCAACCCAGGGACCACTTAGTACCTAAGCAGGCTTGGCAGGGAGCAATCTTCATTGAGGGCACCAGTGAGCTGCTCCCAGAGCCTGAACAAGCCCTGCCTGCAACCAGAGCTCCAATTAGTGCCTAAGTAGGTTTGGGAGGGAGTAATCTTGATTCAGGTGGCCACTGAGTTCATCCCAGAGCCTGGAGGAGGTCCTGCCTGCAACTAGGGCTCCAGTTAATGCCTAAGTGGCTGTGGGCAGGCGCAGCTTTCGTGAAGGGAGCCAATGAGCTCATCCTGGAACCTGAAGGAGGTCCTGCCTGTTGCCAGGGTTCCAATTAGTGCCTAAGCAGGCGTGGGCAGGAGCAACCTTCATGGAGGGGAGCAATGAGCTCCTCCCAGGGAACATCTACACGAGATGTTAACTGTGCAGTAAATGTTTGGGCATCTACATGTGCGTCCCTGTTAGCCTAGCATAAACTAATTTACCCCGCTGCAGGACAGCACTATCTAAATAAGTACTATCCTGCTCCAGAGTAAAAAAACTCCACAGCACCGCATGTGTAGATGTTGGAGGGGCTGGTTGGGGTGCGAGGGTGCTTCAGTGCAGGGGATGCCTGCCAGCTAGCCCTGTGCAGAAACTCTCTCATGCCGTAACCAGCCCCTCTGCAGCAAGTTGAGTTGGGGGGGAGCAGTCTTGGGCTGGCAGGCTGACCCCCAGGGCCTATTGTAAGAGCCTCAGACCATATGGTGCAGGAGCCCCATGGGATGAGGTAACACAGCAGGTGAGTGTGGCAGGGTCAGGCCTGGCACCAGCATGTGCCTGCTCCAGTCGGACACAGGGTGTCCCCAGCTGGGGCACAGGTTGTGAGCGATGGCTCTGCTGGGCATTTGGGCAGGATTTCCAGAGGGGCCAGACAGCTGGATGCCAGCCCTCGCTCACTTCACCTGCAGACACCCAGACATCTTGGAAAAGCTCTGCTGGGATATTATGACACTGAGGCTCCTGAGCCAGCTCCTGGTGACATCAGGCAAATAGTCTGAGGGAGCCTTCACAGAGGGTCCCGGCTCTGCTCCCATGAGGCTCCCAGTACTGGCACACACACCAGCAGTAGGTCACGCACCAGCCATGCAAGTGACAGGGCTGTGACAGGCCCTGATGGACAAGAGGGAGGAAGAACAAAGCACTTAACACTGTCACGCTCCATGCCTCAGTTTTCCCATGTGGCTAGCAGGAGAGCAGCCATGCCGGGATCAGGAACCATGAGTACCTGCGGCAGGGGCACTAGGCTGACTCACTTGCACCAGGAACAGCCCTGGGGATGTGCTGCTCCCAGCCCCTCTTCACCCCTCTGCTCCAGAGGGCAGCTGCAGCCTCCTCTAGGAGGCTCCAGGGCAGTGTGGTGTATCCTCCTTGACCAGGGCCTGCTCCAGTTCTTGCCCGGCCCTTGGCATGTGATTTAAGCAGTGCATGTTTCAACCACAGATCAGGTTCCTCCTCACATGGGAGCAATGCCCACAACCGCCCTGGCACATCACAGCCACAGCGCAGACATGCCTCCATAAATTAGCTCTCCTGTGAATCCATATCTAATGGTGCCTGTTGTCCCGGGCAGGAGCAGGCTGGAAGCTGGCTGGAGTCGGGACCTGGCAGCTGTGGGATCTCACTGGACCCCCTACTTAAAGGCAGGCCTGGCTGTGGCAGGGCCTTCTCTTCCTCCTGGGTGAGGGCAGAACAGAACTTTGTTCTAGCTGTGCCAGGGCCTCGTCTGTCCCCTGCTGACACCTTGCTCCCTCCCCTGGGTCTGATTCTTCTGCCAGCTCAACCCTGCAGAGAAGCAGTACCTTGCTTTCTTTTGGGAAGGATGGCTCATGTAACCTGTTTGACTGCAGAACTTCCTTCCAAGCCCCAGGGTGAGCTCACTGGACCCTGAATACCTGCAGCTCCCTCCCAGGTCCGATTAGGAGCTAACTGGACCCCTGGTTGAAGGCAGAACCTTCTTCTCCCTCTGGGAGGAGCCCACGTGAGCCCTGGTGGAGGGCAGAACCTGTTTCCAGCTCTGGGATGAACTCATTGGCCTCCAAATGCCTGTTGCTGCCTCCCAGGTCTCATTAGGAACAAACAGGTCAAACTCCTGTCTACAGGCTGCCTCCTGGAGCTGGGTCCCTAGGCCCCATGATAAGAGTGATGATACCTGGAAGAATCTGGTGTCCATGGCACCTGTCCCAGACCAAGCCCAAGCTGCTGATGTGCCTCTGGGGCCATAAAAGGGCACAAGCTTATCTGCACTGATCAGGCCCAGACCAGGCCCCGTGGTCCTGCCATTAAAGGGCAGTATACCATGCTCCACAGGCCTACTTAGAAATAAGCCTTCTCCTTTTGTCCCTTTCAATCAGAGCATCTCCCCTGAGCCTGCCTGAGACCCACCCCGAGCTTCCAGCTTACTTCTGGGGCGTAAAACAAGGTGCAGGCTCATAAGTCCAGCTGTTACAGCAGCCCTGGCCCCCAAACAGAAGCCCTTGGCATCTCCCATGAAGTCCTACCTCAGGACACCTCTGACTGGTGCCTTCTCTCCAACTCCTCTTCAACTGTCCCATCTGGATACTGCATTGGCCTTAATTCTGGCTGTCCTCACCTGGCAATTCCAGCACACCAAATCCAGTAGAACTGAAACTTTTGTAGGCCACTGTCTGCAAGGGCGGCCTTCCTTTTGTGGCACCTTCCACCTTGCCTCACCTGGAAGGCAAGAGTCACAGGGCCCAGACAAATCTGCTGTCCAAAGTACCTGCCTTAGCTTTCCTGAGACCAAATCTGATTTGCTGACCTCCTCTGGGGCCTTTGAAAGAAATGGATTTACATTAACTGTACATGACTAGAACCCTAGGGGCTATTCATGCCTAAAAACAGCAAATATCACCATGCTACACAAGCCAACTCAGATACCAGGTTCCTCTCCCCACCCCCTTCACACTTTCTATCTGCATAATGCAGTAAGGCCCACCCAAAGGGAGTCCAAAGGAAAGCTGGGCTTGTTGCCCCATGGCATGGTGGCTCTAATGTGGTTCAGAGAATGGAACCTGGCAGATTCAAACCCTATGTGGGCTGCTGCCTACAAAGGTGCCACAATGGTTCTGGGCAACTGATCTACCCAGGAGGCCTCTTTAGTAGCTGGGACCTGCACTGGGTGATAAGCAGCGTGGCCATGATTCACTTCTTTTTAGCCATTTGGAGCTATAAGGCATGAGGAATGAGCAGGTAGAAGAGTCTCCCAGCTCTTGGGAAAAGCTGAGAGAAGCAAAGGGTACTGCTAGCGGGGTGCTATTCTGGTAGGAAGCAGCAAACATGGTGTTGATACATGTGAGGTTCTGCTCATTAGACCATGCCAGAAACAAGTCCACATGATAGGCAGCAGGTGCTGGTCTCAGTAGGGCTCTTCTTGGACCAAGACAGGGTGAGGAAGGCAGGGAGAGAAAACTGGCATCTTAACCAGCCTGGAAAGTAGTGTTGTGGGCATCCTTTTGGGGCAGTATGGCTCATAAACCTGTGCTTTTCATGGCCCCCATACGTAAAGCTGGAAGCCAGCAGCTTGAGCTCAGTTAGACAAGTATCCAGCAAAGGAGTGTTTCCCGCACGCAGACTCCAGTGGCCCCAGCAGGGGCTCAGTCTGGCAGAATATATGTACATGTTGATCTTTTGGAAAAAAAGAATGTTGGGTAGTATTCAGTTTCTTTCTCTTGAGTAGGCTTTGGATATTCCCATTAGTTATATTTAGTTCACTCTGTATACATATATATTTAAAATCTATGCATTTTACATAACTTTTGCTTAGCCTAAGATTTATAACCTAACCAATTAGACTTGCAATCAAGAAGAGAAATGGTATGTAATGATGTATAGGCCCTTGAGAGAAGTAGCCTATAATTCTCAAGATTATTGGCAAAAAAAAATACACCTCCCAAATGGGATTTCGATTCTGTGGCAGTTGAAATGTGTATTATTAAACTCCTTAAGCAAACCAGAATGGCTCCCAATGGAGAGCAAATACGTTCTAAGTATAGCCAAGACTAAATTCTCAGGTCTGGGTTTTCTCTACTCAATTCCCTCTTGATCAGTTCCTGTAATATTTAAACTTTGTGCCATGCCATAATTATTTAATAAAAAGTAAATATAAAATGTATCTCAGTGGGGTTCATGACCTTCTACCTTCAGGTTATTCTACCAAATAAAATGCAGATAAACAGAAAATCTGGATCAGAGTAATATTCTGTCTCACCCAATAGTTTCCTCCATGCAGTGTCCAACATTCTGATCCTGCAAGGTGCTGAGGATGTGTTTTGAGATATGTGAAGCACTTTCAGCCCTACTCACAATAAAGCAGGCAGACTCAGGAGGCACCCGTCGCCCATGCCCCTTGCCTTCTGCCTCTTCCCAACTTCTTCCCCCTTCAGCCCCTTCCCTCTCTCCTTACTGTCAGACCCTAGTCTCTCTGAGCACATGGAAGCAAGGAGCAAATTTGAAAACACTGAACACAAAACAAACATACCCATAGTAATTCACATACAGTACCCATATACTTAGTTCATCCAGAACTGATGCATTTTACTTTTTTAAAAACTGCTGAGAGTTTTATCACGGATACTCCATAAACACACTTTTAAGCAACACTTTGGCACCTGTGTATATGTATTCCAAACTATGTAAGTTATCAGTCCAAAGCCACAAGGCTCAGGAATTACCATACAATTCATTGTGCTGGGCCCCAGCAGTCAACAGCATTTCAAGCCATGGTGATCCCACAACTCAGCACTACTCAGTATGTGTGTACTCCAGATACTTCCCCCCCAAAAAATCCATGTGCTGATTACCCTCCCCTCCCAGTCATGACTGGAACCAGGTGTTCTTGTCAGGAGTCCTGGGATCCTGCCCAAATTTATATGCAGATGAGGTGCAGTGCAATCTGGTCTAGCTCCACCTCATGGAGGGTGGGACCAAACTAATCATATAAAAGAAGGAGATGAGGTGACAGAGGGAATCTGGGTGGACTCTTTGGGCCCCTTTGGTGATATTTACCAGACATTTAAGGCTGGTGAAGAAACAGGAATCATTGGAAATGGGAAAGAAAGGTGCAGCTCAGTAGTGGGAGTGAAGAAAAAGTCGAAATGTATACAACGTACTGGCTCAATGTGACTGAAAAAAGTGTCTGTGTTGAGGTGAAGGAAGTGTGCTCAATGGGCACTACCATAAATCTTATTGAGGGAGGCTGCACTAACCTATTCTTGTATTTGGTTCCCAACAGCATGTTTGCCCAATATGAGCCATGTGAAAGAACAGGTTAGAAACTATTTAGAAAAGCTGGACACGGACAAGCTCATGGGCCTGGACATGATGCACTTGAGGGTGCTGAGAGAGTTTGGCCAATGTGATTGCAGAGCTGCAGGCCATCATCTTTGAAAAATTATGGTGATTGGGATAGGTCCCGGATGATTGGAAAAGGGCAAATATAGTGCCCATCTGTAAGAAAGGGAAGGAGGAGGATCCAGGGAACTACAGGCCAGTCAGCCTCACCTCAGTCCCTGGAGAAATCACGGAGCAGGTCCTCAAGGAATCCATTTCCAAGCACTTGTAAGAGAAGAAGGTGATTAGGAGCAGTGAACATGGATTCACCAAGGGCAAGTCATGGCTGACCAACCTGATTGCCTTCTATGACAAGATGACTGGCTCTGTGGATGTGGGGAGACCAGAGGATGTGGTGCACCTTGACTTTAGTGAGGCTTTTGATATGGCTCACCATTCCCACAAAATTCTTGCAAGCACACTAGGAAAGTATGGGTTGGATGAATGGTCTATAAGGTGGATACAAAATTGGCTGGATCATCAGGCTTGGAGGGTATTAGTCAATGGCTTGATGTCTAGTTGAAAGCCAGTATCAAGTGGAGTGCCCCAGAGGTCAGTCCTGAGACCAGTTTTGTTCAATATTTTCATCAATGACCTGGAAGATAGAATGGAGTGCACCCTCAGAAAGTTGATGTATGACACCAAGCTGGGGACAGTAACATATACACTGGAGGGTAGGGCTAGGATTCAGAGAGACATTGACAAATTGGAGGACTGGAACAAAAGAAATATCACAAGGTTCAAAAGACAAGTGCAAAGTCCTGCACCTAGGATGAAACAGACCCATGCACTAGTACACGCTGGGGACCAACTGGTTAAAGCAGCATCTCTGCAGGAAAGGACTTTGGGATTACAGTGGACAATAAGCTGGATACAAGCCAGCAGGGTGCCCTTGTTGCCAGGGGGACTAACAGCATCCTGGGCTGCATTAGTAGGAGTACTGCCAGCAGATGGAAGGGAGTGATTCTTTCCCCTCTATTCAGCACTGGCGAGGCCACATCTGGTGTACTGTATTCGGTTTTGCCCCCCCTCCCTACAGAAAGGATGTGGACAAACTGGAGAGTGTCTAGCAGAGGGCAACAAAAATGGTTAGGGAGCATGATTTCTGAGGAGAGGGTGAGGGAACTGGGCTTTTTTAGTTTAGAGAAGAGAAGACTGAGGGGATTTAATAGCAGCCTTCAATTACCTGCAGGGGGGGTCCAAAGGAGATGGAGTTGGACTGCTTTCAGTGGTGACAGATGACACAACAAGGAGCAATGATCTTGAGTTGCAGCAAGGGAAGTTTAGGTATTAGGAAAAACTGTCTCATTACGAGGGTGGTAAAACACTGGAACAGGCTATCCAGAGAGGTTGTGGACTTTCTATCCTTGGAGGTTTTTAAGAGCCAGATCGACAAAGCCTTGGCTGGAATGATCTAGTTGGGGCTGGTCCTGCTTTGAACAGGGGGTAGGGACCAGATGACCTCATGAGGACCCTTCCAACCGTAATTTTCTATGACTGAGCTTTATAGTGATGGGCAGTGTTGGCTGCATTTAATCAATTTAATATTTGGTTTCCATTACTGAATACATGCTGCTTTTGGCAGCAGTTTAATGATATTTATGTATTTAAAGAGTTTTCCTTGTATGCAAATGTAAGATGAAGGGGTTGTTTCCCCATGCTGATTGCAGGGGAGCGGGGATCTTACCTTGTATTTGGGCACATACAATAGTACAGGAGAAAGGAAACAGTGACCTTGCTAAATGTCTATACATGTAATTCATTGAATTGCTCCTGGAATTTTTAGCAAAATTCTCAGTCTTTTTTGTTTTGATTTCTCATTTAAAATGCCATTAATACTTACAAATGCAAGTTTGATTTAAAAAGTCAGATCTTTCTTTGATTTGTAAGTTTTAATAATCAGAATGTTGATCCTATCCCTGCAAAATACTTAGAGAGCTAGAAAAAATCATTTTTATTCTGAAGTAAGCAGTTCAATTTTGATCAATCCGAGTTTGGATTGTAGCTTCACACCGGATGTTCTTAAACTGATGAAATTTTATAGTGTTAGCGGTAGGTCATGATTTTGAGGGCTTCAATTTGCAAGTGCTCAGTCTGAGACACCCACCCTATGTTGCTTTGCAAGTTAAAGACATAGTTCCCAGGGTCATGACTCAACATCTGCTAGTTTATCTGCTAGAGACTACTCTCCGCTTTATGAATGTATAGTTGCCTGTAAGAACAGTTTTGGATTGCTTTCATGGTGCGTCTCTTACTTTTATACAGCACAGAGCAGGATACATGTATCAACTTTACCTAAATTAAATTAAATGCTCCTTCCTGAAGGATGAGCTTCTCAGCAATCCTCTGTTTTTAAAATGATTCTCTGAGTTCCTGGTCTGGAGTTTATTGAAGAAGACCTTATGGAAAACAGTCAAAACTGGAAACTGGGGCACTTCTAAGTGCACAAGTCACATTTTTCTGTTCCTTGATTGAACAAGCCTACCTCATTAGAATCAGGTTACCCTTGTGAATGCTTCTGTTTGAAGCTTTGCAAATAGCATGCAGCAGTTTCTTAAAATTTGCTGCTTGCTTTGACATTTGTGCTCTTGCTAGCCTATTTACTGGAACTGCATACAAAGTCACTTCAGCTCTACATATTGGAACAAACAGTCATATATGCCTGTGTGCCCACTTAGCACTGTAACTATTTAACAAGATAAAGCTGTACTGAGGAATTCTGCCTAAGTAGTAGCATGTAGCTCATTGAGCAAATAAAGGCAGGAACACTTTCCATCTGTGCAGTTCAGGAAATGGAGAAGGATATTGGAAGTTAGGAGATGTGTTCTATAACTACTGAACTAATAACTTCTGTACCTCACTTTTCCTGTCCACAAAATGAAGACATCTTTGCAAAAAGTCTTGAGACCCTCACACAAAAGATGCTATATTACTTTAGTTATGGCAGGTACAGAAATACCAAGCTTGTCCTAGACACAGTGATTGTGGTATACCTTAATGATTAGGTGACTGGTATTTTTAGGTTCTAGCATTCAGGACAGTGTAGACACTGGTGTCACATTTTTTCCTCCATTTAAGCTAACTGGCTTTGGATCAGCCCCCATTCCTTCAAGATGACATTATGCTTGTATGGCTTCATGTTTGTTTTTTTTCAAACACCAAATACCTATACTTCATTATCATGTTTAATGTTTTTATTTTCAGCTTTAAATGAGCCTACCATAGACTATGGTTTCCAGCGATTGCAGAAGGTCATCCCAAGACATCCTGGTGACCCAGAGAGACTAGCCAAGGTGAAAGACTTGATAACATTCCAACTTCCTTTTCTCATCACATATTAAATATACAGCTATAAGTCAGTGGGAACCAACCTTTTTTGGAAGGCGTGCCACAAATTAGTCTCCAAGTGCTATTCTGATCCCTTTCCTTTACCCTATCTTCCCCTTAGCTTGCTGCTCCTTGGCCTGTGTTTCCCAAGTTGCTGCTCTGCCTTCTGCTTCCTTCTGTGTGCTCAGTGTTGTAGTGACAGGGAGGTGGGGGGGAAGGTCATGCCCCCAGGCTCTGGCCTGGCCCTCCAGGGGACACTTCCGGGTCCGCCGCCGGCATTTCCGGCCTTGGCAACCGGCTGCTGGAGGACACCCTCTCTCCCCCACTGTGCTCAGCGATCAGCTGCCGAGGGACTTCTCCCCCTCCCACTTGGCTGCAGACCTGGAGGGGGGTGGGTGCAACAGACCCACGGTATGCCACTGTGCATGCTCCCTGCCAAATCTCTTTCTTCCTGCTCCATGCACTATTTGCCATTTTGCTGCCCATTCCTTTTCCAGTCTGTGTGCAGCACACACAGGAGCTATCTGTACCATTTGTAACATCCACTTGTTGGCCACCCCTGTTGGAAGTAATTTTTTGCTATTATAGCCCATGTGTTGCATACAAAATTTCTTTTGCTAAGAGTCGGTATCAGAGCTGATAGCCATCAGCTGCAGATACCCTCCTAATGGCTCAGTATGTTCTTTGTTTCTTATCCAGAAGTGGCAGTTCTCTGCCTTTAAACAGAATCCTGCTGACCTCAATAACGATTGAGGTTCACTAGCACAGAGCCAATCTGGGATAGTCCGTCAGCAAAATCAAACCTTAGTATTACATATTCTGGAACACTATTGGGCTGTAAAGTAAAGTGGGTTCTCTTAATATTTGTACAACATAGGGCAAAATAGGTCCTGATCGATGACTGGAGCTCTTACGCTTTACCATAATATCAATAATAATAATCGTAGCCACACTCCAGCACACTCCAGCTAATTAGCATGCGTCAGAGCAGGCATCTGGCATGTGTAAAGGTGCCCAATGTTCTTAAGGAATTTCAGGACTATGGAGAGCTCCTGAATCAAAGGACAGAACAGTGATCAGTCCATTTACAAAAACTATGATCAACGGTGCTGTTTAGGTTCTAGGTTGAGATTTTCCAAAGCGACAGACTAATGATTTTGGGTGACCAACTGGATATACCTCAAAAGGTCCTGATTTTCAAAAGATATGCTTAGCTAGAAATTTGCTAAAATAAAGAACACTTCATAGTGGTTCAAGGTAAACACCACCCAAATCACTTGTCACTTTACAAAAACGTAGCTGCAGTCTGTATTTTCATTACAAAATGGGGCAGCGAACAATTTTCCCCTCCTGTGGAGATCTTAATGTTGTCTTTTTATACATGTCTCTACAAGGAAATGCTGTTGAAAAGGGCTGCTGACCTAGTTGAAGCACTATATGGAACGCCACATAACAACCAGGTCAGAATGTCTCCCTTTTTGAAAACTTCCTTTCAAAATTGTATAAAAATGTTCTCAAAATTAAAAGGATCTTGTTGCTGTTACTGTCATTCAGGATATTATTCTGAAGAGAGCTGCAGATATAGCGGAAGCTCTGTACAGCGTCCCCAGAAATCCCAGCCAAATTCCTGCTTTGTCTAGCTCCCCTGCTCACAGCAGCATGATGGGAATCAACTCCTATGGCAGCCAGTTAGGAGTCAGCATTACAGAGTCAACCCAAGGGAACAACCAAGGTAAAAACTGCATAAAGGGCAAAAGTAAAAATAGAATACTAAAATTTAAATGTTGGCTTCTCAACTTTGATAGCTGCTCAGTGTAACAAGTAGAAAGATGGCTCTGTGGCTTTAACTGCTAGTGTTAATGAACAACCAGGACAAGCCAGTCTCTGTGTATTTCCTGTGTTGTCAACAGTAAGGATTTGGCTTTGCGTGTCACAGCAAAGGAATTTTCAACTAAATTGCTGCTGCAGAATAGGGTCCTGCTTACATTCTCATTGCTTCATAGGACTAGGTAGAATAAACCAAACAAAACAACAAGCGATAACTTAAAATATATTCAGGGAACAGAAGGCTTGATCCAAAGTCCTTTGGCTTCAGGGGCTTAGAATGGAGCTTCAAAGAACTATTTTAAACACAGAAGCAGGATTTGAGTCTATAATTGAAAGAAGTAGCAGATAAGTTTCTGGGCTTGAAGTATCCAGGAAAGAAGCAGTCTCAATCCAAGTGAAGTAGTAGTTCAACCATCTACTTTATCTTAACCTAATTATGTCAATGAATTTGACCACCTGTAAAGGAAATGAGCAGTTAGCTGGGATGGGGGAAATGAAAGGCAAGTTATAGTGGGCCATAAAACCAGTCCCTCTGTTATGGTCATGAGTTTTGTTGTCCATTAAAGTTAGATATTTCTGTTTCTGCCTTCTAAAGCATTGTTTAGGTATCTACGAGGTCAGAGATTGAGCAGTTGCTTTATGAAAACTAGTCTCCCATTAGTGATGGGTTGTTTTTCTCCTTTATTATTTTTTTTTTTTTTGAGAGAGTTCATTCGGGAGCGATTGACTAGTTGACAAGTTTCACCCATATAGTTTATACAAAGACATAGGATCCATTGGATGAGGTCTATCATCTGCTGTGATGAGTGCGCATCAGTTTTGTTGTTAGGAGTGTTGGCAGGCTTTGTATTTGTTCTTTGGCAATGGCTGACTCTCATTGAAAATGGATGGGACTCAGGTGTCTAAATCATTTGTGAAAATGTTATCTACAGTTTCGTTTCTAAAATTTAAGGCTGAATTCCAACTTCTGTTTTTCAGTTATACTTATTCCTGGTAGAACATGAAAGCCAGTAAATGAATCAAACTGCCACCATATAAAAAGGCAGAAGAATCAGTCAAGTTTTTAAAAGTTTCTTGTGCAATGTTAACTTGCCAAACTGCATACATCAAATATTTTCTACTGCTGTTCTCCCTGCTGAATGTAAAACTTAATGTATCACTGTTTCTTAGCAATACGTCACAAAATGCATGCACTGCAGCAAGGTGTGCCACCGCTAGTTGTCCCTGGGGAACCTAACGTCCACGCTCGTTTGGACACAGCCTTTAAGAGATTTCTTTGAGACAGGGAAATGCAGAAAATAGTTCAACCATATTTGTTGACTCACGGTGAATTGTTTTTGTTTATCAGGTTACATTCGTAATACAAGCAGCATCTCACCTCGAGGTTACTCATCCAGTTCAACACCTCAGCAGTCTAATTATAGCACTTCCAGTAATAGCATGAATGGCTACAGCAATGTTCCCATGTCTAACCTGGGTGTTCCAGGCTCACCTGGATTCATTAATGGCTCTCCAACAGGATCGCCCTATGGAAGTAAGCATTTTTATATTAGATTTTGTTTTTTGCTTAGGTTAAAATGCCATTTCAAAGTTTCTGCTTCTGATTTCTTTCAGCTAAGGATCTCAAATTCTTTAAAAACCTTTATTAGTCCTATTTGATTCCTGTGCTATGTTATGGTTTCCCTATCCCAAAGCCATCGAAAGAATAATGCCTTTGCAGGTAGTCTCAACAGAGACATAGGGTTTGCTTCTGGAAAAGTTTTATAGAACAAGATTATTTTTCTGTAGTCATTTTTAAAATGATCCTATAACATCTTATATCTTTGCTGTGGTGTTCTGTGAAGTGGTTCTAAGACACCAATAAATCATCATTTTCCTTTGGTTATTGGAGTAATTTTTTTAGGAGTATATTAAATTTTTACATGGCCCTCTAGGTTGTTTGGCTAGGACTTTCGAACGAACCTAATAGAGGTATTCACCTAAATCACATTAACTTAGATTGGAGTTGTACCTAAAGAGGTAAGATGCTTCTTTGGAAAAGCCCAGCTCATTTGTTATTAAATTCTGAAAATTGGATGGGTTGTGGAAGCTAAACTACCCCTCTCATCCCTCAAGGTAGTTTCTTCCAGACTGGATTGAGGTTGGAGAAACTTCCATTTTTCTCTTTTTTGTAATAATCATCCACTTATAGAAAGAGCATTTCAGTCCCTAGGGCTGTGATGCCAGTGCTACATTTACTTTTTCTGGGAGACAAAAAAAACCCCCAAACCCAGCCCAACCTGTTGCACGTAATGGCCTTGACTTGTGCCTATAGCTGTGTCTTTAGGACTTGACCCCAAAATCCTTCATCACATGACCATAGGACAAGAACAGACCTCCTAGGTGAGAGTTCAGTCCCCTACTACTACATGCTACTCTGTTCAAATTTATCAAACTCTTAATTTAAAATTATTTCAATTTGTTTTTCTCCCTCCCTCCTCTTGGCAGAGTATTCTAGAACTTTACTCCTTTGATTATAGAAACCTTCTCTCATTTCAGCCCAATTGTTTATTATGCCAACATTGTCCTCTTTCTCCCTGGTGTTTACTTGCCTGAGATGTTTCAGTGTAGTCACAAATAATCCCAGTGATCTTTAAATGCCAAGTGTTTTAAGACTCAGACACTTGCAACTACTAACTGCATGTTGTAATACACAAATACAATGAAATTATGAGTAATGGTAAACTACAATGAATCTTCAGGTGTTATCTGCAATGAGTCTGCAATTGTTTTAAAGCACAAGTGAACCTCATAAAATAAAAAAGGATCTGAAACTTGCTGCTTCTATTGTCTATGTACTCACCATATTTCAAAATAAGTAATAAGCAGCTGACCAAAGAGCCTTATAATGAAATGCTGACATGCTGTTTAGCTAAAGAAAATATTCCCTCTTTGAAAAAGAATAGATGAAGAGTATGCTCCAAATCTAAAGCTGTGAGCAAGGACAATGTTTCCTTTAATCTCTGAATTCATGTGAATTTCTTGATCTGCTTAATTTTTCATTTTGGTCTTTCCCAATCTGCAGCTACACTGACCTTTTAGAAGACTGAGCGAGTAATCATCATCATAACAGATAATCTATGCTGAATTCCATGTAAAAGATGCCTAAAATCATATAATTCCCATGGAAGTGTTATGTGAATTGAATTAGCAGTAACTGAGACCTCAAGGGAGACCAAGTTCCTAAAGATTTTGATAGCCTGAGCTATGAGAGAGAAACAAACGGCTGAAAGAGAGTCTGGAAGATCGAATTAATTCCACTTGTGACTCTGTTACTGACATGACTTTGGGCAAGTCACTGCCCTACTCTGTGTTTCAGTTTCTCCCATCTGTAAAAAAAAATATTATTAGGACAATCTGTACACACTATGTAGTGATGCAGTGAGGCTTAATTATGGCCCAGCTCTGTTCTTACTGAAGACAGGTTCATAGCTCAGACTGAGTTTAGTGATGCAGGATTATGGCTAAAATGCTTTGAGTGCCTTCACTGAAAGTAGCTAGAGTGCAAAGCATTCCTTTTTTTTATTAAAGCACATGTCCTAGATCTATTCCAACAGAGTCAGATTCTATGCTCTATATTATGATGATCAAACTAGATGATCCTGATGCTTCTTTCTGGCTCTGAAATCTGCTGCAGTGATGTAAGGCAAGAAGTAACACACAAACGTGGATACAGGGTCCACTGCTTGTCCAGTTTTAGTCAGTGGCAGTTCTGCCATTGACTTCATTGGGCACAGGATAGCCCTATAGCTATGGCTACAGCCATTTCAGCCTAAAATTCATTTAAAGCCTGAGTTTTCTGGTTTCAAACTCCAGCTCACATGAACTGTGATTTTGTTTTTCCTGTCTTGTTTTCTAGAAGTATATAATTCCCATTAAGGTTATTTTTCTTGATGAAAATGAAACAGGTGCTTCAAATTACATGTTTAAAAATAATACTGCATATAGGGTTGTTTGTTTTTTTCCCTCTACTGCTGGTAAGGGAGTGTTTCTGGATGTGGGGGGGATTAAATCTGTATTAGGTATGTATGACTCCTCTTTTTCCACTAGGAAAAGAGTAAAGAAAATGAAATATTTTGTTACTGTTTTTAGGTTTGAGTTCAGAATCAAATCTAAAATTAATTTTATATCCTTGAGGTAATATGGACATTTCTGCAAACCTATTTATAGGTTGTAGTTAGTTTGATCAGTCCTACTCTCTCCAGTCTAAATGACAAATTTAGTCTCATTTTGCTGTTCTTTCCACTGTGTCCCTTCATTTGGTCTTGCTATTGCAAGTATAAAAGCATTATTTTCTGCAGTTCTCATAGCAACAGTTTTTGCCCCTTTTTAGATCACCTCCGAAAATATTATTGCCCAGGTTTGTAGTTAATCAGAGCAGAAGATTAAAAAATATTTTATCTTGGGAAAACTGTTCTTAACTCTTAAATATTACTAGTCTATGTAAACCATATCCCAAAATGCTTTAAATACAATTGCATTTTCTTTCATTGTGTAATTGTTGAGCCTGGTTTAGTGATGGAGAAAACTTGGAAAACAATGGATATAAACATTTCGGGCAATTTTACTGAGATCTTATTAATTTCATTTTTTAAAAGGACTGCTCTTTTTTCATTTTGCAGTAATGTCTTCAAGTCCAACAGTTGGCTCTTCTAGCACTTCTTCCATCCTTCCATTCTCCTCCTCTGTCTTCCCTGCTGTCAAACAGAAGAGTGCCTTTGCTCCTGTCATCAGACCCCAAGGGTCTCCTTCCCCTGCCTGCTCTAGTGGCAATGGAAATGGGTTTAGAGGTAAGACATTTACAATTGACTTTCAGCCTTCATGTGCACAGCCCACTGCATCCTGTACATAACAGTAGGATTTATATACTACTACTGTGCTAATGACTTGTATATTAGTGAATTCTGAATTCCAGATGATAAAATAGAGATGGGTGAAATAGAGAATCCTGATGATAAAATAGTGATGGGTATTTTTTTTTGAAGGACATGAGAATAAAATCACAGGTGAAATAATTGTTCTGGACTTAAACTCTTTAGTTTGTTATGACAAATAAACCAAATGTAGATTGCTGCAAGCCTCTATCTTTTCATTTCTCTAGTACATGGAGAAAACTGATTTTAAGAGCACAGCCAAATCCAGAGCCAAAGGCTGGGAGGGATTTACTCAGGTCATCTAGTCCAACTCCCTGCCTGAGGCAGAATCATCCAGAGCATCCTATACAAATCCATAATCTAACCTTTTAGTAAAACATCAACCCGGACACAACACAAGATATAACACTCTTAATCCGCTATAGGTAAAGCAGCGGGACCACAGCAGCCAATGTCCTGCTTCTGTAAAAGGTTATTAATATACTCTCAGGAGATCCCAGGTAGAGGAACATGCCCCATGCTAGAAAGGAAGGCACAAAACTCCACAGTCCATACCAATCTGACCATGAGATAAAATTTCTTCCTGACCCCAAATATGGCAACTGGCCTGACCCTGAGTGAAGAGGCAGGACATTCTAGCCAGAAACCTCAGCCTTTAAGTCCCAGCAGGAGCACTGGCACATGCTAGTCAAAATCCCCAGCCTTGGTTGCAGCCAACAACCAATACCTCTAGGGGGCGGGGGGAAAGAAAGAAGAAAAAAAAAAGCTCTGACACACAACAAAAGTTAGCAGGGGGGAAGAGCATGCAACAACCAGCAAAGTCCAGAAGCATGGGAAATACCCATTAGCAGAACAAAGGCATCTTTGTACAACTACATCATCCCTGACCAGTGGCTGTCCAACCTGTTCTTGAATAACTCCAATGATGGAAAGCCCACAACTTCCCTATTCAGTCTATGCCACTGCGTCACTGTTCTAACAGTGAAGATGTTTTCCCTGATATCCAGGCACTGGGTCCACATCCTGATCTCTGCAACAGGAGAGAAAAGGTGTCCTCCCTCTTGAGAGAAATGGTTGAGGATCTGGCCTACTCATTGGGTTCATGCCTTTGGAAAGTAATGGCCAAGTCTTGGGCTGCAGGGACTCTTAAACTAAAAAAAAGCCTGCCTACATATGCAGCTCTGTATAATTTCTTGAAACCTGCAGGAGGGTTTAAGATCATGCAGGACATAAGCCCTATAGTGCATTCACAGGCATTTTAAAGGTCAAACCAAATGTGAATAGTGAGATGAGAATGGAAACCTGTGCTAAATTCCTTCCCTTAACAGCCTGGTAAATACAGTCCAACCCCTGATAAAAATAAAACCTTTATAAGACCTATGAAATGATCCAGTTCCTTTAGGATTGATGAGATCCTAGAAAACATGACTCCAGGAATTCAGCCATACCAAGAGTCATGCAAAATAAGCCATACAAACTGCACCTGTTGATTTGGGTCTATTAAGATCACAGGGACTTTCATAAGTTGTGACTGTGAAAGAAGCAAACTTCAGTGGGTTGATAAAAATGATAATCTTTTAAAAAGAACAGGAAACAAAACTTAGCTTAAGTTTTGTACCTTGAGTACAGGTCAAGGATGGAGTAGGTGAATTTCAGTGAGATAATAAAATGTTCTGGCTTCATTTTGGTTAAGGTGAAGACAAGATGCGAGAGCTAGTAATAGCTGTAGCTCAGGACATACCAAAGGGGAGAAAGGGTTAAAGATAAAGAGCGAGATGGCTACAGATGGCTATAGATATAAAGATTATCAATATGGCTAAATGGATAGAGATAAGTACCAATGGATGGCTGTAGATTCCAAAGGATGCTAGATTCCAAAGCAGGAGAAAACCCAAGGTGCAGCAATGGATGTGTATAGACAGATCCAGAAAGTACTGATGATGGTTATAAAAGGATAGTAAGATCCCAACTATGGATGTTGATAGACACTTATAGATAGCAACACATACATGGATGTCTACAGATCTGGATAGCTACCAGGAGATGGATACCTAGGCAGCAACAGATTCCTGTAGATAACTATGGATGTTACAGATATCCTGATGGATATTGATAAATAACTAGTAATATTACTAGTAACTAGTAATATCACCAAATGTCTACAGATAATGCTAAGTCCCAATGAATAATTACAATATTAATAGGTATAAATCTCTGCCTGGGGCAATTAAACCAGTAAAAAGAGGTGCCTTCCATAGGTTTGCGGGTATAGCTTTGTTTTGAGGAATGGCCATGAGGCACCTTTATACCAACACAACTGCATCTCTGTGGTGGTACAGTCAAAGCAGTACAACTTGTGTGTCTAGACACAAGTTGTTTATGTACAAGGACTATCACAGATACTAAGCAGTTACCTTTTCAGAAATCAGTAGGAGACTTACACAATAGAAGACTTGCCGTCTCCCCTCTCAGAATCAGAATGTTAACACTTAACCTGTTACGAATCCTCGTGTATTGTCTTCATACTGATTTAACTATTTCTGTAGAGGGATTCATTTTTTTCCCTTTATTAACTGAAGTACTTAAATTAATGCAAGCTGGGGAGAACAGGTTTTGAAGATCCAGTCGCACAGTCTAATTCCCCAACTAACATTTTCATAGTGTCAACAAACACACGTGGCTAAAAAGTCAACTGGGCGATCCCGAAGAAACTTCCTGAATGGAGTTACTGTTACTGTTTTCCCTGCAGTAGCAAGAGATGGCTAATCTCCATTGCAAAGCCTTGATCTTGTACTATAGCCAACCTCCTCTCAGAACTGGCTGATCTACATGCGATTTCACTGTATTGGCCAGAAAACTGAAGGGTTACAACCTTCTGGTGTGAGCATAATTTTACACTTAAAATATATACACCCCCAAAATTCGCACTGGTGGGAAATATTTACTAAAAACCTCTAGTATGGAGAAAGAGTTTGCAAGGGAAGGCAAATTATTATTTTATAAAGCAGATATAGAAAGTATGCAGTAACTCAAGCAATTAAGTTAGACAGGAAACTCAGCATGCCTCTTAGCTTTCAGATTCATGTTGTACAACACACCCAAGCCATGTGGAATACCCTCAGATAACCCTGTCCTGTGCCATGTGTTCTTGCTTACAACTTTCAACTACCATCTGCTATACATTCTTATTATATAACAGGACATGATAGGTAGTGAATAAGCAGCAGTCCACACTGAACACAATTCAGTTCTATGTGCTCCCCCAAATTGATAGCAGGTGATTCTGATCAGAACAATTGTGAGCTTAGTCCATGTTATATGTCAATCCAGTTTAAGAGAGGCACAGGGAAGATATAATGTGACGTGATGCAAGACGGCGTGATAAGTACACAAATGCCTAATCAACTCATCTCAGATGTAAGGCAGCTGATGGGAAAAGCAAGAAAATTGGAAACTGCTGGAACAGCATGGGTCACTGACTTCCCAGATTACCTTTGGCCAGCTCAGCACATCTCAACATAAAAATGCAAGTTCAGTTACAAGGAATGGCAGGCACATCTCAGAAGGTCAGATGTTCAGTTAACCCTCAGGACCTCAAAGGATACTAAAGCCTTGTCTACACTTGGAAATAGTCCCAGTTTACCAACTGGGAGAGGTGCACTGGTAAACATCCTCTTCTCTAAGGAGGATGTTCAAGGATGGGTGCCACTTTGATAAACACAGTAAAGCCAAACTATTGGTTCTAGTAACTTTACCAAAATGAATGGAGGTTGTGATCCCACTGTGCTGTACAGACAAGCTGAAGAAGGCCAGTCCTTACCTGAAGAGCCTAGAATGGTGGGGAAGGCAACTGAGAACTACCTTTCAAAAGACTTCTGTGCTTAGGGCTCAGTACTGATGTAGCTCCTTGTGATGATTAACTCAAAGGAGATCCTAACCAGCTAAAGGCTTCTAAGGACTACCATAATATAAATGTTTAAATATTACACAGATGTCTGAATCATGGCTATTTCTGAGCATAGACAAGGCCTTAAAAATATTGAAGAGGACTTGCAACAGATTTCTCATTCCCTTATAATCTTTAAAGAGGGCCTGAAATCTTTTTATCATATATATAATTATGATATGAATTACAATTTTATATATATATATATATATATAAATAAAACTTCATTTTGTTTGCATGTGAATGACAGGAAGCATCAAGTAAAAAATTTCCCCAACTTCTTGGCAGTCAAGATGCATATTGAGTACTCCCACATGACAGGGAAATCTCAGATATCCTTTCTACTAAGGGTGGTGTAGACATAGCTGTTAACAATGCTTAGAGTAGTGCTAAATAATCAAAATAAATTCCTCCTCCTATAATTGCTCAGCTTTCATTCAGTGGGATGTCAACTTCATCAGTTTTCCAAGTGTCAAAGGATCATCCCGGGTACACAGTCTTGATTTAAAATATATAAACATGCTTTTTATGTATTTGTTTTAGGGTAAATCGATTCTTAGTTGACAACGTGCAAAAACAGTGGGGGCACTCTTATTTCATGATAGCTTAAGTAAAGCAGCTTCAAAAGCACACCTTTAGTTAAAATAGGATACCTCTACATGTAGACACTGCCAACTTCTTCTTTCTTAGACTGAGAAAAAAGCGGTGTTTCATAAAACTTGTTAAACAATTATTACTTATTATCTAGTGTAGACAAAGACAGTGTTTGTAAATGAACCCTAAGTCTGACAGAGGGATAGGTGAGAGTTATCCTTCAACACAGCTTTTCAGAAAAATGCATTTTTTTTTTTTTAACTTTAAGCATCAACTCTCCATGAAAAAGGTTGATCTTTTGTTGAAAACCCTAATCCAAAAGTGCTTTCCTTAGTTTTGCTCAAAAAATGAAAGTTTGTTTGGACATGCATATCAGTCTTCATGGCAACTGTACTTTGGGTACCTTACAACTCCATTCTCTGCTCCCCAGCATGACCTACTTTATCTTATTTTGAGGAAGATAGCAATTTTCTGTCCATGTGAAATTAAAACAAGTCCCCTCATGTTTGCAGAAGTCAATATACACACCATGACAGGACTATTGCTGGAAGGCAGCCTGCAATAGCAGTGCCACATAATGCCCCTCTCTCTGTCATGTAGGACAGTACAAGTATTCTAGCCAATATCCTGCCTTCAGATCCCAGAGTCTTGTTCTCTTATACATCCTGCAAAACATATCCAGTTAATTGATTTGGGGCTTAATTCTCCACACAGTTCCTACAACATTCTGCAGCACAAAAGTGAGACTGCTCTGCAGTGCAGTTTTAATACTACGCTTGCAGCATGTGTAGACATATCTGAACTAATTATAATCTTGATAGGTCAGGTACCAAGGGCAGTGAAGTCATGGACATAAAGGCCTTCCTGGGTCCCTGAGCACAAGTTAGCTCATGTGCTGCCATGGCACTAGTGGTATCAGTAAGGTAGGACTGCCTTCCACAGTGGTATCAGCAAGGTAGGTTAAAGAGGTAATGTAAATCTGCCCATACTGCAGTCGCACCCAGTTTTCAGTTCAGATAGTCTCTGCAGTAGCATTATTCCTCTGGTTATAGCACAGGATTAGGAGCTTGGAACCTCTCCATTCTAATGCCAGCTACAGAGCGACAGTCAGAACATCTCATCTGCCTTTGTTACTTAGGAATGTTGCAAAGTGAGAGTGGCAAAAGGAAAATTTGAAAAAGTAAAAACTATAAAACCCTAGGCAGCCTTCTTTTTCCTGCATTCAGTGGCACATTAATAGAAATAGATTTTTCAAAATGTAAGTATTAGTATTTTTTGAAAGGTCATTTGTCACTGAAGAAACCTTTAACTGAAAAATTTCAACAACATCTATTTAGGGAAAAGGGGGCTGATTTTCAGAAATGCTGAACATCTGCAGTTCCCACTGACTGCAAATAAAATGGAGATCTTCTCAGCACTTATGAAAAAACACCAAACATCTTTATGATTACACTCATCTACCAACATGTAACTAAAATTCTACCCACAATTCTCACACCTCTATAACTGTAAAAAAAAATAAAAATAAAAATAAAAAAAAATCAATTCTATTTTTATGTTCCCTATTAAGGCAGACATTGTAATTTGTCCAGTGCATTTTCCCAAACTGACTATTATATTATCACCAAATATATTTAATTCTGTTTAACTAGATCCTAAAAATATATCAACTCTAATTCCTATTTAAATTACATTTGTTTATTCTACTTTATTGTTTCATAGCAAGGATGCTAAAGCTGACATCCCTAAACTTTATAAGCTTACATTACCAGTAACTCCAAGTGAAAGCCAAGGGCTTTGCTAGAAGGCAACAAACATTAGAGAGGTGAGGGTACATGGTGCTAGTAAAGGAAAAAGAAAAATTGGAGAACTTGTAGATCCAGGATTGTGCCGGTCAGGATCTGATGTTTTTACAGTGGCCACAATAGGCCACCAAGTTACTGAGAACTCTCCAAGCAAACAAGCAGGTAAAAACACAAGTTGCATATTTAGATGGACAATACATACAAGACCCCCAAATTCTACACTAAAAGAACATTAATTTTGCCACGCCAAAAATTAGAAAGGGCCAGATGAGCCTGTGGTCAGGGCTCCCAGCTTCCATTTGTCCCTCTTTTTAGCCAACCCCCCTCATACCTACCTATACATGTATCCTGTTCCTATCTACCTTAAACTATCTTCCCATTTCTGCTCCTCACGTTTTCCACATATATCCAATATCTTCTCCCTGCACCTGTCCAACCACTCTTCATCCATCCTTGCCACAATCAACCCTTCTACCTGTCTGCTCATCCTGTCAACACCCACTTCCCACTCCTAGGGGCTGGTCTACTGCCCTCTGTAAGTATAGTATATCTCCGATTTTCATTGGTGAGCGCTACTAATGTCCTCGGATTTAACTGAGTTAGACACATAACATGCACCTGATTGCGGACCCCCTTGAACATGCACACACAGATGCACACATATTTCTATTTCTATATACATACACTGGGACAGATTTTCAAATACAAGTAGAGATTACAGATGTCCAATTAGATATACCTTAAAACAACTGATTTTCCGAAACTGCTGAAAATTCCCTCAAGAGATCAGACCTCTCTCAGAATCATCGCAAGCTGTCACTTTTGAAAATCTGGGTAAGAATGTGAATGTGAGAGTGTTAAAACAACATCCTGCCCCTTTAAAATTCTTCCTAGCTGACTAGGTTAATTCCATTGAGTTCTTCTTGAAAGGCAGGAAAGAATTTTAAGGGGCCACTGCTGCAGTGTTTATTGTTGTTATTAATTACACATATTAAAGGTGCCTATCACCATAACATCTGGGTGCTATCTGCATTTGATTATTTATATATAAAAAATTGTCCACCCTTGTGACAATTTTAATCAAGTGTTTCAGCTGATAATTGCAAGCTGTCAAGGTTAATACAATAAGGCTCATCTCTAATTCTTTTTCCATTTCCCTCCAAGAAAAAAAAAACCCTCAGGGATAATGGCTATGGTTTCTATATTCCCAACTCATCAGGGAGTGTCCTGCATTGAACCACCTTTATTGAAAAGTTACATCGATTCAATATATAGTAATACAGGCAAAAATAATTACAGCTTTGCTAGCAGTGTAAGACCTTAATCCAAACCTCACAAACATTCAATAAAAAGTGATACAGGCAGGGAATAGGCTTTTGACAGTGCAGCCCCAAAGGGAAGTTGGGGGGAGGAAGGAAAAAAATCTTATATAAGAAACACCTTAAAACACTTCCAGGCCACTTAGAAATATTAAAAACCTGGTTTTTGCTTAAATTTTGCTGGCATGGTTGTTGGTTCAGTGTGAAAAAACAAAATCACATCCACAGCCAACATAGCTCCACTGGCAAGAGCTCACAGTTCTACCAAGAATAAATACCACATACATAACCTTTTCAAGTAGAACTTGTACATCTGAGGAGCTGGCTTAAGCTGAATATGAGGCAGAGTCGAAATGAAACTCAGGAAAAAATGTATGTATGGACACACATCAGTTTAGCCTCCACTTTTAAACAGCTGCACCATTTTAACATAACCAGTAAATTAGTGCAAGAAGCAAGGATTTCTTAGCATGGTATCTTTTATTAAACTAAATGTGTAGCTGGGATACAGTCAGACAAGCTTTCAAATGCAAAACATTCTACCTCAGGTCACCTGAGGAAAAATGTCTTGCATTTGAAAGCTTGTCTACCTTTATCCCAAGTACACAGCTGGTCTAACACAAGATAAATTTTTGCCTCCCACACAATTTCTGGACTATCATGGCTACAACATCACTCTTACAATATAGTAAGTTAGTGCAGCTTCTTCATGAAGCAAGTTCAGTTCCTTCCCACCTCCACAGAAGAGGCAGAGAAGGTGGTTGTAGTTAATGCACAGGGGTTAGCTTTTTTGGTTCCTGTTCCAATGAATCATTGACAGGTTATGAAAGAACATTCTTCAGAAGCTCACAGGACAGTGGTTACTGCTGCCTTCTTTTGGGTAAGGAGTGGCACTATCAGAAGTTGTCCCTTCACCTGTTAGGCCGCATCCAGATGAGCGCAGACGTGTGGTATGCAGTGCTGCCCACCTGTCTGCAGTGCCACCCTTCATACACACAGGTGTTCCAAGCACTGTTATCTTGCAGGCTTGGAGGGGGAGGGTTGACCCTGGGAGATCCCAGGATCAAAAAACCTGCACTTTAAAAAAGCGGGGCAGTGCACGTCGTAGCAGCACACACCGCCCAAAACTGGAGCCTGGCCTGCCAGAGGTATGTGCTGGCTGCCAGCCAGGCTCCCAGCTGCAGGAGTGCCATGGCTCCAGCTCCATGAAGCACCCAGGTAAGGCTGCTGGGGCCAGCACAGTTGCTGGCCCCAGCCTCCCCTGCCCCAATTATGTGCATGGCACGAGCATTCCCTGGGGCAAGTAGCAGTGGCACAAGGTGTGCTGCTGCTTCTTGTCCCCGGGGAAGCAAAAATCAACGCTCATGTAGACGCAGCCTTAGTGGCTTGGTTTCCCTTCCTGTATAATAGGACAAAACACCACGTACCTGTTTCACTTGAGGTTTTGAAAATGAGCTCCTTGCATGAAAAATGCTAAGAAGTTCTTAACCTTTTCAAGAACAACACCCCAGTCCTTCTTCCTTTTTAAAATAAAGGCATTTTACTCTTTGTGGACAGTTTAATCTCAGGTGGTCAGTTACACTTCCCTCTTGTTACTCTGCTCTCATATTAGAGCAGTTTCTGTCCAGCTCATCACTACTAAACAAAATGATCCAAGTTATAAAGCACATGTGCAGCTGGTTGAGATCATCACCGTCAGTTTAAGTGTGCCAGCTGAAAACCTGCCTGTAGTTTTTACTTATTTATTTACACTATGGTGAAATAAGAGGCCTGCTATGCCCAAACTTTAAGTACATGAGTTATTTTATGGCTTTCAATGGGAATAGATTTTTGCTGGATTCGGACCTTCCACTGCTTTGAAAAGATGACACACTAGCTGTTATAGAAACAAAACTCAGGTTACCCAACAAAAGTTTTGGGGACAGTACCAGTTTGAGGCAGTTTTAAATGATACTGCTGCCATTATGAAAAATATAACTGCAATTTAATCCACTGTAAGTGCCTCATAAATAACTGACATATGTCCAATGTTCTGGAATGTAGTAGATAAAGCTAAAGAGACACATGATGTAAATCAAATTAAAGGGAGGCTGGTCCAATACTGCTTCTGAAGCTAAATTAGCAAAATCAACTTTTGGTCATTGTCAGATAAACTGGGATTTGTAACTGTAGGGCCAGGCCTAAAGAGCTTCATGTGCAAACTCCCATTTACCTCCATGTTATCCATCCCAGTAACTATATAACCATTTCCATAGATAAGAAAGCTGAAGGTAGAGTGGTTGAGGGGAAAAACAGGTGGACCCTATGCAGAGTTTTGCCCCTTCAAAAAGGAGAAGTGGTAATTGAGTCTATGAAGTCCAGTAGGGATTTTACTGATTTTATGCATAGGACTATGCATAAACAAATGCATCACAAATACCATGGTGATGGACAGCATTATAAACAGAATCATAGAAAATTAGGGTTGGAAGAGACCTCAGGGCTAGGGACAGAAGCTACACATAAGCTGGTTTAAGTGATCAGAAACTGGTTTAAACTTGTAACAGAACAGAAGTTCAGTGCATATAAACTGGTTTCAAAATGTAAAACCAGTTTATGGAACTTCTGTCCCAGACCCCTTTCTTATTCAAGTTAAATCAGAGTCCCCCAGCATGCTTTGCAGCCCTGGGCTGGGCTGTGCTTTCTGCTCCAGCAGAGCAGGATTGGCCTTGCCCCTTTGCCCTCTACCCTAAGCAGTGAGGGCTGGCTGACAAGGGGGTGGGGGTAGGAAACCCAACTGGCACAGCCAGGTCTGCCTGGCGGGGGTGGAGCAGCCCTTGCCAGACTTTTCACCACTGGAGTGGAGGGGGTGGAGGGGGCATGGGCCAGCAGGCTCAGGGGGAGGGAGGGGGATTACACCCCCACTACCTGCTTCTCTCTCTCACCCACAGGACCTCAGCTCAGGTCTGCCCAGCTTTCCCCCCTTCTCACCACTCTAGTGGTGGGGCGAGTGGCCACAGCCTGCCTGGGCAGCTGCCTAAGGTGAAGTGGGGGAGGGAAGGGATTAAACCCCCTGTCTCCCCTCTCTCCCACCAGCATGGGGACCCCAGCCAGACAGTCGCTGGGCCCCCGTGCCGGGGGGAGAGAGGGGAGACAGGGTGGCGTAATCCTCCCTCTCCCCCTTTGCCTGTGGTGCTGTCCGGGCTGGTGTCTGGGCACACCCAAACCTAGCAAGGGCTGCTTCCCCCTTCCCCCTCCAGGCACACCCTGGCTGGGGTCCCTGCAGGCCGGGATGGGGGTTTAAACCCCTCCCCAACCATACTCAACCACCTGCCAGGATGTGGCCATGCCGCCCCCCACCCCCAGCTCACCTTCGCTCCAGCCTTGCTGCTGCTGCCAAAGGGAAAGGAGGGCTCGTTCCAGCACCCCTGGCTTCTAGCCTGAGCCACTGCAGGCATGTGGCTGCATTTCCAGAGTCAAAAGTGAATGTCTATTCATTTACAAATTGGTTCAATCTATGCAGGTTAGACTAGCCTGCAAAGACTGAATCTATTCAGGCTCAGGCTTTTTGAATGTCTGTACTTAGCCCAGGAGGTCATCTAGTATAATCCCCTGCTCAAAAGTAGGACCATTCCCAAATATATCATAAGTAGACAAGGAAGTGATGACTTCAGTACTACAGTGCCAATATTCCTTAAAAAAAAACAAAAATCAAATTAAATCAAATCTTAAGTAGATGCCCATAAAAATAAACCTTATTTTTAACAAGTAAAATTTTTCTACAGTACTAATTCAAAATTAATAATTAACAAGGTCAAGGCAGGAAAACATTCTCTCATGAGAGCTTAGGGGGTGGGGGGGAGGTATTCTTATTATGTAATTTGGTGCAGATAGAAGGTTCTGGATTGACAGGCCTGGAGAAGAAAGCCCTCTAACTTGCACACTGCCAACAAGTAAGAGCCCCGTTCTGAGTGTTTATGTCCAGTTAATTTTTGGCCCCTCTGCTGTGATTGTTTACCAGAAGACCCAGCAGTGATGGTCTGTTTATAAACCTCAGCTCAAATTTTCAAAAATGAACAGTGATTCTGCAAGGCCAACTTGAGAAGCCCTAGAGGAGACTGATTTTCAAAGAATGCCAAAGACCCAGCATCTGAAAAATTGATCTAGAAAACATCTCAGATTAAGCACTCAAAATTATCACTTCTGAAAACTTGAGTCCTGACTGAACTGTACTGAAATCACTTACTTAACCAATACAGTACTATCAGAGAGCAATAACTTGACAGCAAGTTTAGAATAAACTGGCAAGCTAGTTGCTTTAAGGTTGCTAGCTCCTCTTTTCTAAGTGCTAAATAGGAACCGAAAGTGCAGTAACATCTTCCCTTGTACCACTTTTCTATAAAACATTGCCAAAGGGAAGGCTGATCTCAGATGGGAGGAGAGGCCTCATTCAATTTTCCTGTTAATATACAGCCCTTTGTTTTGCTTCTGTAAAATACTTGCCAAAATCTCAACCTTGTCAATCTTTGTTTTCAGCCATGACTGGTCTTGTCGTTCCCCCGATGTAAAGAAGAGGAGAATTTCCCCTCTTTTTTCCCCTCCCTCTCTCATTTTTCTTTTACAGCACAAAACTACTTATTGTGATGGACCACTGAAAAAGAAAAACATATAGCACTACAAGCTTTTTGGGGGGAGGGAAGGGGGGGACATGCCCAGAAACACCACCTCCCCCAGTTTTTTAAGATTGGACAAGATACAAGTCTGCATCTTTTACATGTTCCAGATATCTTACATAGCCACGTTAACTCCTAAAGCATCATGAACAAGGAATCAGCCAAGAGCCAGAACGAGTGACAGTTGGGAAAATGGGGTTAAAAGTACAAGGTCTTTCTTGACGAACATGAAACCTTCCTAACATTTGTAAAATATTGAAAAGGAGAAAGAAATTGGCAAACAATTCAAGCTTGATATTTTGGATACTATTTGTTTTACTTTGTAGGAAAAAAAAGTTGAAGTTTCTATTTTCTATGGAGCCTTTCAGATACAAATTTAGTTTATGCAGAAAAAGAAAACCAACAAAACAGGGTACCAGCATGGAAGAATATCTAGGACAAACTGAGATGAATGACGGAACTTTGGTGTATGTGTGTGTTTGCTTATAGTTTAACCTCTTTAAAATGTAAGATGTTTTACAATTATTTAAATAAATAAACTTGTAACTTATTGTATGTAGAGGTAGAAATTAAGACTTTTTTGGACTTTTTCCTCCTGTTGTACAATGAAGAAAAAATGATGCAAAAATGTAGTGACAAGTTTAAGAGACGTACTATTATTGCTGCAGTTGCTCCTCACTTCTGTCCCCCACCTCTTATTGAATCATGTGCAAGGATGTATAGGATTCTTTCTGATTAAGTCATCACAAACTTTTAAACACATTATGGTATATACAAGTTAACAGTTAATGTATGAATTTTATCCACGTTTATTTTTCCTCCACCTTTTGTTTCAGTTTAGGTTTTCAGGTACTGCGAAAAGGTGGGTAGTTTCAAAGAACCTATCAGTAAATGACTAGCATCCTGGGTTTTGAACAAACCAGACTGACACATGGTACTGAGATAATTTTTCAAATATCAACATGAATTGGGAGGAAGGGTTCTCTAGCCAATTGTTTTCCATGAAGATAGGGCAGATTTAGAAAGTTTGGTCACACTTTATATTAAGGGTGTATTCATAATGAGTTAATGCATGATAAACAGATACATACTTATATTTACAATCCAGTAAGGTATCTATAACATTGCTGATATGCCTGCATCAGAAACTGGTAAAAAATGGTAAGGTAAGTATTTTCCATGAAGAGTTCCATAGAAACAAAAATTTGTTTTGTTTGAAATTTTGTGCATGTCAATGAAAATGAGGAACCAAAATTTTACAGTTTTTTTCCATTTTCCATTTCCTGTTTCAAAGTGGGAAGATGAACCAGGGAGTTTGGAGGCCAGAAACAAACAAATGAAAAATGTGCAGTTTTCTGAAGGAAAAACCCAATATTTCCTTTTAATTGAAAAGCCATTTTTATTGGAAAAAAACTTGATCCATTCTACTTACAGTTATCTGTAATATATACTATTCATGCTTGTAACAATCATTATTTAACTATTTATAAACCCTTAATACAAAGCAACACCCCAAATTCTATTTGCCCATTCACCCAGTAATTTTGCTTGATGGGCAAGTAGCATAATAGTGTTTTCTGTGATCATTCAATGTGATAGAAGATGAGCAAGTCCATACTGGACTCTGAATAGTAGATGTGACAGTTTTGCAATACTAAGGTAATTTATTAACACTTTGAGGGAGTGGATTAGAAAGAGAATATAAAGCTTTTTTTAAAATCAATTAATCAAATCATTCCAGGGTAATTAGTGACTGAAAGTTGCTTGGTGTCCTGTGTGGGACTTTATAAATGTTAGTTTAGTCTCTAGCAGACAAACCTCTCTGCATCTAAAAAACAGCACTGCAAGACCACAGTCTGCAGGCGAACATCACTAACTTTTCTTGTTGAAATAACCCAGTAGTATCAAAGAAACTGATTAGTTATGGCTACAACATCATGCCAACATTACCATTAAAATTAAAAATGTCTTGATTTTTCATTAGAAGTATTTTGCTAAAAATTTAGCCTGTAGGTTGATAAACATTAAAGCTTAGATGCATAGAAAATTGATTTAAATTCTCAGGAAGACTCAAGAAGAATTGGGTCACTTAAAGCAAATGCTTCTGAAATTTTCCTTTGACATATATAAAAAATACATATTTATATGAGGTCTACCTAGTCACTTGATTGGAAGAGCCAAGAGTCTGCTTTGGAATCAAACTGAAAACCTTCCTAAAAGACTAGTTTGAGTACTTACAGGAAGAGACATTAATAGAGCTACTTAATAAGATGTACACAAATAAAAAAGGACTTCTTGGTTTGATCTCAGCTGAACAAATATAACAAAAACATAGGAATGATTTAGGTGTGAATTTTGCTCATGCATGCAAAGCATTGCAATCAAGGTGAACACAGAACTCGCTGGTAGCTTTACAGAGAAAACATGCACATAAATACAAACAATCACCAAGAAAATGTTGACAATGAAATAAGAATTTGCAGTGGCAAAAAATGAAAGCAAACAAAAACCCCACAAAAATAGTGTACAAATTTGTGTGTAAGGATTTTTAAAAAATCATAATACATCTGTCCCTCTTTAATTATTGCTGTTTAACAACTCCCTATCAAGTTTCCTTTTTGCCACTAGAATTAAAGAGTGTTGTGATAGGCAATTACAAATGTTATCATGATTTTAAAAGAATATGATTTATTCCATTATTTATCTTGATATAGCATCTTATTTTCCCTATTTCTTTGCACATTTTCAATATGCATGGGCTTTTTAAAGACCATTCTCTCCCTCTTGTAAATTTACATTTATTTCTCCCAACTGTATAGTTTTGTTTTGTTTTTTTGCTTTGTCAGTTATTATATACAGTATGAAGTTGCTATGCACAGAGCTTTTTGTAAAGATAGCTTTTTTGTTTACTGTTTTTAATGGTCCTACTTATGGAAGAATATCTTGTTTGTAAAATGAATATGTCTACTTCAGTTTTAAACTTTAAATTATCCTAACAAAAATAAATTTTTTGTACTGTAAACAATTGGAATCATCTGCGTTTCTGAGAGCTAAACGTCTTAACCTCTATTGCTCTCTCTTTTGGTACTGCCACGGTGATAACATTTTTAGATAGTAAGGATGACTTACTATTGAAATAGGCTTCACCACTTGGAGTGTTTATATCACAACTGTGTGCTTTTCTAAGATACATTCAGCTACTAGTTTTTTGGGCAAACTGTAGGAACTGCTGATTGAAATCTATGGCTCATGTTATACAGGACAGATTACATGATTATAGTAGTCACCCCTTCCGACGTCAGCATTTAGCTGGTTGAAAAATCTGGATGACATCTCCTTGAGAATGTAGTTAATCTGAGTGGGGAGAGGGAGCTTTCTTTCACTAAAATGTCACTTTTTTTAAGTAGCAATCTAACAATCTAAAACTCATTCCTTAACAGCTGGAGAGAATTTCAAGGAATATGAAAAAACAGATTTCAATTTGGGGCATAATTATTTTTTAAGATGGTAAGTAGAGAACAATTAATCAGAGTTGAGTGAACAGACTAGAATAAACATTTTCCCATTAAAATTAAAAGCACTGAATATGCTGAGTTGCTTTGACTAATGGGTCATGTTCCACTTAATCCAGTCTTACAGACTAGACTGCTTCCAGCCCAGAACAAAGGGGTGGTGCCTTCGTCTGTAGTAACCTTATGAGGACACCGTTTACAATCACTGTTTCTTCTTTCTCC
>NW_005842336.1:957748-996328 GCF_000455745.1 Alligator sinensis | reverse complement strand
AGCAGGAAATTAGGATAGGCTGTATACCACTCTGCTGTGCTGGCCAATCTGCAGGATAAAGGTCAGAGACATTTCCTGCCCACATATGCTTACTACATACACCACGTTACTCTTGTGTGTATGGACCCAAGGTCTTGGTAACCTGCACAAGTGTAAAGAAGTTTTTATTCCCCCATGTATGGGTGTATTAGAGCTAGTTAAAATATGGCAATCAACTTCCATGGAAATGTTTTTAAAAACAGGAAAAGATGAGGACTGTTTTTCCTAAATTTCCTGCATATTTTCAATTTTAATTGAAAATGTCTTCAAAGAACTGGAATATTTTTGGCTTGGGGAAAATATTACTTGTCCCAAACAAGCAGAATTTTCAGGGGTTTTAGCTGCAAGCAACTAAAGAGTTTCAAGGTGAAACTAAAATATTGCACACAAAGATTTAATTTAGAAAAAAATAAGTTAATTTTCCATTACAAGATTTTTGGCTAAGTTTCGACTAGCTCTAGTGAATAGCTCACAACTGAATCTGGTGCTACTGGAATAATTACCAATTGTCTGGAGAGTATTTGCAACATCGGACTGTTACCGAAAAGTTTATAGTGGAACATGCATCTTTCATTATTCATCTGTTTTAAATCACCCATTTAGGAATCACAACAAATCACACAACCCAAAGATTTTAAAGTCTTGAACGGAGGTACAATTTTCACCAGCTGAGGAGCTGGCCCTGAATGTTTCAGACCAGGCTTGGCACATTGAACAAGCTGCTTGGATTTGATAGTTAGCTATGATTTCTACGGATACTACTACTCATCTATGCTAGTGACTGTATTCAACTGGAGAAAGTTTGTGATGGACATGAAAGCTCAGAAGAGACACTCTGTGCAGTGCTAGGGATGTGTAAACTCTATTGTTCATATGTATCTGTAATATGTTATCCAGCTAAACTTTTAAAACCCTTCTTGATCCTGAGCAAATTCCTAATAAAATACTGAGGTTCTTTAGGGAGAGGCTTGAAATATTCCAGTTAGACGTTTTAAGAAATTTGAGTTTTACACACAGGTACATGTGTGTGTGCCACACCAAATATTAATGGGTCAACTGCACGTATGTGCACTGTTTGCTATTAAATCCCATCTACTCTGTTAGCAGATCTTGGGGTTATGTTTTCTATGTGAACACTTTACAAAATTCTTATGTAATAAAAGGTTTAGCCCATCTGTCTGTCTATCCATAATGCTCTTGGAGCACTCTGATTGGCTAGTGAAACAACCAATCAGAGTGCAGAGTGCCTCCATGACGGCAGGGCTGGAACAAAGGGGGGGGGGAGGGGGCGCAGTGAGGCCAGCACTGCTGGCCTCGCCTTCTCTTCCCTCCCCTCCCCAAGCCCTGCTCCTCATTGGCAGCAGAACGCTACCACGATGGCAGGGATGGAGGGAATGGACTTGCCCCCCCTGCCATGGCGGCACTCTGCCACCTTCAAGGAGCAGGGCTGGGGGTGGAGGGAGCGGGGCAAGGCCAGCAGCATTGGGGGTGGCACAGGGTGTTGGTGGAGGGGGATGGAAGGGCAAGTTCCCCCGCACTCCTGGGAGGCAGCAGCAGCATGGGCTGGTGGGTAGTGGCGCTCCATCCCAGCCCCACCCATCATTCTTAACAAGCAATTGGCTAGTGAGTAATTATAAAATCACAGAACAACAGAGCTGGAAGGGAACTGCTCACAGAGGAATCATGTCCGTCTAAACCATCCCAGAACTTTGCTTAAAAACTTGCAGTGATGGAGATTCCACAACGTCTCTAGGTTGTCCAGGCCAGTGCTTAACCATCCACAGAACTAGAATGTTCTTATGAATACCCAGCCTAAATTTCTGTTGGTGCAATTTAAGTCCATTACTTCTTGTCCCATCCCTTGTAGACGCAGAACAATCAATCTCCATTCTCTTTATACCAGCTTTTAGCATTTGAATATTGTTTCCAAATGTGGCCACAGTCTTCCCCTCCCTAAATGTAATAATCTCAATTCTTCCAACTTTTTCTCATGTATTTTCTAGAACTCTGATCATTTTTGTTGCTCTCTAGTGGACTCTTGTCAGTGTCCCCACATCTTTTTTAAAGTGCAGTGCCCAAAACTGGACACAGCTCTCCAGGCAAAGCCTTACTGAAGAGAGAAAACAAATCACTTCCTTTTACTTGCACACAACACTCATTCAGCTTGCAGTCTACTATAACCACTAGGTCCTTCTCCACTGAACTGTAGGCTAGCCATTTTTTCCAATTTTGGATTTTTGCAATCTTTAGAAGAGCTCAGGGAAGACTAGTATTAGTGACAAGTCAATGGAATGTGATTCAAGATATGGAGGACACTGGCCTGGGAATTAGGAGGTACGTCTTCTGTTCCCAGCACTGCTGCTGACCTGCTGCATGACTTTAGGAAAGTCACTTCCCCTCTCTCTTGTCCATTTATATTATAAACTCTTCAGGATAGTGGTCAGCTTTCACTTGAATTTTTGTACAGAATCCAGCATAATTGGGCTCTGAATTCGGAGGCTGTTTATGGGGAAAACTGAGGCACAACTAGATTAAGGGAGTGGTTCAATTTCATTAGGAGAAACAGTAGCAGGAAGAGACATCAAGAACCCTGACTGTCCATCTTGTGACCTACAGGGCCAGATTAACCCTTTAGTGGACCCTAGGCAAATAAACTCATGGGCCCTAGGCTGATTTCGATCCTCTTCCCCACCCCGGTGCTGCCAGCTGCTAGGAGTGGGGTCAGAGTTGCTGAAAGGAGGCAGCCACCACCACAGTGAAGCCAACAGAAGAGAGGGGAAGGGAAGGGAGGTGCATGGGGCCATTTGCGATGCCGCCACAGAGGGAAGGACCAGACCCCACCACAGCTCAGGGCCCTAGGCATGTGCCTAGTTTGCCTACTCATTAATCTGGCCCTGCTGACCTAAACACTGGGTAGCATTTTGAGGTCTCTAAAAATAAATAAGATGTCTATAGCAGGGTGACACTCAGAAGCCCTTTTTTCTTTTTTTTTTAAATCAAAACCAATCCTTTTATTTCATATCTAGAAAACTCCTCTCCGGAGAAAACAAACCAAGCCTTCTCATTCAAATAAACAAACATGTCTTCTCACCCCAGGAACCAAATGAGTATAGGTACACAGCGCACACAAACCAAACTTCTGGGTATTTTCCCAGACTTGATGAGAGAGACAACCCTCATGTAGTACTAATCTTCCAGTCAACACATCTTTCTCCTCCCCGCACCCCTCCCCACTTCCAGGGAGATTTTTAACTTCCTTTGGCCTGTCAGTTATCCATGTCAGTTGCCCAATCCCTCTAGGCAGGCTTGCAATCACTACTGCCTGCCTGCAGCTGGGCTGTAACTCCTAAGGCTTGCAGCCTGCTACCTACTCCTATTTCCAAAGTAAGTGGTTGGCGTCATTTTTTGTGTTTTGTAGCTCTCCGAACACACTGTTGCACTTCAGTGATGTTCAGAATACTGAAGCTGTCAATACAGCCCACAGACTGTAAAATCAGGAGAGGACACTTTAGTTTAAAGTTTCAGTCTGGAGACTATCTTGCACAGAAAAGACCCTCTAAAAATGTAAATTCTATCAACCATCAATGAGGCATAACATCCCCCTACTCACTTCCTTACAGGTTGTTTTTAAGACAGTTGTTCCATCAGAACTAGAATTCCACTTTTATAAATGGTGAAACAGTAGCCACTCTTTCAGCCACTTATGCAGGGCAGCTAGGGAATTGACAGACAAGTTAAAATATTTATCTCAGTGACAACATGCAGCTGTTGAGGTGCAAAGATCTGAGGCTCTAATCACACCAGGTTATACAAGTAGGGATGTCTCATTAACTCTGCTTGGGGGACTGGATTAAACAGACAGCTGGTGGCCATACAAGAGGGTGCAGACAGAGCTGTCATGAAGCATAGACAATGTCTTGCAAACATCAACCTTAGTAAAGGAAGTGAGAAACTCTAAACTTCCACTTCTGAAATATACTACACCAAAAATACTGTCCCAGGGAGGCAATGTAAAGATGGTGTCCATCTTATCAGATTGCTTGGTTTTCTCTGTGCTGCTACATTATCTATCCCTCGGAATAAAATAAGGTATAGGCCAGTGTGAGCCCAGACCCATGGCCAGTTCCTTTCCCAGTGACAATATGGAAGTTTCAAATGCTATTTTCTAAAATTTAATTTATTAACATATTGCCATTTTATACATTCTAATTAGGTACATTCCTCACAACTCTTACTTTTGTGCACATTATCAACAATCACTGCAATCCAATCTGGGCATAAATCAAGTCGGATTATTGGAAATCACTCCTAATTAGCTGACAAGTTGTGCATGATCCATAGCTCTATGAGAGAGACGCAGCTACATTTGTTTTGTGGCCAGGATATAAATGTACAAGAGGATATAAATGTACAGAGTATGAAAACTCAAATTCAGAGCCTGCAACACAGCAGAATATAGTCGGTGTTCCCTCTCAGGCAGTGGTAGGCAACCCCCAGGCAGGGGTGCCAGAGTGTGGCACGCAAAGGTATTTTGCTTGGCGCACACACCTTGGGGCAGATGCCAGGGAAGGGGTCAGGACTGCACTGCTACAACAAGGATCAGGCCCATCGTGGCTCCCCTGCCATCCAGCCCTGGCATGCTAACATCTTACAAGTTGAGGTTGCAGGTGTTTTTGGCACTCTCCCCAAAAATGTTGCTGACCTTCACAGAAATAGGCAGCCACCTCCAAGTTAAAACTTAAAAGATCAAGGCCTTACTATTGGAAGGCCCATATAGAGTTGGTCAAAAAACAGAATTATTATTTTAGAATTATTTGTTTGTTTGTTTATTTCAATTTACATGCCATCCTTCCCAACAAAGGCTCAGGGCAGCTTAGAATAAGAGAACAGAATAACGTATAAACCAAGAGACTGAACAAGAGAACAACACAGCTTAAAAGGAAGCTACAACATCAACGTAAAACAGAATCTCCCTACCTGATATCCCAGCCTAGCTTTGTTTGCTAAATGCCTGCTCAAATAGGAAGGTCTTCCAGGACTTCTGAAAGATGGGCCTGTAATGGAGACATCTTTTGGAAGAGCCTGTACATGTTTTTGGAGACAGTCCTTGCCCCAAAGAGCTTACAATTGCACTTGCTGACAAGGCACGTCAGTTGTATTAGGCAAACAGATGGGTGTGGGGGGAGGGAAGGGGGAGGTAGCAGCATTACAAGCACATATTTGCATGGACCAGCTGTGCAGGCAGTGCCTCTGCTTCTCATTTAACCTAAGGCCCTGGCTGTGTAAATGAGCCTTCTTGCCCACTTTCTTTTCCCTTTATATGCAAAAGTAATGTGAAAGGGCCATGGTACATATGCTGCATTGCCAATTCTCACAAAGTTTATTGCTATTCTCCTGCTAGTTGATGCATTTTGTAAACCCCAAGGTTTTGGAAGCACATGAATCTCAGCTTTCATTAATAAAAAATAATTCTGGGGGCCACCTGGTTGGGAAATAAAGCTTGAACACAGGATTCAAGTGCACACTAAAGATTTAGAAAAGTATTGATGATCCAAATGAATTTTAAAGCAAAAGACCCATAAGATTTTCTGAGACATGACTCAGGAGTTTAATGGCTCAGGCCCAGAACTATTTCCACATAGTGGGCATGTGCTCAAGACTAAACCAAGCCAACAATGGAGAGAGCAGTTCTTCCATACTAAAGGTTCTAGGGACTCTATTCATTTTCCAGTGCATTCAGGTTTAAGTGCAGGATATGGCCGTACAACCTATCACCACATAAGGCTGGTACAGATTCCTGATGCAAAGGGACCCTATGTTGATGCTTCCTGGAAATATTAGGAACTTGATTGAAATTTACCAGCAGGGTCCCTATGACACTGCAACTGCTGCAGTAATTTCTTTGTCTTTAAAATGCCATATAATTGCTAATGTAATTAGTGATGTATACAGAGGGGGCCCGTGCAATTACCAAGTCCTAAGATCAAGTAATTAATGTTCTGTCAACAAAACCGCAACTGTTTCATTAACAACTGTCTGGATCTGAAAACAGATCAACCCATAACATTATACACTCAGCTGAGCTCTGTATCAGCAGTAAATTCAAACAAAAAGTGCAAGAGCCGTGATCACAGCAGTGGGGCAGAAGATCAGTCCACCCACCTACAAAAATATATATCAGCCCACTGAAGCCTAACACCTACCTTTCCATTATGAGGAGGGCAAACACCATTCAGTTCTTCAAGCAGCAGGATTAGCAGATGCTACTCCTAAAAGTGAGGCACAGCAGCACCTTTCTGCTCTGCCTCCTGTGTTAAGAGCTTGGGAGTTTGCACTTGATAGAGTTGGAAGTCTCAAGCATTTAGAAATCATGAGCCAGACCCCAGGCAATCAAAAATAAGATTACAAGAAAATAAAAGGTTGGGCTCTCTGGATCCTCCATGTTCACTATTTAATATCTTCAAGCTTTTCTCTGGTCTAGATGTTAAAAAAAAAAAGCAGCAGCTGAGGTTCTCCTACAATCTCAGGACTTCTCAAGGTAGGGTTAAATGCAATACACTGAAAATCAAGACTCATTATAAAATCTATTGTGTTGGCACTACTTAGGCAGGTCAATTATTACTTTGGACAGAAGTCACCAAGTGCTAAAACAGAGGGTTGAAGAAAAGCCAGTGCCTTTCCCCTACTTCCAAGCACCACCCATCCTATTAACCCATAAAATATTACCTAAAATTCAGTACTATGAAACTAGCAGCCTTCCTAGTGTTTTTTTTCTCTTTGCCTTCAAAAATTGCCACTACCTGTCAAGCAGTTTTAATAGAAAGATCCAGCCCATTTCCCTTTTGCTCATCACAGCATCAATTCCATCAAGAAAGTGTTTCCAAAGAACAGTTTCATGTCATCTACTTGTTTCCCCATTGTCATACAGTTGTTGAGAGCTGCCAAGAGAAGCCATTTACAGAGTGTGAAAAGTTGTATTGGTCCTATGTAACTCAAAACTATGCTACACATTCCTGAGCACCATCTACTGGCACCCTCTCCTAATTAGGTCCTCACATACATAGACTGCACTGTAATTATAGCCTTTAGCCCCCTTCGTCTATAATGCACCATGAGAATTAAGGTTCAAAGTCAGCAAGGCACATCCAACCTTCAGCCTATGAGTGGTCTCGCAGACTTAAATGGAGGCACATAATGAAGTTGTTCACTGACTTCAGACCCTTCCTGCTCTTCACCTGACAAAATAAACTTTGCACAGTCTCCCAGTGCACTGGGGAAGCAGCAGTACTATCACCTCTGCACCCTTTGGAAATCACCTCAAGAACTGCCCCCCCCCCCCCAAAACACCTTTTTGCAGAATTGCATAATAGGCAGTTAATGTAGTTAAATGATAAACAATAGCTGAGGGAGAGTGGAATTAGGTAATAGAAGCAAGGGGGATCAGAAAGGATTTCCAGTGGGATTTAGACACAAACATGCACAAGGAATGCAAAAATATACATTTTTTCCTCCACCCTCTGTGTGTGTTGTTTTATTAAAGACTAATTAAAGAACACTTTAAAATTGTGATTAATAGGCTCTTTAACTTTAGAGAAGCCAAATCTTTGATGTCAGTCACTTATACATTCAGTTGCTGTGCCAGTGAGAAATGCAAATAAATAAAAACGTGATTTTTTGTTTTGTTTTTTGCCTTATTAACAGAAATAGTTTTGAACTTGAGGTTTTAAAACAGAAATAAGCCTTGTCTGGGACTTCAGTCCACACTCCTCTGAACTTCAGGAGAGAGAGAGGAATCCCAAATGCAAACCAGACCCAAGGGATTTTGATTTCAGGATGTTTTGAAACCCAACAGCATTTATTATCCCATGAAAATGGCACACAATATTGCAAAAACAGTCTAAGAGCAGAATGATCTAAAGCTAAAACTTCTTTGGGCATCAGCCTACTTGTTAGAAAACGTGTATAAAGTCCCAAGGTGTTATGCACTTAATGGCTGTAAGAAGTGCTTCAAGTTATGCAGATCAAAGACACTATTAAGAACAAGTATTCTCAAAAGGGTGCTACACTTCATTCCCCTCACACCCTCTTCGTTTGCTATTTAAATTGTAAGCTCTTTGTGTTATGGTCTCTCTACTCATCTTTCTGAACTCATTCTGGGCTGGTCCCCAGACTCTACTCTAATAAACACACAGAATAATAAAAACATTCAAGCTGACCAAAAACATATGGAAAAACGTTGGGGAAAAAAAGAGAAAGATATTCAGAATAAAATATTGCTATTTGGTTTTTTAAAAAATCAACTAAATAGCCCAAAAAAACCCCACCCACTTGTGAAGGAGTGAGAGAATTACACTTCATCCCATTTTCCTTCTCCCTGGAGAGGAAGGATAGTTGAGGACTTAGGATATTAGTCTGCAATGTGGAGAACCTGGAATTAGTTCTCTGCTTTGCTACAGGACCTCTGTGCAGCCCTGGGTATGAAACTTCATTTCTTTTTCACTACCTCAGAGGTATACTGAGAGAATAAATGCATTACAGCTTGTAAGGTGCTCAAATACTATATAGTAAGGGTGGGTAGGCATAGAAATAGCTTAAAAGATATTATGTAGATACCCTTGGAAGGGTATTATTCTATCTCTGCAGACAATATTTCTTCCTCAATTAAAAACAAACTGGCTAATAGCTTACGCCTTAACCCTATGGATATTAAAAAACACCAATACAGATACTATCTACACTGTCTACAAAAGGTTACCTAAATGCTATTTATCTTGTATTAAAATGCAACTACAGTTAAATTTGGGGGTACTTAATTTTTAGCTTTGCCAAATAGAAGGTATCTTAAAAGAAGACTGCTTTATGTAAAAGAGCTGTATGACTGCTTAGAGCTTGAGTATGAAACTGGAGATAGGCCTGTTGAAAGTCTCTGGGTTAGGGTCAGAGAGGAAAGCCATGAGGGTGATGTTGTGGTGGGTGTGTGCTATAAACCACCAGACCAGGAGGATGAGGTGGATGAGGCTTTCTTCAAACAGCTAGCACAAGTTTCTCGATCATAGGCCCTGGTTCTCGTGGGGGATTTCAATCATCCTGACATCTGCTGGGACAACAATACAGTAATACACAGGCAATCCAGGAATTTTTTGGAGAGTGCTGAGGACAACTTTTTGGTGCAAGTGTTGGAGAGGCCAACTAGGGGCTGTGCTCTTCTTGACCTCCTGCTCACAAATGGGGAAGAATCGAAGGAGTATGTAGAAGCGGATGGCACCTTTGGCAGAAGCAACCATGAAATGATTAAGTTCAGGATCCAGAGGAAAGGTAGGAAGGAGTGCAGCAGAGTAAGAGCCCTGGACTTCAGAAAAGCAGACTTAAACTCATTTAGGGAACTGATGGTTATGATTCCCTGGGAGGCCAGTCTGAGGGAGAAAGGAGTTCAAGAGAGCTGGTTGTATTTTAAGGAAACTTTACTGTGGGTGCAGGAACAAACCATCCCAATGCACAGAAAGACTAGCAAGTGTGGCAAAAGACCAGCTTGACTTAGCAGGGAACTCTTCAGTGAGCTAAAACACAAAAAAGAAGTGTACAAGGAGTGGGAACGTGGACAAACAACTAGGAAGGAGCATAAGAGCACTGCTCAGACAGGCAGGGATGAAGTCAGGAAGGCCAAAGCGCAATTGGAGCTACAGCTATCAAGGAATATGGAGAATAACAAGAAGGGTTCCTACAAGTATGTTAGCAAGAAGAGGAGGTTCAGGAGAAGTGTGGGTCCCTAACTGAATGGGGAAGGCAACCATATGACAGATGATGCACAAAAGTCTGAAGTACTCAATGCCTTTTTTACCTCAATCTTCACAGGCAACATCAGCTCCCAGACTACTGCACCAAGCAGCACAGTTTGGGGAGGAGGTGAGCAGCCAACAGTGGCAAAAGAACAGGTTAGAGAGTATTTAGAACATGTGGATATGTACAACGAGTCCATGGGGCCAGAGGCAATGTACCTGAGGGTGCTGAAGGAGATGTGATTGCAGAGCTATTGGCCATTATCTTTGAAAACTTGTGGCTATTGGGAGAGGTTCTGGATGACTGGAAAAGGGCAAAGGGCCCATATTTAAGAAAGATAAGAAGGAGGATCTAGAGAACTGAAAACCAGTCAGCCTCACCTCAGTCCCTGGAAAAATCATGAAGCAGGGCCTAAAAGAATCCACTTCCAACTGCTGGGAGAAGAAGGAGGGGATTAGAAACAGTCAGCATGGATTCACCAAGGGCAAGTCATGCCTCACCAACCTGATTGCCTTCTATGATGAGATAACTGGCTCTGTGGACGTGGGGAAAGCAGTGGACTTATAACATACCTTGACTTTAGCAAGGCTTTTGATAAGATCTCCCATTCTCTTGCAAGCAAGACTAGGAAGTACGGGTTGGATGAACGGACTGTTAGGTGGATACAAAATTGGCCGGATCATGAGGCTCAAAGGATAGTAATCAATGGCTCAATGTCTAGTTGCCAGCCAGTATCTAGTGGAGTGCCCGAGGAGTTCCGCTTTTGTTCATTGTCTTCGTCAACTATATGTAAGATGGGATGGAATGCACACTCACCAAGTTTGCAGATGAGACCAAGCTGGGGTGAGTAATAGATAAGCTGGAGGGTAGGGATAGGAGTCAGACAGACCTCAACACATCGGGGGACTGGACCAAAAGAAATCTCATAAGGTTCCACAAGGACAAGTGCAAAGTCTTGCACTTAGGCTGGAACAATCCCATGCACCAGTACAGGCTGGGGACCAACTAGGTAAGCAGCAGTTCTGCAGAAAAGGACCTGGGGGTTACAGAGGACAGACAATAAGCTGAATATTAGCCAACAGTGCCCCTTGTTGCAAAGAAGGCTAAAGGCATGTTTGCCTGTATTGGTATGAAACGTTGCCAGCAAATCAAAAAAATATATATTTCCCTCTATTTGGCACTAGTGAGGCCGTATCTCAAGTACTGTGTCCAGTTTTGAGCCCCCCGCTACAGAGAAGATGCGGACACATTGGAGAGAGTCCAGCAGAGAACAGTAAAAATGGTCAGGGGGTTGGGGCACATGACTTCTAAGGAGAAGCTGAGGGAACTCGGCTTATTTAGTCTGGAGAAGAGAAGACAGAGGGGGTATTTAATAGCAGCCTTTGACTACCGAAGGGTGGTTCCAAAGAGGATGGAGCTAGATTGTTCTCAGTGGTGCAGATGACACAACAAAGAACAACTGTCTCAAGTTGCAGCAAGGGAAGTTTAGGTTAGATATCTGGAAAACTCTCTCCCTAGGAGGGTAGTAAGCACTGGAACAGGTTACCTAGAGAGACTATGGAATTTCTATTCTTGGAGATTTTTAAGACCTGGCTAGACAAAGCCTTGGCAGGGGTAATATGATTGGGAATCATCCTGCTTTGAGCAGCAGGTTGGACTAGATGATCTCCTGAGGTCCCTTCCAGCCCTAATTTTCTATGACGCTATGATTCTATAGAATTGTTGGAAATATAACTGAACTTTCATGGTTGGGCTACACTGCTCATGGGGGTCAAGCATCAGGCTATATGGTGTACATGGTTAGTAGATATGGGTCTTAGGTCAACCTTAAAATTAAAGTGCATGCATAGCCTAACTGACTGTCTCAAAGTTGCTCAGGACACCTGTGGAGGAGAAAAATATTTAATCCAAGTCCCAAATCCCAGTTAATGACATGAGTATTAGTTATCAAAAAGATAGTAATGAAAAGGGAGCTTAGAAAATAGATGGGTCTTGCACTTTGTTCAGAATGTTTATAATAATGGGTAAAAGCAGCATCCACAAGTAACATTTAAAAAAAATAAATGTGTGGGTGTTTTATATAGGTTTCATTATCACCCAATGTTTTTCCTCAGGTTGCTGCTCAGCTCCTAACATAATTCCTCCTGCCCCTGCCCCCAGTATCTGCAACATGTATTGAATTCACATGCACGCTAAAATTATGGATGTTTTTCACTCGGTCACTTTTTGAAAAAAAATGGGGAAAAATAAGAAAGAGAAAATGAAAAAGAAGAGGAAGAAAAAAAAGGAGACAGTTGAATACTTTACAGTAGCATAAATCTCTTGGGCATAAAACATCGTGCAGGTAGACACATCTGGTGAAATGCATCACATCAAATTAGTATCAAGGGTATTGAGACTCTAAGACGACTGGCAGACAATTCCCCTTCTAATGTACTGCTTTTTAGATTGTTGAAGAAACTTGAATCCCAAATCTCATGTGAAATGAGTGATACTAACATGCCTGCTCAAATACTGAAAGTGAAGATCAAAGACACTGTGTCCAAATTGGCTTTGCAAACAAAGCAGCTCCAGAAAGCCCCAAGAGAGCATGGTGCTAATTTTATCAGATCTCCTTGACTTTTTTCTCAAAACAGTTTATCGCTGAAGAAAAATAATAGTAAGAGGAATGCATTTCTCTGTAGCTGTCAAAGGCCTGTTTCTAAGACAAACTCACTTTCCTTTTAAGCATACACTTTCTGCATCACCTAATAGTATTAATCTATTTTAAATTAAAAATGAAAATGCCTTGCCCTCAGAAATTTATGCATGACTCACCCCCTGCTACATGTGCACATACGTTCTTCCATGAATATTTCAATGCAACTCAGCCTTCCAGATCAATACAAGCAACTCTCAAGCTCTATTGATTTTTCAGAGGTTTGGTTCACAAGGGTGATAAAATATTTCTCAAGTTATGAAACCTGAGTTAAAGAGCTTTTGCTGACACTTCAGCATTTACTGGACACACATCTCTGTATGTGTGTGTTTCTCTCTCTAGATTTATGACTAAGCAATAAGTCTTGGAAAGGTGGGCAATATCATCCCACAGGGCCCACTTAAGGTCAGAAAAGAAGTCAATGGGGTAGGACAACCTGGAGGCCTTTTCACTTCTATTTTCTGAGGCAAGCACTTACTCTCTTCCCCACACCTTGAAATTCCTTATTCCAAAATCCATTCATAAGTTGCTGGATGCAACCTCCTCTCAGTGTTTCCTTCAAACCATAAAAAGAAAGGGACAACAAAGCAAACGTACAAAAAAAGCAACTGCCTGCTGAGGAGACAAGGCTAATCCCTTTCACATGGAAAGGAAATACACTTAATTATGTATTTATGCATGACAAATTTCAGCCTTATAGGTTTCACTTTCCTTCAGAGCGATCCTAGTCTATTTAAATATAACAAGTAAACATTTCTATATTTTTGGATAAACAGAAGCATACAGTTTTCCCATCTTTTCTCTGCAGTATGCTGCTAGTTTCTCTGCTTATTATTTAATATTTATATGGTGGTAGTTATGAGAAGGTGAAGTTATGGACCCCCATCATGATCTGCTGTTTATATACTTTGTGCATTCTAGTTCTGCTAGAGCAAACATTTCCTGTAAAAATAAAAACCACAAGAAAAGTTTTTTTCTTAAGTATGTCTGGTGTCCAATAGTTTGCATGGTTTACTAGACTGGGAATCAGCAAGAGACAGACACTCTATCTGTTTCTGACACTGACTTATATGATGCCAAACAAGCCATTTTGCATTTCTGTGCCTGTTTCCTTTCTCTGCATTTTGTTTGTCTCACCTAGTTAAACTGCAAGATCTTTGGTGTAGAAACTCTATTAGGGCCGTGTGAACCTTCGGAATCTCTGAATCCGAATTGAATCGGGAGACCCATTAAGAGGTCTGAATCAAACCAGAAGCCTCTCATTCAATTTGGAGAGATTTGGGGCTGATTCAGAGATTCGGCCATAGCCCTATACAGGTTTCCCTCACATAAAGTGAACCCACTTTATAATGTAACAAATAGGGACAGGTTTCCAAGGCGATGAGGGAGGAAGGGAGTGAGGCTGGGATTAGGGAAGGGGTGGGGGGAGGGGTGCCATTCCATGGGCTGCACCGTGCTCCACCTGTCCCCCCATACTTGGGCTCTGCCTGTCCCCACTCACCTCAACTCCTGGGCTGCGCCATGCTGTGGTGCAGGCAGCCAGTGTCAGCTGCTCCCAGGGCTGTTCCCAGTTGCAACAGGAACTATCTGGTGCCACTGCTGGCTGAGGCCAGCAGTGGCAGCCTGCTGTCATCCTGCATGTAAATTCAGGGGCATGCATCCCCAGGAAGAGCCTGACACAGCCCCCCAGCCCGCAGCCCTCCCAGGGGCTGCAGAGCAGCAAGAGGCATGCCCCGCCCCACCCAACCCACTGATACTTCTTGTTGCAGCTGGCGCCGGCCACTCCCGGGGCTGCTGCAGCAGGGGCTGGGAGGAGTGGCAGCAAGTGGAGCCCTGGACGGTGCAGGACGCGGCACAGCTTGTCCACAGTCACCCTAGCCCCCACTGCAGCAGCCCCGGGAGCGACTGGTGCCAGTTGCAATGAGAACCGTCAGTGGGTGTCTGGGGTGGGGGGCACCTCTTAGTGCTCCACTCCCTGCTACCCAGGAGGGCTGTGGGCTGGGAGGCTGTGTCGAACTCTTCCCCGGGAGGGCTGTAGCCTGGGGGGCTGTGTCGGCCTCTTCCCAAAGAAATAGTAGGCTGCCGCTGGGCTGTTCCCAGTGCTCAGGGCAGGTGCGCTGAGCTCTGGGAAGAGTCACCTTGGTGCTGCTGCCAGCCCCAGCCTGCAGCGACAGCCTGCTGTCATCCCATGTCAAGATCCGGCTGCATGTGCCCCCTGGAAGAACCCAACACAGCCCCGCAGCCCTCTCAAGGGGTGCTGAGCAGCAAGAGGCGTGCCCCAGCTCCACTCCCCCCAGGGTCTTCCTGGGGGTATGTGCCCCCGGATCTGGACATGAGATGACAGCAGGCTGTGCTGCAGACTGGGGCTGGCAGTGGCACCAGGCTGACTCTTTTCAGCACTCAGCGCACCTGCCCCGAATGCTGGGAACAGCCCAGTGCTGCCACCGGCCCCAGCCTGCAGCAGCAGCTTGCTCTCATCTCATGTCCAGATCTGGGGGCATGTGCCCCTGGGAAGAGTCCAACAGAACCCCCCCAGCCTGTAGCCCTCTTGGGGGGCGTGGAGCAGCAAGAGGCACGCCCGGCCCCCCTCACACCCATTAACAGTTCCTGTTACAACTGGCATCGGTCACTCCTGGGGCCGCCACAGCAGGGGCTACGGTGAGTGCGGACAAGCTGCACTGTGTCCCGCACTGCCCAGGGCTCTGCTTGCTGCTACTCCCCGCAGCCCCTGCTGCAGCGGCCCTGGGAGCAGCTGAAACCAGCTGCCTGCATCATGGCATGGCACAGCCAGGAGCTGGGGTGAGTGGGGACAGGTGGAGCCCAGGCATGGGGGGACAGGCAGAGCACAGTGCAGCCCCAGAAACGGCACCCCTCCTCCCAGCCCTTCCCTAGTCCCAGCCTCCCTCCCTCACCACCTGGGAACATATCCCTATCTGTTAGGGCTGTCCGAAGCTTCAGCAGCTGATTTGTCAGCTGAATCTCCAAATCCAAAATTGCCCAAATCGAATCAGGACAGTGAATTGAATACTTGCTGCTTCACGCAGGCCTACTCTCTATTATTAAGTGTTGGAAGAGTACTTTGAACAAAAGCAGACCAACTTCACATGCCAGCTTTGGAACACATGGATGCAACAAAATTGTTTATCTCCCTTAGGCCCTTTGAAAACCCTAGCCAACACTAATATATTCCTGAAAGAATAAATATATTAAAAATGCTAAATTTTGATTTTTTAAAATAAAAAGCACAAGCTTTAAACAGACCAGTTTAAGGAGGGAGAAAAATAATTGCCTTTTTAAAATTAGCATTGGGTTGAATGGTTTGTGAAGGCAAAAATCAGCATAGAAAATATTGAGCTATATTCAGGTGTCTTATTTGCTTTGAATCTCATTGACACTACTCCATGTAAATGACACCTGACACTTGAAACACTTTCTAAAAAGATGACTATTACTTATAATCCCTTGGAAACAGAAAACAGTGCAAAGAAGAGTAAGGTAAACTGTCTTTACATTGGTAGTTGAACAAATCAGGTAGCATACTGATCCCGTCACCTAGCCTCTGAAATGTTTTCTATCATGTTCTGCTAGCTTTTTGTTTATCAATATTAAGATTAATATTAAAAATAATTGAAACAAAGACCTGTATTCTATACATAACCTTAAAAGGGATTGATTTTCATTACACTGAAATTCAGTCCTCTTAGCCATTCCTGGTTACCGTCTACACGTGCATTTCGGCACATGTAACTACTCCACTGTAGTTTCATAGTTTCTAGGGTCAGAAGGGACCTGAACAGATCATCAAGTCAGACCCCCTGCCCTGGGCAGGAACAAGTGGTAGGATCATAATATCCCAGCCAGTTATCTATCCAACCTCCTCTTGAAGACCCCCAAGGTAGGGGAGAGCACCCCCTCCCTTGGGAGCCCATTCCAGGGCCTGGCAGCCCTAACCATAAAGTAATGTCTCCTGATATTAAGCCTGAAACTGCTCTCAATCAATTTGTGGCCATTATTCCGTGTTATCCCAGGTGGTGCCCGGGGGCAACAGAGCCTCACCTATTTTCCACTGGTCCCCCGTTTATAGATGGTCCCCCCTTTATAGAGTTTATAGATGGCCACCAGATCCCCTCTCAGTCTTCTCTTGTGGAGGCTGAATAGATTAAGGCCCTTATGTCTATCTTCATAGGGCCTGGCCTGCTGCCCCCGACCATGCGAGTGGCCCTCCTCTGGACCCTCTCAAGGTTAGCCACATCCCTCTTGAAGTGTGGTGCCCAGAACTGGACGCAGTACACAAACTGCAGCCTGACCAGTGCTGCATAAAGGGGAAGGATCACCTCCCTGGACCTGCTAGTGATGCATCTGTAGATGCACGACAAGACGCGGTTAGCCTTATTGACCGCTTTCTCGCATTGGCAGTTCACGTTCATCCTGAAGTCAACAATGACTCCAAGATCCCTTTCAGCCACTGTGTTGTCAAGAAGGGTGTTCCCCAGCCTAAAGGTATGTTGCAGGTTCCTTCTCCCTAGATGCAGTACCTTGCACTTGTCTGTGCTGAATTCCCTCCTATTCTCATCCACCCACCATTGTAACCTGTCTAGATCTAGTTGGATTCTGTCCCTCCCCTCCAGTGTGCCCACTTCTCCCCACATCTTTGTGTCATCAGCAAATTTGGACAGCGTGCTTTCCATGCCCACCTCCAAGTCACGGATAAAGATGTTGAATAGCACAGGCCTGAGGACCAAGCCCTGGGGAACTCCGCTGCCCACATCCCTCCAGGTTGAAAATTGTCCCAGACAGTACTATCCTACAGTGGAGTTAATTTACTGTGCCCTAATACCGGTGCACAGGTAGACACTAATGCTTTACTGCAGAGCTAATTAGTCAGCTCTGCAGTAAAACGCATGTGTAGATGCACCCACTAAATGTAGGATACGTGCAACAGAAAATGTATAATCCTGTATAAAATATGTTGGTTTCATTTAAGAGCAGATAAATATGAAATTACAGAGTTGGACAGTAAGGGCTACTTCATAGATTTCATAGACATTAGGGCTGGAAGGGACCTTGGAAGATCATGGAGTCCAGCCCCCTGCCCCAGGGGCAGGAAGTCAGCAGGGGTCATAGGATCCCAGCAAGATAAACATCCAAATTTCTCTTGGAGACATTCAAAGTAGGTGCCTGAACTACCTCCGGTGGCAGGCTATTCCAGACCTTGGGGGCTCGGACAGTAAAGAAGTTCTTCCTTATGTCCAGCCTGAAACAGTCTTACAGGAGTTTATAACCGTTCGACCTTGTCATCCCTTGGGATGCTCTGGTGAATAAACATTCCCCCAGATCCTGGTGAGCACCCCTTATAAGCTTATAGGCAGCCATCAGATCACCCCTGAGCCTGTGCTTTTCCAGGCTGAAGAGTCCCATAGCTCTCAGCCTGTCTTCATAAGGCCTGTTTTCCTGACCTCTGATCATGTGCGTGGCTCTCCTCTGCACTCTCTCAAGCTTCTCCACATCCTTTATGAATTGTGGAGCCCAAAACTGACGCAGTACTCCAGCTGTGGCCTCACCAAGGCCGAGTACAACGGAAGAATAACATCCTGGGATTTGCTTGAGGAGCATTTATGGATGCAAGCCAGCATTTTGCTCACTTTACTAGCAGCAGCATCATATTGATGGGTCATGTTCATCTTGTGGTCAATCATGACCCCCAAGTCCCTTTCGTCTGTAATGCTAGCCAACGTAGCACTGCCGAGCATATAAGCGTGCTGCGGGTTTTTCTTCCCAAGGTGGAGAACCTTGCATTTTTCAGTATTAAACACCATCAGGTGTGGCCCATTTCCTGAGCCTGTCAAGGTCAGCCTGGATTGCCCTCCTGTCCTCAGGTGTGGATGCTTTACCCCAAAGTTTGGTGTCGTCGGCGAACTTGGCCAGTCCACTTCTGACTCCAATGTCCACATCATTAATGAAGATGTTGAATAATATAGGTCCACAGACAGAGCCTTGAGCTACCCCACTGGTCACAGTGCACCACAATGATTGACTTCCATCAATCACCACCCTCTGGGTCCGACCATGGAGCCAATTCCCCAGCCAGCAGATTGTGGTGGACCCGAGGCCGCAGTAGGCCAGTTTTGCCAAGAGGTGATCATGGGATACCAGATCGAAGGCTTTTTTAAAGTCAAGATATACGACATCAATCTCCTCTCCCTTGTCCAGGTGATAGGTCACCTGGTCGTAAAAGGAAATAAGATTGGTCAAGCAAGACCTACCTGCAACAAACCCATGCTGGCTATCCCTCAGGATGTTGCCATCGGCCAATCCGTTAAGAATGGCCTCTTTGATAATCTTTTCTAAGACCTTCCCCAGGATAGAGGTCAGGCTGATGGGCCTGTAGTTTGCCGGATCCACTTTCCTCCCTTTCTTGAAGATAGGTACCACATTGGCCTTTTTCCAATCCTCGGGCACTTCACCAGAGCACCAGGAGTTCTCAAAGATTCGTGCTAGGGGCTGAGCTATGATGCTAGCCAGGTCCTTGAGTACCCTGGGGTGTAGACTGTCAGGGCCGGCTGACTTGAAGGTGTCCAGCCTCTCAAGGTGTTCTTTCACGAGGTCAGCATTGGTGGAGGGTAAGGAATCTCCCTCACCCGGGCCTCCCCGTCCCGTAATGGTCAGGGGCATCCCATGGGACTGGTGAAAGACCGACGCAAAGTACCCATTTAATAGGTTGGCCACTCAGTTGTATACAACTCACTTGTTATTATTATAATAATTATTATATTATTATTATAAGAAATTAGGGTATTCTAAATTTAGGGCCTTCTTCCAGTCTTCGGGAACTTCACCAGAGCACCAGGAGTTCTCAAAGATCCGTGCTAGGGGCTGAGCTATGATGCTCGCCAGCTCCTTGAATATCCTGGGGTGTAGATTGTCAGGGCCAGCTGACTTGAAGGTATCCAGCCTCTCAAGGTGTTCCTTCATGAGGTCAGCACTGATGGAGGGTAAGGAATCTCCCTCACCCAGGCCTCCCTGTCCCATAATGGGTGGGGGCGTCCCATGGGACTGGGGAAAGACTGACGCAAAGTACCCATTTAGCAAGTTGGCTTTTTCCTGGGCGTCAGTTGTCCCATCTGGTTTAGCAGGGGTCCAAAGTTGCCCTTGCTTTTCCTCTGGCTTCCCACATATCTAAAAAAGGACTTTTTATTGTCCTTGATACTTGTAGCCAGTTGGAGTTCCATCGCAGCCTTGGCTTTCCTGGTTTGCTCCCTGCAGGTCCAGACCAGTGCAGAATATTTCTCCTTGGAGGTGGATCCCATCCTCCATCCTTTGTAGATCTTTCTTTTTAGACGCAGACAGTCTGCTAGTTCCCTGCTGAGCCAAGCAGGCTGCTGTGCCCTTTTGCTGTCTTTCCTCCAAGACGGAATAGACTTAGTTTGTGCATCCAGGATCATTCCCTTGAGAAGCAACCACTCTTCCTGAACTCCTCTCCCCTTTGGGTTGTGGTCCCTTACGGCCTCCCCAACAAGCCTCCTGAGCTTGTCAAAGTCAGCTTTCCTGACGAGCAGCGCTTTACCTCTCGTTTGGCCCGTAGACTTCTTGTGTCTTATAGAGGTCATCCACGCACGTGAGGAAGCTTTGCGACTGTTCGGGTTTGGCCAAGCGCTCTTCCCACGAGATGTCTGGGTAGTTGAAGTCTCCCATGACAACCATGCACCGGGACCATGCGGTCTTAGCCAATTCCCTTGCGAACTCCTGGTCAAGCTCTTGATCCTGGGTGGGAGGTCTGTAATAGACTCCCATCGTTGTGTCCCCTGTGCTGTGTTCCCCACGGATTTTAACCCAGAGGGTCTCCAGTCATCCACCCTGGGTGCCAATGTTGGCTTGCAGAGACGTTTAGCTCTCCTTGACATAGAGCCCTACCCCCCCGCCCCTTTTATCCACTCAATCTCTCCTGTACAGGGTATAGCCATCTATACCTGTGGCCCAGTCATGGGTGGAGTCCCACCACGTCTTCGTTATCCCTATGACGTCATAATGATTTGTGTTAAGAAGGAGGACAAGTTCCTCCTGTTTATTCCCCAAGCTCCTGGCATTTGTGTACAGGCATGCAAGCGTTCCCTTGGGGGCCCTTGCCTTGACTACAGATTGTTCCAGGGCTGGGGCAGGGGTGGACTCCCTTAAGTGCCTTGGCCTGCTGGCTTTGCAAGGGTTGCTCAGTGGGCCAGCAGTGGCAGTAGGCCCCCCATCCCCCAGCTGGCTTAGTTTAAAGCCCGGTGGAGCAGGGCAGCCTGTTTGGCTGAGAAGAGCCTCCTCCCCAATGGAGAGAGGTGGAAGCCGTTCCTTCCCAGTAGCTCGCTGCCTCTCTTACCAAAGAGCGGGCTGTGGTCACGGAAGCCGAAGCCTTCCCGATGACACCAGCGCTGATCTTTGGTTCACTACCTCGATCCTCCTCTCCCTTCTCAGCCCGTAGCCTGAAACCAGGAGGATCAAAGAAAACACCCCCTGCGCCCCCAACCCCTGTAGCACTTCATGACCCGGCTGGGGGTCTATTGAAGCAGACTAGTTATTAGCTGGTAGGTATAGGAGCAATACTATTATACTCTTAATCCCTTATTTTACAACAGTTGAAGATCTGGCTTTTAATTCGCAGAGATAGTAAAATGCAGATGGGGTTTAGAGCAAGGACAGAAAACAACTCTTGACTCTGGGGCTGTATTCCTAGCTGTTAGTGACTTCTAGACAGCTATATCATTTTATACTAAGGGAGAATCAAGATTTAGCTACTGAATTCCCTCCTTACACCTTGCACTTTTTCTACCCTCTTAATCATTTTGAATACTTCCATTTTACTGTGAAGGCCTCTGTTTCCTGAGTGGAAATCTTCTCAGCCTCTCAAGCTTTTTTTGTATTACAAACATCATGAGAAAAAGGCCTGGGATCAAGGCTCTGCTATACAGGAGTCCTGCCCAGATTGAATGATTTGATCCCTGTAGATAGTAACTATATTCTTGAGGTTTGGCCAAAGCAGCGCAACAAGATTGCTCCTTTTGATTCCTATTCTCTCCTCCTATTGATGCTTCACATCCTCCTGGTTTGCATTTTTTTTAACTGCAGCAATACACTGGGATGATGGCTTGAAGGTCTTATCTACAATAACCCCAAATACCTTTCCTGATCAGTATGCTACATGGATTTTCCATTTAATATGTACTTTCAGTTTTAGTGCATTGCCCCTAGACTTATCATTTTACATTTGTCTGCATTAAAACTACATTCTCCATTTACTAGCCCTGAAGAGAGCTAAATTATTCTACATGGGGAACCCGTCCTGTTTCCCTGCTTATTGTACCCTCCACTTTCATAGGATCCATGTACATTTGATGCTGTCATCAGTTCAGAATTTTCAAGAATAGGAGCCTAAAGTTAGGCTCTGAAGTTGACACACAGGGGTTAAATTTTCAAGAGCAAGTAAATGATTTATGAATCTAAACCCCTGCTTTAGGCTCCAAGGGCACTTACTCACTGGAAATCTTACAGGAAGTGTATGGCTTTTCACAGTGCTGAGTACCAAATGAAATCAATGAGTATTCAGTACTTTGATGAATTGGGCCGCTTGTTTAGGAGCCCCAATATCAGTTTTAGTAGCATAATCTTGCATATCTGTTCCTGAAGCCATCATCTTGATCCTAAGAAAGGAAATTGAATTTAGCTCCTAAGTCAATTCCTTGCACATAGGGAAGCCATTGTTTGTTTTCAGCTTCTGCTTGTTTTTTTTTCAAATATTCTTTCTTCATCATTATCAATTATTCACACTCCAGGAGCATTAAGAAGTCCCAAATGAAATCAGGGACCCACTGTTCTAGCCAAAGCACAGGCATGTGATATGGTAAGAGACTGTCCCTACCTCAAACTGCTAAGTCTGAATAGACAAAAAAAGAAAGGGTGGGAAGGGAACTGACTTGTATGTCGTAGATCATGAAGCACCGCCAGTGGCACAGGGAGAGATAAGAGCCCATGCTAAGCAACAGTCCTAGGTTGGAAGCATTTACAATCTAAAAAGCTGAGACAAAGGCTGTGCCAGATTCTTCCCCATTTTGTAAGTGACAAGCTAAAGCATAAAAAAAAATTAAAAGGTTTGATTTTGCCAGTCATTCCACACAGGTAGATGATTGCTGTGCTTGGGCAGCCTTTAAAAGTCAACAGCACTCTTGTAGCCTATGCAAGGTTCTTATATCACACTCATCACCAGAGTATATGTATACTTCCATACTGAGCTGGGACGTAAAACCCCATCTCAAACATCCCAGTCCAATGCTTTAAACCAGTGGTGTTCAGTGTCTTGGCATTATAGGCCAGATGAGTGGTTCAAGGCTGGGAACCTCCACATGCCAGATCAGATCTCACATGCCAGAACTGGGCCCACGCAGGCTTGGCTGGCACCCAGATGCTGGGATCAGGCCTCAGGGCCCCATGCTGCCTCTGCCCAACCTCACACACTGGACTGGACTTTGGAGCCCCATGCTGCCCACACCCAGCCTTGCACCACAACCACCACCCAGCCCCACATGTTGGGATCAGGCTCTGGGGCCCCATGCTGTTTCTGCCTGGCCTCATGTGCCAGGATCAGGCTCTAGGGCTCGTGAAAGGGGCTTGCTCCTGTTACTTTATGAGGGGAAGAACAGCTGAACCAAGCCAGCTATACTAGAATAAGCATATGGGGTTGGCGGGGAGAAGGGGAGAGTCCAAGATAAGGGGCTACAGTGCGGCAATTCCTTCCTGGGGGCTACCTGCATAATAAGGAAAATAAGTGAAGAGCTCTAGAAAGGTATAGTAGTAACAGCAGTGTAGTAGGAGCAGAAGATTATTAAGCTAAAAGAACACCCCTGTGCATGGTAAAGAAACCATGCAACTGGTAGGGTAGTGCCTAGAGGGTTATATGCTCAGCTCCTAAGCTGAAGCAAGCAGTCTAGCCCTGATGTCTACACAGAGAGGAGCTTCTGAGTGGCAAATGAGACTGTAGGAGACAGACCTACAGGAACCCACAGTACACTAGACAGCTAGCCTGGGGGTGAGTATAAAGGACTGTGGGATAGCGACCCAGAGTAAGGTTTGAGTTTAGGGGGAAGCAGTTTGCTTGTGTCTCAGTTTATGGTTAAAACCAGTGGTTTTGGTTCTGGCTGTAGGGGCAGAAAAGAGGCCGTGCATGGCTGTGTTCTGTTTTGATCCCTGCTACTGGACAGGGATGCAGTGGAGATGAGCCTGAAACAGTGGCCCAGGGCTGAGGGCCTCAGTGAGAGAAAAGGGACCAAGGCTGTAAAGGCTGAAGCTTGGACAAACAGATTAGAACTAGAAGGGCAGAACATATGGATGGGACCAGGAAGTTCACAAAATGGCATCTTAGTGACAGGTGTGAGGCATAGCGATGGCTATGAGGGCAGCTAAAAGCCATGAATACCTCTAAAGCATGATTAATACTTGGGAGTCATAGGTTGGGCCTGTGGGGACACAAGTGGTGCCTGATAAGTGCTGGCAGGGCCCAGGATAGGTCTTTAGTGAAGACCCACTAACAACACTTTAAGTTAGGGTTTGGGTAGCACTGGTAAGATCACTCCAGAACTCTGGGGAAGCTCTCATCATGTCCCCATGCTCTTGAAGGTGTGGCAGGTGAGACTGTGACAGGGGTTCATGGAGCAACTGAAGGAGGGCAGGATTAGCTCAGCCACTAAGAACTACCACAGCTGCTTCAGGACCCATCCTGTTACAGGGTCCTGGGTGCCAGAATCAGACTTTGGGGCCCTGTGCCACCCTTGTCCAGCTCTGCATGTTTGGATTGGGCCTTGCTCACCTGCCCTGGCTGGATGACATGGTGCTGGGAGCCAAATCTCGCTGCAGGTTAGGTACCCCTGCTTTAAACTATGATCACTGCCCTTCCTTTTTTTGGTTGGCTTGGTTGCCTTTTGCTTTTGATCCCTCCCCCCATCTCCACAAAAGGATTAGGAGCTAAACTCAGTGCACATTTAAACTGTCACCATGCCTAGATTTCCTCCCCATGACTTGTCAGGGGACTCAGTATTGTCCCTTGTCTAAATGTATTTTAAAAGTGTTTCAGCAGCACAGCACAGGGAAGCTAACAGAAGCCGTGCAGTTGCATCCCAATCTACCGCTTGGAAAGTTTGCCTTGATTACAAGCCATCCAATCCACATCCACTGCCTCCCATGGCAGCAATACTGTTGAAGAATTCCAGGTTACTTAAAAACTCCTTCAAAAACCCATGTTGGCCATCTCTAATCAAATTACACTTTCCAAGCTGTTCATTCCCCAAATCTCATAAAATAGTTTCTAATATTTTTCCCACAACTGGTGTTAAACTATAATTGCTTGCTATATCTTTTGCCCCTTTTGAATAATGGGTGTTAGATTTGCCACTTTATAGTCCTTGGGAATGTGACCTGTCATTATAAAACTTCTAAAAATATCAGTTAACACTTCACAATTTTTTCCTCCTTTTATTTCTTTTAACAGCCAGGGATGTACCCTCTCTGGACCAGATACCTGATCTGTCTTTGAGCATAAAACCTTTCGGCAATAATTTCTGTAGTCATTTGCACACTAACACCTTTAGCATGCCTGGAAATGGAACGCCAGATACAGTACTCACTTGTGTAAATTGGCATCACTCCATTGGTTTCAAAAGACCTACTCCAGATTATACCAATTGAGGTATGGGCCCAGAATTTCAAGAGACCTGTTCTTCATCTGCTTCCTTCCTCAGTAAACCCTAAACACCATAGGTATTAGTTCGAGTACTTCTCAGACAAACACTTACTCAATAAGGTTTGCTATTAAAATGGATTTTTTCACTCAACTGTTTTAGACTCTAAATCTGGGGGAAAGCTGAAAATACCTCGACCTTTATGCATGTAAGGAGCAGCACAGTTAATTAGAGATCTTTCATGATGTACTTATCTATCTTTCTGAACTGGGATTTCATTTTGTATGTTCAGAGCTACTGAGCATTCCCTGATTCCAAATGGGGTCACAGTCAATGGCAGTTGCAGAAACTCAGAAAAATCAAGTCCTTGGCAAATGGATTTGTGAGGATTCTACAGGCAGAGGCTTGTCTTCTGGGGTCCGAGACAAGAACTGCATCCGCCTATGGAAATTAATAGGCAAGAATTGTTGTTAACACCCACTGAGAACACATCTCTATATTCTCAGAAACTCCCCTGTCCTTTTCTTTCTCAGATGGGTAAAATCTTTGGAAGCACTCCAGTGCTTGAAGACTTAAGGGCACAAATACACATGCCTGATGCCTGCTCAGATGTGTTCTAGTTAGAGCTGACTCGATTAATTGAGTCTGCTGGAGCGTTCTAATTAGAAGACTCCAGCAGTCTCAGTGTCACATGTATTCAGCGTCCCTGTGCTTCAAAGTGGTGGCAGAGGCACTTTAAAGTTCGTCGAATGAGATTTAATTTAAAGCGCCTCCACCGCTGTTTTGAAGCGTTGGCACACTAAATACCCAAGACACTGCAGGTGCTTTAACTACAGTGGCTTCCCAAAGTCGCTCTAATTAAATTGCTCCCCCCCTCCTCCCAAACCCCAGAACACATGTAAAGATACCTTAGTTTCTTAAGTCACACACTTTGGAAAGTTTTCCCTAATTGTTTTCTCTAAATTATTTATCTCCTTGGTGTAGTACCTGTAGATCCACCCCCCCACCTAATTACTTCCTTTGTAACCTTATTAATTGACATTGCAAATAGTTTTACAGCCTTTTTCCGAGTTAGGGATTGTCAAAGCTCCTTACAAAGCAAAAGTTGGTAGGTCTGAGCAACTCTGTTCCGCATACCTTCCCCCCCAACCCCTAGCAGACAAACCTCAGTTGGTTCCCATGCAGCCCCATTATAAGCAATAGAGTTGTACTAATGCTCTCTTACAATAGATCAGTCTCAGAGGGTGAATGCTCTATATTCAGAACTGTTGCTGAAACTCTTGCTGTAGGCTGATCCTATGACCTTTTCCTACCATCTTTAATGCGCAGTGTTATGTGATTCCTAATGGCACTTGTTTTGAAGTTGGACAGGGCAGAGGTCAAGGTCTGGAATGTCACCAGGGCTGCTGCTTACCAAGGAAAGGCAATTAGACGATTGTCTAGACAACTGGGCTTTGTGCTGTGCGATACGCATGTAATTGACTCTCAGAGGTGATATAAACAAGATGCTCCAGTCATCCAGGCTTCTTCCTTCAGCCACCTCCTCCCATTCATTTAAATCCATCATGCTGTCTCTGTACGTGTCTGTTAAATAGTCTTTGCCTTCAGTTTCCTTTCTCTGTATTTGGCAGCACGGTGCTGCGAATCAGAGAGGAAAAATCAACTCAGCAGGAGGTTTAAAGAGGCACCTAACTCCTGTACACTTATAACAGGATTGGGGATCCTAAATGTTCCTTGTGTTTTGGAAAAAAAGCAAAAACAAACTCCCTTGACATCAACTTATGTTCGAGTCATTAAGGTAACCACAGATTATGAGCCCCTGTACATTTTTGTAAACATCTAGTAGACAAAACTTAGGTTTCCCCCCAGCTTTTCCTTGCCAAAATGAAAGGCCAGTGGAAAAAAAAAACACCCATCTTGTTAGCTTTTAGCACAAAATGTGTTAAGCACTTGTAAGAAAAAGTAAGGTTAAGCTCACCAAAGGAGCAGTGATTGCAGCTACAGGTCCCCCTTTTACACAAGGATTCAGATGCTACATCACTGACCTGAAAGGATTTGAACCTATGCTTCCCAGAAGATTTTCCTGACCACCACTAAGAGGCGTTGTGAGGCAGGGCTTCTTTTGTTTTTTCTGTTGGTACTATTCAATTTGTACTTATGTACCCACCAAAACAAATGACAGAAAAATAAAAGTCTCTACATGCAGGGTTAGGACACTCACATGGGAGACAGGACACCGAGGTACCAGTCTTTGTTATATCGAACATGTACTTATACAGAGCGGAAGAGGATCAAACAGGAGTGATTAAGAGCACCTCTATAATGCAGTGATTAGGCCAATTGTGTAAGTGATGGGAGATACAGATTCAACCTCTCCGGCAGAGGAGAGAATAGAACCTGGCTTTCTTCCATCCTCGTCAGCGCTCTAATCCCTGAACTATGGGTTAAAAATGGTGTGGGTTTGCCCGTTCTCCCCACTTTTTTGTTCCCATCTGAAACTACTAGTCAAATTGACAAACAATTTTGGGATGAACAAAACCTTAAATCACTTACTGGAAAAAACTCCCCTATTTCTACTCAAGAATGCTTCCCTGCAGCTAATTTTAAGTTTCCTTAAATGCCTATAATAGTTGTGGCAATGCTATGTAACTGATAATGTACTAAGATTATGAAAGAAATATGCCCAGATTGTAATGCCCAGATCTGGATTTTAGATGCCAAAAAGTTTGATGAATATTCAGATATGGAGTTTGCATTAAAAAAAAAAGTTTAATTTGTGAAATGAACTTTCAGGGCTGAATTTCAAAATGTCTCCATCTTCACAGAATCATATAGAAAATGAAGGTTGGAAGGTACCTCAGGAGGTCATCTAGTTCAACCCCCTGCACAAAGCAGGATCACCTCCAACTAGATCACCCCAGCCAACGCTTCGTCTAGCTGGGTCTTGAAAACCTCCAAGGATGGAGATTCCACCACCTCTCTGCATAACCTGTTCTAGTGTTTTACTACACTACTAGCGAGAAAATTCTTCCTAATATCTAGCCTAAAATTCCCTTGCTGCCACGTGAGACTGTTCTTTCAGTATCTCCATGGCTTGCTTTCAAGCAAGAATAAATGTAAAAATAGGAACATCTTGCATTTCTTTTCAAATGATCTCAAAAAGTTTTACAACTATTATGGACCCAGTACAGCAAAGCACTTAAACACAGGCCTAGAGTCCTATTGATTCCAACAGAATATACTTAAATGTTTTTGCTGAACTAGGGACAAAACTGTCATGACCCAAAAAGCATGATTCTGTGTGTGCTTCGGCACCAGAATTATCCCCGCCAAGTTGCAGAGCATTGCACGGGAGAGTTTCCTGTAGCAAGAGGAAACCCCGGTGCAGGGACGAGTTTCCCGCCTTTTCTGCAGCTTCTTTTGCAGAGTGCATTGCTCATGTTGCAAGAGGAATGCACGGTGCAAAAGAGTTCCCGCCACCGGTATGTAAATTCGTTCCCCGTGATTGGCTAGTGTTAAATTATTCACACGTGGCGGCTAACGATTGGCTTGTTAGCCGTATAAGAGGCTTGAGCGGTTTCCGCCCAAGCCGAAGAGGACTCCACATCCATCTCGTGGGGACTCTGGGTACACGGCAGGGTAATAGAAACCCTGTGTGAGATCCAGAGGAGCTTGGCGGCCTGATCCACCGCCCACCTCTTCCCGTCTTCGAGCGCGACTTTTATAAGACGTATTTACGATTTCTATTTTGGTGACTCGTTCACCCAGAGCATCCGGAGCGCTGCACCGTGGAGCCTAGCAACCTCCACGAGACCGTCTGTGTTCTCTGTCTGTAACTGCAACTCAATCAAGCTTTCCAGCCTACACCACTGCCATCTCGGTGTAAGTAAGCAATCTTTAAAACTACCGATACGCATCTGTGCCTAATTCCAGCTCGACGGCCTTCCCTCTCCAACCCGGCGCGCCCGGGCTGCTGGCCACAGCCCGCGTGCAGCACGGAAAAGGGCTCGGGTCGCTCCTGGCCCGCACAAAAACCATTAAAATTTACATGCCTGTAAGGCAGGGATGATCTTCCCCATCTTACAGATAAGAGGGAAAGCAAGCTTGCAGAGAAATTGTTTTAAACTTACTGTGTGATTGTTGGCATCTCCAAATTAAATAGAGGGATACACAAGAGTCCAAAATTAACAGATTTCAGGCAGACCTGAGTTAAAGAAAATTTCACATTTTCTTTCATTTTTTCCTACAGAAACAAGACCATCTGGAAAAAAAGGAAAGCACCAGGAGTGAATGTAAGTAGCTTAGAAAACCAGCTTAACTAACAATTAATTATCTTGCTCCTTGAATGGGCACTGAGTTCCAGTTCCAGTCCAGGCAAGCCAGTTAATTTATACAAATGGGCACTAACAAACTAAAGCCAACCCTTGCTTCTGCACGCATGACAAACTTCATCTAAAGGGAAACCAGGTTTACAGAATGCAAGACTTTTTCTATCTGCAAGCAATCATGTAGGCATTTTACAGAACCTTTTTCTAGATATACCTTCAAAATTTGATGGCCTGTGGATGTTTCCTCCCAATTCTTCACCCAGACTTTGGAAGAACACAGTAAGTGTCTCAAGAGACCACCCTTCAGGTTTTATATTGAACTCACCCACATGTAAAGGGAGGCATCTTTTTTATCCCTGTGCAGCACAGACACCATCAATAAAATTCACAGTTCTCTCTCTCTCACTGTCATGCCTCACTGCTTTGATTTAAGAAGTTCCAAATAATTTGGGACGTAACAAAACCTTAAGCAAAGGCAAATTCCCTCTTACATCATCCAAAGGTTGACTATATCCCAGGCAAGGACACATCCAGGATACGTTTTATTTACTTTCCTTAAATAAAGCTCAGCGGAACAGTTGACTTGTCAGATGAATTGGTCTGAAAACTTCTTGAAAAGTACAAAACAACTCCTGCTCTGCAAAGCCAGGTCTGCATTTATTATTTTCCAAACTTGCAAGTCACTTCCTTTCTCACTAATCACACTGAGATAGGGCAATGATGTAAAATGTGGAAATAAATTGAGGGTGTCATTCTAAATCAGTGTTTCTCAACCCGTGGTACACATACCCCTGGGGGTACGCAAGACACAGATAGGGGATACACGGGTGCTACATTCTGGTCTTTGCCTGTTTGGGCCGGAAGTTCTGGCTGCCGCCCCACCCACCATGTCTGGTATGCCACGGCTTTCACTCCCCAGCATCAGTGTACCAGGGGATAGGGAAGGAGGCCCTGTGCAGGCTGCTTTGCCCTGGGCAGCGGTGGAAAAAGTGGGACTCGGCTCATGGCGGCAAAACCAGAAGTGCCACGGTGGGACTTCCGGTTTTGCTTTTGCCAAGTTGATTGGCAAGGGGTACATAAGATACCAAAGGTTGAGAACCACTGTTCTAAACTATCAAATGTAAAACTCCTGTTTGTGAGATTCAGAGGCTTCTCTGAAGCATGATCAGCCTCCCTAGGTTAGAAACTGTGGGTGGCTTAAAACCTGATTTAGTGCTGTTCCTTCTATGCAAAGGAGTCCTGGCCCTCAAGTCCTGCCTAGCATGGATTTAGATATTCTATTAAAAATGGGGAAAACATGCACTTGAAAGACATCTTGTTATAATATTCTTAGTTGTCTAGACCAATGGTACTCAACCTAGACTTAGAAGAGCCCAACAAAATGATCAGACACTTGATGAGAATTTTCAGAGGTAGAGAAATTAATAAAAGGCAAAGGGTGAATTTTCAAAAGACTCCCCAGTTATTTTAGATGCTGAGTTCCAATGGAAAAGGTGCAAGGGAAACATGGAGTTCAGCCCAGGCTAATTTGCCCTACTAAGAAGTGTGATAAATGACTACGTTGCTCTTGGTATCTAGCTCAGGTCTGTCTACGCTATACTACATTGCAGACACTTGCATGCATAACCTGACTAGATGCATGCTTAGATGTCATGGACTTAAGGGTCTAACCAGTTTAGAGCCTTTTATAAATTCCACAAGGCATGTATCCATTTAACTTTTTAAAATCTGGGCCCTGTTGGATAGGAGGAGCAACACGTGTAACTTTTTATCAATAACAGAAACAGACAGTCAGGCTCTGTTTAACTTTCCTCTTCCTCAAAATTAAGAGTATGGGGAAATTCAAAGGCAAATTTAACAATGATACAAGAAAAAACATTAACCTATCTTGCCACGAGACAAAGTGGTAATATAAAAAAAGGGGGATTCAGAAGATGAGACAAGGAACACCACCAAAGGAAGCTTTTCAGTTCTAGTGGAACAGGAAGCTCTACAATTCAATCTTAACTTTGGCCTGTTGAACTCTAAGTCACAGGAGACAAAGACAGGATTTTTTTATGTTCTGTGTCTGCAAACTGCCTCCCACTGTGGGATCCTAGACTACAGCCATGGCTCCTTGGCACTACTGTAGTAAAAACACCACATACTACTACTAATAGACAGATGCTGTCACATATCAGCAATCTGTGGGTACAATAACCAGCTCCAGGTAACTGAAAGCTGTAGCTTTTAATATAACTTGTACTAAATGTGTGTGATGTTCCACATGTAATAAACCTCTTACACAGTTTTGTAGCACTGGTCTTCTCTGCCTCTCTTCATACCACTGGGGTATAATAGCTTCCCCTGCCCCTCAGACCATAATGTGCAGCTTCCCTGCATCTCTCTTCTCTGTACTCTCTTCCTTTTTAAAACAAAAATTTAAGGTGGAAATCATCTTTTCTCCCTTGTCTGTGCCTTTCAGTTTCTTTCCCCCTCTGCTGCTGTTCAACTCATTGACTGAATTAATTTAACCCCCAAGTGCTTTGGGTGAAGAGATTTTCTGAAACAACTGAAATAATATAAAGTCTCTAGGTCTTGTGCCGTTGGAAAGGCTTTAGCATAAATGAGAATCTGGCCCTTACTATGACAAAATGGCTCTTTGACTGATAAAAGTTCAATGCCTCTGAGGTAGACTAAATATCCAAGTATCCTGAACAGTGGAGAAATTATTCTTGGACTTCTATGAAAAAGACACTCCGTCATTTTCCTCACACACGCTTCTTACCAAAATCACTTCTTCTTTTTTTTCTAAAATGGTGTTTTATTAGAAAATAGTGAAAGCTAAGTAGATTCTAACATGGTGGCTTGGCATTTTGCTGTAAAAGATGACTGTTGGGTGGTGGGTGGGAGAAAAACTTAGTAGAGAAATAACATATTTGTGGTCCTTATCTTCAAAGCTGCTTATGTTGTGGATTTGGGTTACCTAAAGTTCTAGGATATGGCTACAGTCAGCTGCTCAATTTCTCTGACCCAGTGGAATGATCCAGAGAAAGGTGAACTTTTGAGGAAGCCAACCTGAAACTATGCAATTATGTCCTGCAGAATACAAAATCAGCCAATAACCCCACCAAATTCTATGCCAAGTTCAAAGCACAGTTCTTCCCAATCAAAAGTATGTAAGAGAAAGACCCAGTGGAGTTCAGTGGAAGAGAAATCAACTGGGACTCTGGAGAGTTAAATTTTATTCCCAGCACTGCAACTGATTTATTGTGCAACTTTAAGCAAATCACTTCCAGCGTCTGTTTCCCTTCTCAACCTTTGTCTATTTTTGACTTTGTCTTATCTTGGCTTTTGGACTTTGACTAAACTCCTTGGGACAGGGACTCTCTCTTGCTGCACATATACGTGTAGGGTGACCATATGTCCTGGTTTAGCCAGGACAGTTTCAGATTTAAGAGGCTGGTCTGGAATGGCCGTGGAGAATTATAATGGACATCCCAGAAACAGGGCACAATCTGGCCAGGAGTTGGAGCAGTGCAGGGTAGGGGGCAGTGTCCCATATGTCCCAGATTTCCTTATGGTCAGCCTATATATAAGGCACCCAGCACAACAAGATGTCAATCTCTGTTGGAGCTTTTCAACTCTTCCGTAACACCTGCACATACAATATCTATGTATAGTTATATCTACACCCATTCTCCCTCTCCTCTGTCATTGGGCTGAGGGAGAGGGAAGAGAAGCCAAGGAGGAAAGAACAAACCACATGCAACTGATGCCAGTTACTTCATTTAAAAGTATGTGGACACAACAGTGTTTGGTGTAGAATAAGAACTTATTTTGGTCTGTGCTCTTTGAAATAGGTGACCTAGGACCTCTTCTTCCCTCATCAGCAATTTCTAAATTTCAGCTGATTTAAAAGGCTCTGCAAGAAGCAAAATGCTATTCACCTATCAGTGCCAAAAGAGAAGACCTTGTATCAGAGACACGTCTGTCAGCTTCTGATGCTCTGAGCAAATTGACCCCTGAGCCAGCCCTCTTCTTGCTAGCTGTTTCCTTTCAAAGCAGTAAATGGGAAGTAGGGCTGAGGAGCTAAGCCAAGCTAATTTGTCTGGTTATTATTTGATTGAAAGGTGATACTGCACGTTTAAATAGTTTATCCCCTTCTTGTTAGTGGCATCATTCAATCAGGACGACTAAGCCTTCTAGTGAACGGACTGCAACTACCAAGGGAATTACTCACTCAAACCAGGAAATGTGGGGTTTGTTAGTTCAAACAGCATCTGTAGGAAGCTGGTAAACAACAGCTGAGATGATGAAAGATCAAATCAAGTCCTTGCTTTGAAGTAAAAGATATTAAAACCATGAGTGTAACAATTCTTATTATAGCTCAGCCCCCTGCCTGCCAAGCTTCAAGAACATGATGTGTTTTTTCTAGCTGCATAACAAGCTATATAATAAAAATCCATAAAAATATCAACAAGGCACTCGAAAGTGACATGAAAAAGCAACCAAGGCCTATTTCTGGTGATGCTACCATTAAAGGCAATTTGTTATTTTACTTCTGGAATGAAATGAAACATTCTTTTGGGCCAACAGTGACATTTTTATTTTTGGAGACTAAGATATGTTGTCATCTGGGTGGGCATATTACAAATACCTAAAGATAGAATTATCAGCATCATTTGTACAATGATACCATGTCAGCTGGTTTACTTACAGACAGGAAGAGGCAACATATTCAAAGTGAGATACCTAAGTCACTTAGGTCTATGGCCCATTTAAAAAAGTGACTTACATTTTAAAAAGGTATTTACGCATCTGAAAAGACTTACAAAAGCACTGAGCAAGTTAGGTGCCCAGCTCTGATTTGAGTTGAATTCATGTTTCTAGTGTTCAAATCCATGCTGAAAATGGGGTGTAGGGACTTTTGAAAATTTGACTAAAGCTTCCTAGATCCTACCTCAAAAAAAAAAGACAAAAGAGAGAGAATGGGAGAGGAATTTCTCTACATCAGGGGTCAGCAACGTTTTTGGGCAGAGTGCCAAAAACACCCGTGAACTCAACTTCTAAGAGGTTGGCATGCCAGAGACGGATATGGGGAAGCCATGAGGGGCCCAATCCTTGTTGTAGGAGTGCAGCCCTGGCCCCTTCCCTGCTGTTCGCCCCAAGGCACGCGTGCCAAGCAAAATGCTTTTGAATGCCACACTCTGGCACCCAAGCCAGGGGTTGCCTACCCCTGCTCTACATGCAGTCATTAACTTTTGTACTTAAGCAGTGCAAAACATACCCACTTGCACTTCACAAGCACCATTTAATTTAGTTAAACCAGAAGGCTGGACGATAACAACAATGCCTGGTCCTTGTATGCATGGGTCCAGTGGGTAGGGCACTAGACCAGGGCTCAAAAACCCCAGCTTCTATTCTTCAGCACGTCACAGATCTGATGCAAGGTTTTGAACAAGTAATTTAATTTCTCTTAGTCTTCTCCGGTGAAACTGACACAATGGGTATGTGCAAACATTTCCTGTACCTGATCTACAATCACATCTTACTTCAAGTAAGAAGTATTTGCATCCTCATCTGCATATAAATGCTTGGAGGGTTCCAGGACTTACAACAAGAACACCCAGTTCCAGTCACTGGTAGGGGGCTAATTAGCATGTGAATCCTTTGTGGGGGTATCTGGAATACACGCACATCCCGAGCAGTGCTGGTCTGTGGGGTAACCATAGCTTGAGATGCTGCTGACTCTGCTGGGGCCCAGACCAATGAACTATATGATAAATCATCAGCCTTTTGACTCTGGACTAATATCATGCACAGTGGGAGCATCTACACAAGACAGTTACTGTACAGTAAGCTAATTAGCTGTGTAGTACATGTCTTGGTGTCAGCATACGTGACCCTATTAAGCTGGAATAAACTTATTTACTTTGCAGCAGCATACATGTAGATCCTGGAGGGGCTGCCTGGGGCATGAGGGTGCTTCAATCTGGAGGCTGCCTGCTAGTTAACCCCACAATGAAGCTCCCTTATGCCCTAGCCAACCCCTCTGCAGCACTTAGAGCCAGGGGGCTCCCTGGGACCCCCTGCCAGCTGGGGCTACTCCGCCCCAGCTCAACATGCTATAATCCCAGGCGCATGTGCAGACACATGTCTGACAGCGATACGCTCCGGAGCTTATTGCTGCACATTAACAGGTATGTGTAGACATGCCAGGTTTTGTAGCATGTATAAGTAGGTACACAAAAGTGGTGTTTAAAAGTGTTGTTTATGGAATACCTGTACTGAAATTTGCAGCAGTCAGGCTAGGGGCTAGAGCCAGTAGTCTCATGCTCCCCTTTGCAGTTTCTGCCCTCTTCTCTGGCCCTTTCCCCCACCTTTACTATCATATGCAGCTCACTCCTAAATGGTGGCTGGGGAGGGAAGAGAGCCTGAACAGGGTCTGACAGTAAGGAGAAGGAAGGCTGCAGGGGGAAGAATTAGAGGGGGTAGGGGACAAGGGAGCCACTTGACTCCCCCCAGCCACTATTTTCCCTGCCGTAGTAGTGGAAGGGAAATGAATTCAAGACAATACTCTGATATATAGATTCTATAACTGGAAAATTATAAAAAAATTGTAAATTCTTCAAATATAGAACCTAATCATTGGTGGGTCATCATTTATTGAGTGAATATGGTACTTTCTCGTTGTATGTGGAGCAGGACAATGCAGAATTATGTTCTTTGTTTCTTTAGAGCTCAATACAACAGCATGTTAGACTTTAGCTGGTGATATATGTACTAGCCCCCTTTGCAAACATTAACACAGAACATGGAATCATAGAAAATTAGGATTGGAAAAAAAAAAAATTCAGGAGGTCATCTAGCCAAACCCCCTGCTCAAAGCAGGACCATCCCCAACAAAATCATTCCAGCCAGGGCTTTGTCAAGCTGTGACTTAAAAACCCACCAAGGATGGAGATTCTACAATCTCTCTAGGTAACCAGTTCCAATGCTTCATCACCCTTAGTGAGAAAATTTTTTTCTAATATCCAATCTAAACTCCCGTTGCTGCAACTTGAGACCACTGCTGCTTGTTCTGTCATCTACCACCACTGAGAACAGTCCAGCTCCATCCTCTCTGGAACTATACTTCTGGTAGTTAAAGGCTGCTGTTAAATCCTCACTCAGTACTCTCTTCTCCAGACTAAATAAGCCCAGTTCCCTCAGCCTCTCCTCAGAAATCACGTGCCCCAGACCCCAAACCATTTTTGTTGGCCTCAGCTGGATTGTCTCCAATTTGTCTACATCCTTTCTGTAGTGGGGGGCCCAAAATTGGACACAGGACTCCAGATGTGGCCTCACCAGTACAGAATAGACAGGAATAATCACTTGCATTGATCTGATGGCAACACTCCTACTAATGAAGCCCAGTATGCTGTTAGCATTTTTGGCAACAAGGGCACACCATTGACTCATATCTAGATTACTGTCTACTGTAACCTCCAGGTCCTTTTCTGCAGAGCTACTGCCTAGCCAGTCAGCATCCAGGCTGTACTGGTGCATAGGATTGTTCAGTCCTAATACAATGCAATAAAAAAAGTAATGCTATAAAAAAAAAAATCTACTTTTAATTCGACTCTTGTTGCATTGTACACCACGGCTGCATGCTTTACAAGTCTATCTGAGTGAAATAAAACATAAGACTTCCTGTATGTCTGTTCCATTTCTTAGGTTATGAGGCAGAGAAAAATCAGTAATTCTTTACATATAAATGTGAAAACTATTTTAGAACTCCCTGGCTCTTTATCAATATACATGCACATGTTTTTACCAGCTCTGAACTGCATACTGTTATAACGTGTAGGGGTACGCTTCTATGTCAACCTGCTTGTGTCAACTTGTTTATCTGACCATTTACAAAATTACCAGTTTTCCCCACGGGTGTGTAGGAAGAGGTATCCAGAGGATTGGACAGCCATTTGTTTGGAAGGGGCTGAAGAGTATAATACACAAGCAACCTACCCAAAAAGTCATTTTAAGACTTCCCCCCATTTCTAATGCAATAGGTAAATTACTGCAGTCACACGTCAATGTGATATTTCATAGGTAGTCACAACTGTGCTTATGTAGTATTAAAAGAGACCACGAGTGAAAAAGACTAAATTGTACTCATTTCAGTAAATCCATCAAAATAAAATCCAAATTCCTTGTGGGCTGACATACAAGTAAACTTTCATGAAAATAACTGAATGTATTTTAATTCAAATGTCTTGTAATAACAGGCCTAATCTACATGCATATAGAAGATCTGTATTCCACTATATCTGTCAACAGCAAAACACACTCTCCACCAAAAAAAAAAAAATCAATAATATGTAATTAAAAATATTCCTTCTAAAGTAGTGGCAATCTGTCTTTTCCTTTGGCAAAGCAGAGAGCCAAATCCTTGCATAGTATGTTTATAAAAATAAACTTAAGTGGATATTCTCCAAGGTTGAGAAGGGAACACTGGGGAGCTATATGCTACCTGAGGGAAAAAGAGCTGACATGAGTATTAGACATTGCATGAAGGCCACCGCCTCCTTCTCTTTACCCCTTCGCCTCCCAGCTTATTCTATGTACCTTATTTATCCAGATCCAAGATGATCCTGAATTTAAGACAACCCCCCAATGCTTAGATTCTGTGCATGGAAAAATTATCAATTTATAATTGGAATGTCATCTTAAATTTGTCCTGTACACTGCTGCAGTGGGGAGAGGTGGAAGGGGCAGAGGCAGCAGGGGTGCAGGCAGCAGGTCAGGGCTAGAGTAGCAGTTGAAGCAGCTGCCTGCCCCACCTCCTGCCTTCTAATTGATTCCAAGATGAGGGACTTTCCCCCCACCATGTTAACTGGAGGGAGAAACCTTGCCTTGCAATCAAGTAAATATGGCATGTACTGCTTTTGGAACACTTTAGGCATTGATCTTGTGACCAGAGATGAATAGCTCCACTGACTTTTCTACACGAAAGAGTCTGCCCACATTAAGCTATTCATAGGGTAAGGATCCTCTATAGATTTTAAGGAGG
>NW_005842336.1:956090-957717 GCF_000455745.1 Alligator sinensis | reverse complement strand
AGAGCCATCAGATGATATAACATGATCTCTAGTTTAACACAAGCCAGTGACTTCCAGGCAGCTACCCCTGCATTTAGCCCAACAACTTGTGCTTGACTAAAGATTATGTTCCAGGAAGGCACATGATTTGAAGATAGCCAGAGATGGAGAATACTACCACTTCTCTAGATACTACGTTCTGGTATTTAAATAGCCCTTCTTAGTGCATATTTGGCCAGGGAGGAGGGTAAATTTCATGCAGTTTAAATTGCATTCAAATTAGGACAACCCCCCAAAATAAACAATGTTGTTTCTTTTCTTATTTATAACAACTCTAGATGTTCTCATTATCCATATAAACAGCTGCTCACGAATCCTACTGAACTCAGTCACAGTTCTTACACGATGGCAATGAGTTTCACAGAGTAATTGTTTTGCCCAAAATTTAGTGCAAGTCAGCACAGACAGACACCTCAAGCATATAAGGAACTTCAAATTCATAACAATATGCCAGTTCCCTTGTTTCAGATACATGTCCAATTTTATTGCAAATACTGCTCAAAAAATATTAAAAGTTACAAAATACAGGTACATTGGTCAACCAATATTTTCCCTCGACTGGTATTTTCTGTATGCCACAAACTGTGCTGATGGATCAGCCAGTATCATAATGAGATACAGAGTAAAATTTTGTAATGCAGTTGAGTGACTTAGGAACCTTAAATTTATTTTCAGTCACTTAGAAGCTGAAAGTAAATGAGTTTCAATCTAAGCCCCAACCCCTGAAGCTTAAAAGAAAAAAAATAACTTTTCTTTGCAATGAACATAGAGTGTCTAGAGTGGTTGTCATAATTTATATGCCTAGTCAACTATAGGAAGTATTATCCAAGAGCAATAATGCTCCCTTAAAGCTACTCAAGCTGCATATTGACTGGTTTTTGATATGACCCAAGCCCCAAGATACAGCTTCACCTGGAAGCAACCTATTTATTTGGTCAATTAAATCACTTTGCAGGTACAGGATTCTCGTGACCATTATTATGCATTACTTGTACTATGGTAATAGCTACAGTTCCCAAATGAAATTGTGGCCCTATGTTGCTAGCCGCACTACCACACACACACATGGTAAGAGACAACTCCTACCTTGAAGACTTAATAGTCTAAACAAAACAAAGAGCAATAAAAAGGAGGTGCTACAGAGAGAGGGCAAAGACCCCCCTATCCAATGCCTACTGAAGTCAACAGGAGTTGGATAAGCCTGGTGTGACTTTGCCCAAGTGACAGATGAAGTCTGTGGATGCACTGAGAACCGTCCCACCTACCCAGCCCTGAACTTTAGGCAGCAGGTTATATCCTCCCTATTACATTTTTCTTTCTTCTTTTACAGCAGTGCTCCCTGCCCCCATCCCCTGCTCTGTTCTTTGGTGCAAAGAAGATGGCACTTTTCCTTTCCTAGCTGCGCTCTGTCAGCTCTTACTGCCACTTGGGATGTGCTGTCGCTTCCATGGAAACGGAGCCGTGAATCCTTTCCCAGAAAATGCCTCCAAACCCCCTTCCTTTTGTTTTGTTGTTGTTTTCAGGTGTGGTGTATGAGGGAACATATGTGTGCATGTGTGTGGAGCTGGGGGTACAGAAGCTGTGTTAT
>NW_005842336.1:936615-956059 GCF_000455745.1 Alligator sinensis | reverse complement strand
ATTCCTGTATCGATGTATAACTTCTTTTTCAAAGCATTTCCTCTACTCAGTATGGAGCTCCTTTGACAGTGTTTGTCTCACATTTTGAGGACATGTGGGTATTAAAATATTCACCACTGTATCTGTATGTACAAGTAAAATAAACTGGTTTGACAACAGGAAGATTCATGCAGGTGTGCAGTGTCCGTTATGGTCGAAAAGAGACAGCATCCTGTTGTAATGAATAGGAAGGGAGAGTCTCAACTGAGGCTGCTATACCCAGTCATGGCTATGTGGCTCACTCTCACGCTGATTAACATAGCTTTCCTGGGGTCACCATGTGATGGCTGCCATTTTGGTCAATCCTGGGCATTCAACTGGAACTGAATGTAAGCGTTTTTACAGAACATGCTACAATGCTAGGTTCTGTAGCTTTGTAGGTTATAACACATGCTGTCGGGGTACATACAATGCAGGCCAACCAGACAGGGACCCTTTGAATCCTAGACTAATTAAAGAGCCATGTAAAGGACTGCTGAGGATAGCAGGACATATTGGGCCTGATTCTATTCCACATATTAGGTGCCCAAATGTGATCCTTTTCCACCCTGCTCAAGTCCCTGAAAACCTGGTAACATCTACTTTCATAACATACAGTATTCTAAGTGTTAAGGCTAAATCACAAAAAAGCAGAACGGAGGAGGAGAGTCTGTGTTAATGGTTTTTCCAAGGACTCAAGCTGGGTGGAACAGAATCCTACTTTGCCGCCCAAGAAGAAGGGGATCTAGCCTATCATGTTTGGTGATTACAATCAGTGCTTATCACTGCAATAATGCTTTTTCCTATTAACATTAACCAGGCAAAACTGCCAGCTCTGGTGCATTCCTTATTGAGACAGCTTGCTAAAGGCCAGCTGGAGACTGGAACCATAGGACTGAGGAAATTCTTGATCTCATTATAGAATGAACAGTGTTGAACAAGTCAACACTATTGCTTTGAGTAGCTATCACACCTATTTTCTCCTGGCTCCATTCCCCTTTCGAAATGAACTATTTTAGGAGTATCATCACAGTAAACAGAACTGTTTATTTCTATCTCACTTTATGTGTCTAGCTGAGATTAAAACTAGAGAAAAATGTTTGGTTGCATGTTTCAATGAAAAGAAATTCAGATTCAGACTAGCGAAACATTTTCATAAATCCATGCTGAATTCATAAAACTGTTTTTGAAAACAATTAGAAACTGAAAAACAATTGAGAAACCATTAGAAAAAGTGTACAAATTTAGTTCTGGCATTTTAAAGAACAAAATATTTTGTTTATATTGAAGTGATGCTGTTAGTCCAAATAAAAATATGACCCACAGAAATCCTTGCCTCTAAAATAATTTGTGCATTTTGATTGAGAAAGTTGATAATAAAAAATATTTAAATTTAATTTTAAAAATGACAGAATGCCAACATTAATTGGTCAATTGTTTTTTTGCCAGAAAATAATTTTCAATCTTTTTTTTTAAATGTATTTGATAATTGGGCAAAAGAAACAAAAAAAAGCCCCAATTATTCACACACATCTAGGTGAAACTGGATCAAAGTTTAAAACAACCCAACCAACCAAATATGTATGTATGTATGTATGGATGTATTTATTTTCCACGAAGTCTTTGTTTAGTTTCTGTCTTTTACAGAACAGAGGAAGTGAAACCTCCTATTTACTACTACAACACAGGAAAACAAAGTGCTTTGGATACAGTCCAAGGTCTGGGAATGGAATATGGAGTCTTTCACCTTATTCATGGACTTGAATCCTGCCCAGATTAGCGGTGGGCAAAAATTGTTATTATATTTATTACTCTTCCCTTAACTCCTTCAATGTATCTAGTGGGTTCCCATCAGACACACAAAACCCACAAAGCACCACTTCCTTCTTCAGAGACCAGACTGTAATGGAAACCAAAGGCCCCTGTATTGGAAGTTGCTCTTTCCTGTCAGGAAAGAGGTGGAGTATTTTGGAAGATGGAAGTCTGTACTTTTTCAGTAGATCAATGAAAAACTCGTATCAGAACTTATTATAGCCATTACAGAGAGGAAGGATGCTGTTGCAGCTAAGGGCAGGGAATTAACCCTCAAAAGATCTGAGTTCGGTTCTTGGGTCTGCAACAGAAGGGACATGCAGCCTCTAACTCTTGGTTCCTCATCTATAATATAGGTGTAATTACTCTTTCCTTTCTCTCATTGTTTGTCTTTCTCATCCATTTCAATTGTGGGCTCTGTGGAGTACCTGCTCAGTAAAATTTTCAGAGTGCAAGAAATTTAGAAGCATAGTTTTCACCAATTAATTTAAGAGCCCAAGTTACTTTTGATAACAGGACTTATGTTCTTAATTTAGGGGCTTTTGAAATTTTTACACACTCTCTCTTATTATATCTACATACAACAATGCCCTCACCTCAGTTCGGCGTTAACCAGCTAGATTCTATGGCAGCCTATTCCTGTATGAAACACTGGCTGAGAAACGTTCCTCTCTTGCATCCTTACTCCAACTCACAAATGTAAAACAAATGATTCTTTCTGGAAAGGAGAATTCTTCCACTGTTCTGTCTGCAATGCTCAAGCACACCACACAGCCCATGTTGGTTTCATGTATCATAACAGCCTAAGGGAAACTTTACTCTTTTTGATTTCAAACCTCTCTCTATTTTCCCCTCCTGCAAACAATTAATTATAAAGCTGAACCTAAATTATAAATTATCAACTTTAGGGGAAGGAATTTTTTTTTTTCACTTGATATTCCAAAAGGCTGATATGTCAGGATTGGGGAGAAGCAGCTGTTTTGGAAATGTTGCCTTTTTCTTTGTTCCGAATGCTATTTAAACATTGGCAGGGGGCCTCATTAAAGATGAATCGATGAATTAGTAAGTAGTGTTGTAGCCAGAAGAGACAGCATGTGCTCCTGTGGTGAAAACAGATTTACACAAAAGAAAGGAAGGGAGGGGAAAAAATACCCCAATTTCAACATGTAACAAAGTCAATGTTTTACAATATTCTATCAGACCTGCACCAGTTCCAGACACGATCCATCAGCATTTCCAATATAAATTCATGTTTTGGGATGGAAGTTGGAACTTGGGTGAAAAATTACCTCTGGGCAGAAATATAATAAACAAGTTTTGAACCCTATAGCAATTTAGCTATCATAACATTAGTGAGCGTGAAAAAATAATTAGTAATATAACATGTGAATCACAAAATGTCAAGATATAACACTGTTATAGGTAATAGATAAGTATTAGATTGACTATTGTGAACGTATGTGAATGAACATCGTATGCATACATACCTGGACTCATGACTTACTCTGGCAAATTTACTATCGACTTCATAGGAAGAAAAGTGGACAATGAATTTAGTCAAGGATCTGCTGGGGGGGGGTCAGAGATAGTTCAGGATGGATACCTATCTTAATATCAAGGGACAGACCAAAAGTGGAACAGTTTAAATGAATCCCAAGTGTAAAGGAGTCACAATAGACAGAAGAAGCTGAGGGGTATTGCAGGACCTAGGCCCGATTTTGAAGGTTCAAACACTAATAATGAAACCCAGAGTCAACCTTTCAAAAATAAGATCAAAGATGTATAGGCTAAGGCAGGTTCCTAATGTCTTTACCACAAAGCTGGCAAATAAAACAGAAAAACAGAAAGCTGCATGTAAACAAAGTTGCATATTTGGTCCTTCAACAAAAAATACTAATCTTACAGAGAGTGAGGCATTTGGGTTGATCTAAAAAGCATGTAAGAGAATTTTGCCAGGATATAAAATTAATTTCCCTGGTAAGGACATTTTGCCCCCCGTCTGGTATGAATAGGCATGGAGATGTATCTGGTATTATTCCAAGATCATAATGAAATAAGAGCAGGTGATCTATTTGAGTATTATGGTTATCACCTAGAAGCCAAAACCAACACTACTATACAGTATCTAGCCTACAGTACAGCTCAGAATCAAACTCAGAACTTGCAGTCCTAGAGCCCTAAAACCTGTAGAAAAGGTTGTGACCCCTCCAATCTCTTCACGTTACCCACTCAGCATCCCACAGCAATGATTATGTTTAGCTTATACCTTAAACATGACTGTGCAACATGCTTGCATATGCTGCCACATTATTAATTCCAATTCCCTCTTAGATATATAAAATAAAAGAAGCTTCCTTCCAGCGACAACCACTCTCATACAGTTGATCTAAGTCTGTGATAGCAAGAGATCCATACGACAGGAGAAGAACCTTCCTTTTAAAGCCATCTTGTGAGATCGGTGTTATTTTTAAGGATGGTACTAGGGATATTAAGAATAGATTATTTAATTAACTTTATGCCCCTCAATTCCTCCTCAACCACAATATGAGCATTACTAATCCATGTGGACTCCCAGAGCACTTTGGAAATGTAACCCAGATTCTCTTCTACACTGAGGTTTGGTGAAGCAAGATAGTGGAGATCAACAGGAAACTAGTTAGGGCTTTCCAAGTCTCTTGGTGCATCTATAGCAGACCTAGCTGACGGCATTAGTTAGAAATGCCCCTAAGCCATTTTCATTTACACAAGCTGGCTGTGAGTCCTATGGGATCCTATGACCACTGAGAATAACACTGATTTCAGTAGTTGGCTTTTAAAGGGAGGTTCTTTCATCTTGCCTAAAACCAGTCACACTTATCAACTGTCATGTGGGTCTCTTACTATCAGAGACCTAGATCAACTTTATGAGTGGTCAGGCAGTGACACTGTTTTAGCACAGCTTTAAAACAGTGTCACTGTTTTAAAGCCACCCAGCTCCCAGTCTCAGATATATATTTCTTGGCATTTCTGGGTTCACTGGGTATGTCTACACATGCATTAATGCACTGTAATTACAGCACAGTAAGTTTAGTACCTGTAATAACAGGTACTAACTTAATATGTCATAACCGGCGCTATCGTGCAGCAGCATCGGCACACATCTTTTATGTGACGCTAATGCACAGCAGACTAATTCTACTGCGCATTATCACAGCTTTCACTGTGATGTGCTACTGCACAGTAGAATTAATCTACTGCACTTCTAGTGTCTCATGTAGATGTGCCCACTGAGTAGGAGTGAGAGTGAATGGATGGGTGAGCCATGCTTTTCAGAAGCACTCCTAGGCCTGTGTTACAGAAAGTGTAGTCAATCCGTAGGGGGCAGATGCTGTTATTCATTGCTATCTGAACAATATGAAGAACCAAGAAAAGAATCCAAACCCAATTCTTTTGGTCTTTGCTCTTGGCTTTCATGACTTACTTCCTTGTTCCAGATTCCATATTAGACACTGGACCAGAGTGCTCAGGAACAGGGTTGGTTCTCTGTCAGATTACTTTTCAAAACAATTTATGCTGGCTCAGCCACACATTATCAGACTCAGTATGGGAAACACTGGCTGAAATTCTGTGTCCTTGAGTTATGTGGCAAGTCAGACAAGATAATCATAATGATCCAGGTTTAAGTCTGAGACCAAATTTTAAACAAGGCAGAGAAATACTGGGAAAGAGCAATAGAAACAGAAGGAAAAAATAATTTGGGGGGTGATGGCCACAGAAATTCCAGGGTTACAGCCCATAGATGGTTAAATGCATCTTTGCTGCAGATCCTGTCTCATAAAAATCTAGCTCACTTCTCTTCTAAACTGACAAGGCTTCCATTCAAAATGTTTGTTTCATACTAGTGCTGTGCCTCTGACTTTGCTGTACTTTCTCTGGGTAGGGTCATAAAAAAAATATTGTACCTTAAAAAAAATGTACTTGAATCTATTGATTTCTGCTGTGCTAAAGCCCCTGACATTCTGGCGCGATGAAGATATTGCTCTGGACCCTGTGTGCCGCCTCATACTTCTCCTCTGCTTACAAGGGTCTCTAAGGATGGTATTAAAGATATTGTAGTTCCCACTTTCCGACTCTGGGATATCAGCGAGATCCTCTTGTGTAAAGAATAATTATCAGCACTGCTGTTACCTCTAGTAAGTGTGTAATTACATGCTCTGTTTTGTGGGCTGTAGGCTGTGCAATTTTAAATTATACAATAATGTCAAATTCTCTTTCTTTTCTTATTTTTTGTTACCACCTCCCTTTTCAAATAACATTAATAAAAAAGTGGGTAGGAGAACCTTCTTCCCCTACTAGGAGTGGCAATTTGAGCTTGGTTCTGGGTTTTTTTTAAGATTGAAAGGAGCCCCTGAAATACAGGATTGCAATTCCTGAAGTAAAAGAACAGGAAGATAAAACAGGAGGGGGGGAGCAGAGACAGAGGAAGGGCATGAATAGAGGCACAAAGAGAATGAATGCAGAATGAGACTTAAGAGAGAGTGAGAAAGCAATCGTGGGAGAATGCTCAGTTCCAATCATCCAACAGAACTTGAACTGCATTTATAAGAGAGACTGGTCAATAGCAGGAGCCCTGTGCATATTGGAATCCTTTCCAAAAAAAATAAAAATAAAAGTCTCTTCATGCCAGCCCGAGTGAGATTTTGCCACAGAAAGAAATCAGTGCTCAGCAAAAGAAATTATCCTGACCGTGATAAACAACATGTAGTCCAAAGTGCGTGTAATCAGTTCAAGAGATCAGATGTCAAAGTGCTCCCTTGTCTATCCCTTGATCATCACACCAATTAGCGATTAAGCATTAAAACAAGACCACTGGATATGCACTGAGATTGCTAGCAGCTATTGTACATATGTTCCTACATATACACAGACAAAAGACTTAAGACACCTCTGCTGTTGCATACTGAGCCTGTTTAGAAAACAGGCAACAACAAAAAATGTAATGAAATGCATTTGCAGCCATACAACAGCAACATCTCTCTGTTGGTTTCAGAAGATTTTCTTTCTTTTGTGAACTGCTGATGAGTTTCTTGCGCTTCTGTAAAACAAACTACATTCTTTGATTTCATTGGGCCTATCGATTTGGACCAGCTGAAGACTTGACTCACATTATAGAAGTACCAGATGAACCAACCAACTCCCCACCTCCCTTATATCATATTATGTGCTGCTGGATTTTTCCATAGTGCAAAGATGCTGTTCCTGATCCCAACCTAAGCACCTCTATTTATCTGAGTTCCCTCTGTTCACAAGACTGTTTCTATTGCCTTGCTGTTGAGGTATGTATGCTCATAAAAAATCTACAGGACCAAGTTCTATGTGCTTGTAGCATGGCCAGTGTGTTTTATGTTCACTGTTTCTTTGTTAAGATGGACCAGTGTGGCAAGACAACCAATGTGGTTGTATAACCTGTTTAGGTTGGTCACTCAATATTTGGGTAAGGTAACAGTGGGTCAGTACCAGACTTGGGAACAGAATCCAGGAATCCTGACCTTTGGGGGTCTATCTTCAGTTCAGAGATAGCTTGTGTGATCAGAACCCACTTGTGTGCAGTTTAGAGATAGCTTGTGTGATCAGATCCAGATCAAGCTCAGCTCCAGTGGAAGCAGCTTCATTGAAAAGCCAGATCTGAGTTATTGCAGAGATGCTCAACCAGGGTTCCTTGAAGTGTTTGATGCTTCCCAAAATAGAAGTAAAAGGAGCTGAGCTCTGGTTCTTTTCTTGTGAACTATAACAGAACTTGTCTATTCTGGGTATACACATGAATAAGAGTCCACTTGATGCAGAAATTGCTGCTGAAATTATTTTGAATCAAGCCCCTTTTATACTAGTGCATGGATGCATCTACACAAGACGCTAAGTGCACAGTAGCCTAATACTACTGTATAGTAGTGTGTCTCATCAAAAACAGTGCTGATATGCTACTGTGCAGTAGTATTAGGCTACAGTGCAGTACAGTCACTAAAAAGGCATGTGCCAGCCCTACTGCACAGTAGCGCTGGTTACTGCACACTGATTTAGTACTTGGTTATACAAGTACTAAACTTAATGTACAGTAGCCATGGAGCATTAACGAGTGTGTAGACATGCCCAATCTGAACAAAAACCTAGTAAGAAAAAGTTTCTGCTCCAAATGACTCTCAGTCTAAGGCTGGGATTTTTAAATATACCTGAGGGCTCCAACTCCTTTGAAAATCCAAGTCTGTACAGGCAAGACAGACAGAGATTGGGAGGTTAAACAAAGCAGAAAGGATGAAGGGACTTCAAGTGGCAGCAACTGGACTTCAGTCCAGCATCCTGTTTACTGGACCACGTGGCCTGAGCAGGACTTCAGATGGGAAAACAGCATAGGCCTAATGCTGGCAGTTTGTGAAGACCCTAGTTTGCAAAGATCATGGAAGCACTGTTCAGAAATAATGTGGAGAAAAACATTTAGCTAATATTTTCCAAAATATTTCTCTGTCATTTTTTCCTCACTATGCACTAGAGCTAGAGATGGAAAATACCTATTAGTTCACTGAGTCCATCTCCCTGCCAGTGCAGGGTTATTCCCGACAGAATATTTTCCAGTGCTTTGTCCAGACTATTTTGAAGTGACTCAAATGATGGACTCAACAATCTCCCACGAGAGGCTATCCCATAGTCTAATAGGTCCCTCTCTTTGCACTGCACATAGTGAATTCTTTACCAAGCAGAAAAAGCAAAACAAACCTGGGCGAGTGAAAGATCTGGGCATTTACTGCAGTACATGAGCTTTATTTTGTCAGTATCTGCACTGCTCTTCTGTGTAGACAATGACTTTACTGAAAATGAAGCAGGAAGTCTCAGCCATTAGTGTCTTCCAGTATACAACCCTACTGCTAGCAATATTTAAGATTTACATATGTTCTGATTTTCACAGTCTTAGCAAAATGTTGCACAGTGTCTACGACACAGTGCAAAGTATGTGTATCCTAGACATGGTGTATGGCTTCTTAATGTATTAACTCTCTATCTATTCTTTTAGTTTTGCTTAAAAGTCTTCACAACTGAAATGAAATATGGTAGAACAGGATTTGCCATGCTGGACCAAATCCACTGCCTTGGGAAGTGTTTAGTGTCAAAAGCTCCAGAGGAAGATGGAATACCCACAATGCACTTAGCCAACTGCATGTGCCTGGACCTGGGCTTTAAAGTAAAATAGATTACATTATTGACACAAAAGCATAAATGTGCATTGTGTTTTACAAGTAAAAAAGACTGTATCTCCACTTTTCAACAGTTTGGGATTGATTTCAGTGGGACTGTATAAAAATGTCTGTTTTGCATAACAGAATCCTAAATTAATGACTGTCCAGGGATGATCAGCTTAGGCTAACTTTTGATACCTGGGGTACACTTTTTTTCCTGGCACACTTCACTATTACACCCAAAAAGGTGCATGTGCATGCACCTTTGGGTGTATACACACACATACCATATTCTATTGCCCTGCCAAAAGAAATCATACCAATGCCAACTGCTAAAAAAAAAAAAAAAGATATCATCTAAGCCTTCCCTTAAGCAAAGGATTCATCACTAGACAAGTGGTTCTCAACCTTTTTAGTTTCAAAGCTAAAATTTGTTAGGAGCAAAAAGGTGGCCAGTCAGGTCCATTTGAGGTCTAACGTAGCCCTAGCAAAATTCTACTGGCTTAGGGCATGTAATGGTTCAGTAGGCAATTAAAACAACATTATATTTCAGTAACTTTATGAAATTAAATAAAAATGATCTCCAACATATGTGGTTTCCTTAAGAGTGCTATAGAAAATGTATTTTTCCCTGTTGCAGATTTCTATAGGATATTAAAAAAAGAAAACCCTAAACAAAGGATCTTATTTCTGATTAAAATCTCAAAGTTTTTAGAATAATGCCTTTAGAACCCTATTGATTTAGTACCTATACATTTTCATAAACCTCTTCCAAAAGGGCTGGCAATGAAAAAAACATGTAAATTTAGTCCCTCTGCTGGTAAATTTTAATGATGATTTTGCATGGTTGATTTAATTCCTATTTTTTATATCCCAGAGGTGCATACGCCTCACCCTGATCTGTCAGAGCTCAATTCTGCAAAAGGCCTCATCCAACACCATTGCATAAGCATGTAAATGATTTTGATGATGTTTATAGGGGGAGATGTTCAAAGGCACAAATGCTAGTTAGATCTCCAATTCCCATTGACTTTCATTGGGAGCTGATTCCTAACTGCTCTTTGTGCCTTGGAAAATATTTCCTTGAATCAGAGGTGTTCTATATAACTACTCAAAAGAACTATGGAATCTAACAGAAAATGAGATATTTTGGGGTGGTGTTTGTATTCACATTGTACTATCAGTATACTATTTCCTGTCAAATTCCACATAACAAACCAAGAATACTAGAAGAAAAAAACCCAATTCTATTAGATTTTAAACAAACAAAGATAAAATGGGGGGGAGCTCTTACTTGGTTTACTCAAAGAGAATGGGAAGGGGGAGAAACACCTTTCCATGAGATTATTCAAAACGTTTCAAGATAAGCATGTGCTTAAATCCTTTTTTTGGATTGAGGCCACAGCACTCGACATCTTGGAAGATCAAGCCGTTAGCAACAACCAGATTTCAAGAGGGTATTGACTGCTTTGGAGGCTTGCCTCAGCTCAATCTGTCTTCCTTCCACACTTTAATCATACATAGTGAAACATTTGCAGTGCGAATATGTTTACACTTGCAAGAAAATCACTCATAAAAAGATGTTATCACTTACAGCACTGAATTATAATGAGAAGGAAGCTAAACACAGCCACATGCTAACAAGAAGTAAATCTCCTCTGGTCATCCTAACTGTAAAGTTTATAGTGAAGTATATCTTTTTTTAATTGTATTTATCATCTCCCTTTGTGCTGTGTTCTCTCAAAAAAATGCTGTACTGTGGGGAAGCAGGGAAGGAAGAAAACAAGTGCTCCTTGGTTTCTGATCTGGATCTTAACAAAAAACCTTTAGCTTCTTAGATTTGTTAGTAACTTTGCTCTGGGTAGTATATGTACAGGTGATATCCTTCCTTCCTTTCAAACAGGTTACAGTAAGACTGACATACAGAACTTTTTGTGTCAAGTATGCAAGTCAGAGAGTTGTTATCTATGCCATCTGGTTGTTTTCCATCTACTGTGATTTATTACATACCTGAATGCCATTTGTATTTCCTCCATTACCAAAATGACCATTACAATGTACCAAATGTGATTCAGAGACAATAAAAATAAGTCTCCAATGGAAGTACTACCTGTGCTAGCATGGCTGAAGAGTTTTATATTTACCAATAGTGTGATAGTAATAAACTGATGCTTTCAAGGCAGGACTAGGGCACAGTACTATCTGCTGCATAAAGCATTGCACTGAGAGCTAGGACTTTTGATTTCTATGCTTTGCTCTACCACTGACCTGCTATTTCCCCTCTGCATCTCATTTCCTTTTTGTCATTTGATTTTTTCAAGGTAGAGATTATCTCTTATGTGTATATATAGCACTTGACATGTTGAGCTCTAATCTCAGTTGAAGCTCATAAATTCTACTGTAATATAAACAATTAATAACTCATTCTAGTGTATCATTGATGTGATAGTAACATATGTAGACATACCTGAGGTATCTTTAATTTTCTAAGTAAGGGCACCAATAGTGGTAAAGGGATGACACCATGGACTTCATAGTGGGCTAGCTGCCCAAGCACTCAGATACGCTTTCAATTTCTAGGGAGTACTCCTCGGCTTCTCACTGGGTACTAACTGAAGATGTTCTAGGCGTTAGCTAGCTAATACTACATTCTCTTCACTCCTGTGCCTCAGTTTATCAAATATAAAACAAGGATAATGACACTGACCATTTTTGTAGTGTTTTAATGCCCCCATCTAAGCAAGGCCCACATGTCCTGAAGAGAATGACACATGGCTTATTCCAGGTCACCTGGAAATGCTCACCACTTCAGAGGATCTCTCTCCTAGCCTCTCTGAATATCAGCTTAGCCAGCCATGAAAACAAATCTAATAATGCCTTCCTTCACTGTAAGATCAAGATCAAGAGGCTTAATTAATGCTTCTTTGCGATCCTCTGATGAAAGACACCTTTCTAAGTACTAAAGCATTATTCATTAGTAGACAACTGTCAATCCTTCTGGATCACGGTATATACATGAGAGGTCACCCAGACCCTCGATGCGTACACCTAGGTAAGAGTTTGGTTGGAAGAATGGAGGCTGCCCAGACCTTCCTTTACACCACTGAAACAGAATCCAAAGGCCAGATCGAATCCAGACGTTTGGTACATCAATGGCTGTAGTTATATGTGCATCTGGGAATCAAACCCCGGTCTCCTGCATGGCAGACAAAGATTCTACCACTGAAGCACACACAACAGCAGCTATTATTTATTAAAAAACACATTAAAATATGCACCAGGGATCTTTTTTCCGCCTTTTACTGCCAGAAACAACAGGAGGTCTTGCCTTTCTTCCTTCCCTACTCAGATACTAGGTGCAGGATGTGGCAGCTTAAAACTTCTGTCAGGTCTGGTCCCTCATCTTTGGCTCTGTTTTACAAAACACGTCAACAGCTGAACTTTACTTTCCCCCCCATCCCAAGATGGGTGGTAATTTAATTTCTTTGTTACTCTACAGCTTACAAAGCCCTTTTTTGAAAGCAGACAGCCTCCCCTGCTTGAGTCAGGTACGTTTCAGATTTCGAATGGATCTCCTTGCCAGGGTTTAATTGACAGTGAAAGTCTGATTTCTGCAGCCAAGGTAAGGTACTGAAGGTAAGTGATCAAAACACTGCCCTAGTAATAAATCACTGTAGTCCAGGTCATGGTTTGGAGTGTGAATGCAGCGTTCAATAAAGAAACACACTCCACCTTTCAGCTTCAAGCTGACCCCAGCTAATTGACCTCATTGTGGTCCTACCATTAATCATTCTGGCATAAGGGGCAAGAGGCAGCTCCACTGCATAGACTTACAGGGGGTGGGGGTGGAAATAAAAGGTAAAAGGAAATCACAGACAATTCTTCATTAATTAAGTCATTGGATTTTCTGCTTTGTTGGACCTGGCTACTTTGCCAGTGGAATATCAAGAACAATATACATGGTCCATCTGGTCTGTTTGCACTTAGCACTCAGATGCCCAACACAACAACAACAACAAAAAGCAGATGTGAACAACTGCTCAGTACAGAACAATAGTAAGATAGAACAGGTTACAGTAAAGCCATGCAGCCAACAATTACAATGGGACTATTCATCTTAGCAATCACAGTAGCAAAGTTAAAGCACTCACTATGTATCGAAGCACATGTTTGAGTCACACTCCGAACTAATTTTGGTTAACCCAGCTCTAAATGGGTAGTTGGTGATTCAGGTTGGGGAGTCCAAGGGAAGCAGCTAGACATAATGCTAGCCACATTTCTCCCTTGTAAGCTGCTGGCTATAGAAACAGACAAGCCTTAATCTGGCTAGCATAACGAGTCACCTAGCTCTGGGTGGACTTTACATCTTCTTTGACTTACCTAAGCAAGCACTTGCTACCTTGATGCAGGATTGGGCCTCATGGAGCTATGCCATAGTACCTAGTGAAAGCATGCTATATGGGTTTTTTTCCTCTCAAGTACTTCATTTGACTTCAGCAGTTTGGTTAAAGCTATTGCTACAGTTGTGTTCAAGCATCACATGATAAATTGGGGACTACTGGATATGTAAATTGTTGGAACTACACTTGTTCCACAGACTCCAGGTGAGAGGGGTGGGAGCTCAACATCCACAAGAGACTCATGTCCCTGATTCTTCATTTTTGAGGACAAGCACCAAATCTTCCCTGAAATATTTTCTTTTACTGACTCATTTTTCTCCAGTTATGTTGAAGCAATGTTTACAACACTTCCCCACTAGTGATTCAAAATACCCTTGTAGCTCAATACACAGAACTTATTACAGTAAAATCTCTGTGTATCCGGCATGAGTGGGGAATGCCAGGTGCCGGTTATGTAAAAATTCCGGATATTTAAAAATACCAGAAAGGGGGTGGAACCCTTGAACGCAGCAGCGGCATGGGGTGGTGGATGGAGTGGTTGCATGCGGTTTGCATGCAATGCCGGCGGCATGGGGTGGTGGATGGTGGTGGCAGCAGCGCGGTGCCTGTTAATAGAGTATCCGGCATTCTACTAGCTGGAATAACAGGGATGTTACTGTAATAAGCAAATGGCAAAAGCTGGCACATAATCCTTCTTGTTTAGTTCCCACACCACCAGAATCTAAAGCTTTTCCCTTCAGGGTCCTATCCACATAGAGTCAGCATGGGAAATGACTTAATGTTATTGTCTTATGTGAGCTATTACAAACTCTGGCTCAGCACAGGCCTGCAGGACACAGGCACTCACTTAAAACAGGCAAGCCTAGATCTGATAGGGAACAAGCCTTTAATCCCCTACATGCTGCCCACACCTCTGAGAGTCTATGTTGCAGGTGAAAGAGAGCGAAGATCTTAAGAGAAAAATGACACTCTGCAGTACTGATGAGCTGTGTGAAGACAGCTGGTGAGAGGAACAAGCTCTTATCTCTAGCTGGAAACCTCTCACTTAAGGTTGTACTTCTGGGGATGTCTTGACCCTATGGTTTGTTGAGTTGGAAGCCAGAATCAATACAAAAGGGGCAGAATAGTTAATTAAGTGAACATTCCCTGATCTTCTGAGAAACTTTTCATTCCTAACTCCAATTTATTTAGAGACTACATGGGGGGGCGGTGGGGGGGGGGAAAGCATGCATCATCATTTCCATCAGAACAGAAAAAAAGTAAAAAGTGCATTCTGATAAAGGCATATTTTGACCAGCACTTAACAAAGGTACAAAGTGACTATGTATAGGGTCTGATTCAAAGTAAAGTTAACATTAATGTGACAGCTGCCATTGACTCCAGTAAACTTAAGTTAGGCCTAAGTAGCAGACTGTGGTAGGGCACTTTTAGTGCCTGCCACTTTAAGGCTGGGAGCAGGCAGCCGACAGGTGTGGCCCAGCCCTGATGAGGCAGCCATTTTAGATCCAGGCTCTCAGCCCTGAGGCAGCAGTCTGCTGCTGGCAGCCAAAGGAACAACACCTGGCTGGGTTGCTGCTGGAGGTAAGGGCAGGAGCTATGGGGATGGCAGGAGGCTCCTGGTCCTGGGTATGACTGAAAACTGCACCCTGCTGCCAGCTGCCTTCCCAGTGAAAGGTGGGGAGAGGCACCTTAAAACCCCAGCCCCCACATCCTGGTTGGTTACCCAGACTTAGGGACAGGCATGGGGGACAAGCACATCTTTGGACACCTGATCCCCAAAGGGGTTTAAGACTTGAAGGGCCCCCGTGAGGGGGCAGTAGCATGGCTCGGAGAGAGAGGACAGGAGAGTGGCCCCAGACGGGGGGCAGTAGTGTATGTTGGGCCTGCATAGAGTAGGGTGTGCTGTTACGACCTGAAGGACTGTGTGCAAGCAAGGTGTAGAGTAGGGTTGCAGGGGTGATCTGAAGAGCTGCACCACAGGGTATATTGAGTAGGGCTGTAAGAGATGACCTGAAGGGCAGCACATAGGCCAACCCCCAGAAGTATGAGTGCGACAAAGTGGAAGGCCCTAGAGAAAGGGCACAGGTGAAAGGTCCTAATAAGAGGGCATAAGTTGAAGCCCTAAAAAGGGGGAAGTTAGGCCAAGGTAAGTCTGCAGCTGAGGCTGCAGTTGGGCCAGAGGCCAAGACCCCAGTAAGTCCTCAGATGTTGTGAGGCTGAGTTTTGGGTCAAAAGGTTAAGAACTGCCCAATGTAAAGGCACTGCGACTGCGAGCTCCAGTGGAGAGTGAGAGTTCCATGTGAGACTCGAGCTCGTATCACAGCGTGGGGCACTAAAGCAACATGGATGCCATCTGCAAGGCATGGGCCATTGTGTGGGGCAGTATGAAACCGTGGACAGTGCCCCCTGGCACTGGGGCATTACAAGGGGCAGCCTCCTGCATTTGTACACCAGTTTTGGAAAGAGCAAGTCATGGCAGATGAGACTGGGAGGACTGCCCTACTTAAACAGGTGGGCAGGCTGAAATTGAGACCCGGCCCCAAAATGGCCCCCTGTCACACAGACTAATGGTGAACTGAACCAAGTGAGCTTTTAATTTCCCCTCTTCCTAAAGGCATCTTCCACCCCAGCATGGTGCCTTCCTATAAATCTCTCTGAGTTCCTGCATAAGATACGTACTTCCTTCAAGACAGATGGGACTGTAAGGCTCTAGAACAACATATTGGAGAATTAAACCAAAATAGCCCTTGGTCCTTCTGGGTTAGAATATGTCATTCCTGGATTAAAGCTTTGGTGATCTACTGTGTTATCTTTCTCAGATTCATCTGGCAGTAAAACAGTTTGCTCAAGAGGCTGTACACCTGATGAGTTCATACCCCCCCAAAATTGAAAAACTGAAAACATGTGCTGCTTTTCCCACCACTAATGCAGAGGATTTACTTATGCACACACAAAACCCCGCTCTGCTTCAACATCTCAGTCAGTGAAAGACAAAAAGCAACCAAACAGAACATTTTCTCCATAACAATCCCCAGAGCTGTCCCCCTCCCTCCAAAAAAAATTGTTTGGTGCCCTCTCAAAGCTTCTATCCTTGCTCTCATCTTGGAAGGTTCATTGTGTGTTCAAATCACGGTCAGCATGACAATACTACTGAATATATATGGTACATTTTATACTTAAATCATTGACCTACCTTTCTTATTGACGCTTTTCTTAAATGTAATCCTATCACATAAGTGTTTTGGTGACATGCTGAATATCCACACCAGACTCCCTAGTGGACAGTGGTTATTTTAATGTTGTGACTAACTCGTCATACCTTTCAGCTTCCTGCCACCTGGCTGTATTTTCTATTTCTATTGCATAAATTGGGGTGACCAGAGGACAACAATAATCTTACATTCAACACACCACTTTTCTTCTCACAGGAGCCTGATGCACTTCATAAATTTTACATCTCATACTGCCCATCATTTCAGTGGATGAAATAGCGCTAACCAGCTCTGCACATCAGTTGAGAACAGACCATTTAAATATAGCATCTATTTAAAGGCACAGGGGAAATTTCAAACAGACAGAATGGCCAAAATCCTGTTTTGTCTGAAGATGTTTCAAGTGCTACATTTGAACCCAAATATAGACACTTAAGCCTACAGACATTACACTTAAGACACGATTAACCAATTAACTGCATCTTAAAGGGTAACCTGGCCACAAGTATGAGCAATTAATGATGCAATAAAACAGGAAATATGCCAAAAATCATCAGAGCAGAAATGTGTAATCATTTTGTCTGGTCTCCAACTGGCCCTGGTGCAGTCCCCACCAACTGATAATCAGTTGATTATAAGCTGGGTCCAAGACTGCACTGGGGCTCAAACCAGTCCTGGTAAAGTCCTTGCTAGCTGATCATCAGCTGATTGATGACTGGAGATCCAGCTGACAATTAACTGATTGTCCTCCGGCAGGGACTGTGCCATGGTTTGAGCCCCGATGTGGTTCTGATCCAGCTGACGATCACCTGGTCATTGGCCAGCAAGGAAACACTGAGGCCAGTTCCAGCCCCTGTACATCCCTACCAACAAACAATCTGCTGATTGTCAGCTGGATAGGGACTGCACCAGGGATCAAACTAGGCTGCTGCAGTCCCTGCAGACCAACAATCAGCTGATCATCAGTCTGATTGGGACAGCACTGGGCAAATTTTATTTTCAAGAAATGACATTTCCAAGCATTAAAATCTGCTGTATGTAGGGATTAAACTAATTTTTGCATTTGTCCTATCTCGTATAGTTTTTCAGTTTACAAATGACCAATTACTTTTAACCAAATAAGCTGATGGAGAAGAGTCTCAGCAACAGCTTTTTCTCATAGCGTTCCAGTATTTTCTATCCTGGTTGCATTCCCATATTTAAGAATTACAGTGGTGTATAAGTGAACTGAAAGTAAATAAAAGTTTCAACAAACTTAAATAAAAAGGAGAGTCTGTTTTATTTTATTTTAGCTGATCCTGTTTACAGATACTTAATTCCAAAAGCAATATCAGGGAAATAAAATACTCCATTCTAAGTACATTTAAGATTTAAAAAGGACTACAATATATACTTTCCCAGATTATGCATTTATTTGAACCTAGTATGAGCAAAGCTCAGTAGCTGAAGGAAAAGTTTACCCTATTAGCTTTTTTTGTCTTGGTGAGGCTTTTTACCCTGGTTTTCCAAGGGTTCTATGCTCTCAATAGGAACTTTGAACTTGATCTAGTCAGTTCCGTGCCACTTGGGAGTCCTGAATTACAAATCTTTTTAGTTAATTTAACCAACTATCCAGATAAATGGAGTTAATTTACATTATCAAACAGATGTTGGAGCAAAGGTTCCAATACATTTTAAACACTTTTGTTATAATATAAATCAATGGGCAAAAAACTGGGACTAGTGTCCTATTATACAACTAAGTAAATTCCATACTCATTCAAAATAGAAAGAAGTGGATTACACTATAGAGGTTTTGTTCAAAAGTACCTGGGTCACTGGCCAGCAAGGCCATCTTCCACATCTCAAGGCCTGGGGCCACTCTCCTTTTTCATTCCTTTATCTCCATTAGACTTCAGGCTCTTCTGTAAAACTCAGATATTTCCTTTTACTCTCTTCAACACCAGAGAAAAGCACGCAGAACTTCAACACACTTACTTATCTGAATCAAAGGTGATGGTCTCTCCAGAAGAGCTGGCTTCTAGGACACCACTTGTAAAAGGCTAAAGAACTTGTAAAAGGTCTTCCATTGGGAACCTGAAAAATACGTTGGTGTAAAATGCCATAGTTACACTTAAGAGCACAATCAGAATGGCAGGCAGCAGCTTAAATTGATACTTTTTGAGCTGCAGCTTCATTTAAACCAGGGGTGTCCAACCTTTTTGAATGTAGGGCCGGATCACAAACTTTTAATCACCCAGTGGGCTGGCAAGCCATATTCAAAGACCTCACAGGAAGTGGTATCACATCAGGAAGTGATGTCACGTGACCTTTGACACCAATGAAGTTGCAGGAAGTGACAATGAAATGGGTCTGGAAATGTGGTTTAAAATCCAAAATAAAAACAAAATAAAAGCAAGAATGAAATAATACCAAACACTTGACTAAAATAAACACTTTTGCTTCTACTCACTTCTCAATGAATGAAAGAAACATAATGCTTCCAAAGAAAGAAGCATAATGCTAATCAAAGCAACAAAATATGGGCATTTTTGAGAATAATCTTCAAGAAGATTTACTTTTATTGAATTCATAACTAGTTATGACTAAAGGTTACATAATAAAACCCTGGTTTTAAATGTTGCCCATAATTTAAATAGCAACATCAGAAGGGCTTGTCAGCATCATCCAGTCTTAAAATAAATTGCCCTTTTCTACACAGAGATTGATGGCAACATGAAGCTTGACCGCTAGGGAAGCCCATCCAAAGATATGTGCTCCCTTCACACCTCTCTACTCATTCCTACAGGTGTTCCCA
>NW_005842336.1:929526-936367 GCF_000455745.1 Alligator sinensis | reverse complement strand
GCATGCAGCCTCTCACCCTCATAAGATTCCAGTGATTCAATTGCTGGCAGCCTGCTTTTGAGCAAAGCGCATCTAGTGTAGTCCTCACGGTGCACCAGACCAGCAGCTCCCACTTTTAATAAGGGCTGGGGCATTAGGATCCCCAGTTCTGGCTGGACATAGAGCACCTCTGGGCTGGGCTCTCCTGCCTCCCGCCCAGCCCGGCTCTGGCTCCGGCAACCGCGTGCCCCGCAGTCCCGGCCCAGCCCCAAGGCGCCCCCAGCTCCGCACGGGAACTTACCCATGCTTCCGTCCACCATGCACGCGGGCAGGGCGCGGGCCATGCTGCAGCTCCCCTGGCCATGTGCCGGGGGCAAGGGGCGGAGCCAGAGAAGAAGTTGCACGCGCTGTCCCCAGCTCGTCTAATCAGGCACACCCGTGCACCATGCAGCCTTCGGGGCAGTGGCGGCAGGACCCAGCTCACTGATGAGCCCAGCCCCACGGGGGTAAGCAGCTCCCCTCCTCTTGCTGCTGGCTGGGGCCCGCGGGCCGGCCCTGCCTGCCTTGCCTTGCCACCATCGCTGCAGCTCCATGGTGGCTCCACGCTCCGCAGCGGCATTACCGCCGCTGCCTCAGGCCAGATAAAGTGGCTTGGCAGGCTGTATGTTGGACAAGCCTGATTTAAACTAAGACAAATAGGCAAGAAAATTAAGTTCTTTTTGTTTTGTTGGAAGGAGCATTCCCATTTTGACATCCTCATTCTGTTATAATTATCTCCAAAGTTCAAATATTTACAAGAATAGTTTGGGCAAGGCCAGACACTGAGCAAATATCTAAAATACCACTGTATTGTTAAAAGTACTGCCTGTTGGACGCATCACAGCTTAGTGGATAGGACCCCGGGCTGGTACTCAGGATACCCGAGTTTTATTCTGCTGCCTGCTAACAAGAGAAAATAGTTTTTTTATGCAATGTATATTTAACTTGTGGAATTCCTTGCCACAAGTGGCAGTAGCATAGCCAAGTTCAAAAAAAGGGACTAGACAAATTCATGGACGATAGATCTTTTAACGGTTGTTGAACAAAATGTTTGGAGATGTTTCCTCTGGCCTCTCCAAGCCACTAATGGTGGATGCCAGGGAGGGTAATGGATAGGGGATATATATCATGCTATTTCAATCCAGTTCAATGCCCTCCCACTAGCATCCACTTCTGCCACTGGTGGTGACAGGCCTACATTCTATGCCAATGGAAATGCAAGCCTAGGCCTACCAAGAGAACTATAAGCCTCCCTTAAACAGGGAGGCTACTGAAGGCATAACAACTAAATCCAGGGGACAAAAAAAAAAAGAATAAAACAACAAAAATAAAAACAGGGATAGAAGTGACAACCATAGGTTAATAATGAGTGTTCCAAGGGGGAACGCTGAGCAGAAAACACTGGCCAGCACCTACTGCCCCTCAAATAAGTTCAAGGAGCTTGTGGTCACCAACTAATGAAACTCTGCCCTGAGACCCAAGTGAAGAAGTTACAGGAAACAGCTTGATACTCACCTCAGCCACAGCCTCTTTTCTGGTCTGATAGACAGCTTGTGCACAGCCAAGAGGAGGTTGACCAAGTGGTTCTGGGACTTGGTGGGGCCAAAGATGTGGAGTACATAAAAGAAAAAGTGTGGGGAAAAGTGTAGCCACAAGCTCAGCAGACCATTCCTACGGTGGTGGTGGAGGTGGAGGGGCTGCAGCCTGGTGCACTCAAGGTAGGTATGCACTAGGGTCTCCCTTTGCTGTAAGAAATGGCAGCTGTGTCCATGAAGCATGCCAGATATAAGCCTATGAAAATGAAGATGGCTGCCAGTTTACGTCCCTGGGAGTTCATCCTGTTGGAGACAGCATACTGAGCTAGATAGACCACTAGTCTCACCTGGACACAGTACTCCAGATGTGGCCTCACCAATGCTAAATAGAGGAGAAAAAAATCACTTCTCTCAATCTGCTGGCAACACTCCTACCAATGCAGCCCACTATGCTGTTAGCCTTCTTGGCAGCAACGGCACAGTGTTGGCTCATATTCAGCCTACTGTCCACTGTAACCCCCAGGGCCAAGAAGAAGGATTGCTAGGAAGACCTCTGGAGGTCCCAGATGACCTCCTGAGGTCCTATCCAACCCTAATTTTTTATGACTCTGTGACCTAGTCCAACCCACTACTCAAAGCAGGACCATCCCCAACTACATCATCCTAGCCAGGGCTTTGTCAAGCCGCGCCTCAAAAGCCTCCAAGGATAGAGATTCCACTACCTCTCTAGGTAACCTATCCAGTGTTTCACCACCCTCCTAGTGAGTAGGTTTTTTCTAATATCCAACCTAAACCTCCCTTGCTGCAACTTGAGACCAGTGCTCCTTGTGTCATCTGTCACCACTGAGAACAGTCAGCTCCATCCTCTTTGGAACCACCCTTTAGGTAATTAAAGGCTACTATTAAATCCCCCCTCTCCCTCTCAGTCTTCTCTTCTACTAGCAGATAATGGGCAAACAATCATCAATCAAATGTGCCCATTTCCCTTCATGCTCTTTACCTAGTTCATTTAGCCCGCTGGACACTCAGTTTATACAGCACCAAGCACAGAGAATCTCCAATAAGCAAATCAGAAGAAAGCTCCAGACTAATCTTTGGTACCAATTTCATCACATGGCTTCTCGGATGAGACGCAGAGGAGTTCTGTTGTGATCCTATCCAGGCTCAATAGCTGAGAGTTAGGATAGGTCAGATGTACATAAAAGACCTCTAGATATCTATGTACTCAGAATGTGGCATTCCTCCTTATCAACCAGCAACAAGTCAATGTCTCAGCAGTGGATAAGTGCATGGGAATGTAGATGCCATGTAAAACTGCATGACCTCAACCTCTAACTGTTCATGAATACTAGATTCCCTGGCAGATACTCAAGAGCCACAGGTGTCTCCAACACAGCTACAGAAACAATACGCACTTTCCCCAACTGGATCTGACTGAAAAAAAAAAAAAAAAAGGAGAGAGATTTCTGCTGAAGAGGTTTTTTCATGGAAAGATTGTTTCATGCAAATTAAAACATTTTTCCAGAAAGTGTTAGTTTCCACAAAAGTTTTTTTTTGACGGGGGAAAAAGATTTTAAATTATTTTAAATCAATGTGGAGCATTTCATTAAAACTTTCTTGTTCAATACTTCTTTGAATACTTTAACCATGCTTCAACATTTTCAGAATGAAAGGGTTCCAAATGATCATCTCAGTGTTTCCAAAAGAAAACTTCTGTTCCCCAAAGTATTTCAGTATTTCAACTTCTCTTACAAATTCAGGATGGAAAACATTCTTGATGTCAACATTTCTTATAGAACCAAATTTCTCTTTTCCAACCAGTTTTATGTCCTTGTGTAAGTAAAACAAACACATAAAAAAACACCTTTCCCCAACATAAATTAAATATTATTCACCCTTCACAGCAGACCTTGCAAATACATCTGCCTTACTGTTTTATTTAGAAATATAGACAAATTAGACACGGGCACCTGTCATCCACCATGTTATAAAAGACAAAAGTAAAAAGCCAATAGAATAGAACAGAATGTCCTCATCTCCCCAAAGATCAGCCACAAACCCACACCACCTGATGCAGCATGCTTACATTGATATCCTTTGCAGAAGGCCCAGAAGGTATACAGAACTGAGCCTGCAGTGGCTTGATTCACAGGAGTGCCCTTCACTGAGAATGCTCTACTGCCAAGACTTTTATATGATTTTTTTAAATCAAGTGGGGATCAGGCTCAGTTGCTACTTCTACAATGGGAGAGGTGGTCTATTTGGTACAACTTTTCTGTGCTGGGTTATCACTGGTGTGCCTCACCCAAAACGGGCTGGTAAGAGTGTGATATACTCTGTGTTCATACATATACCCAACCAAGGTTATAAGAAGTATCAGGAGGTTTTCAACATCATTTCCCTGCCATATTACATGATTTTACAAAAATCAACCTGAAAATCAGTCTGGACTGAGGACAACAAATTCCAATTGCTTTGCGCTTATCACACACAAGTTTGTAAACTGCTTTTGGATGCGTCTAGCTGTAAGACACTATGACAATATCATCAATATGGTGGAAATCAACTTTTCTTTTATTGCTCTCCAGGCATCTGATGTATGATTTCCATGTGCTTGCTACATAAACACTGGAATACATAGATACATTTTTTCTTTAGTCATTAATTTCAACATCTATGGTCAGCCAAAACAGGAAGAGTAATGGATGGTGACACTGCCCTTAAGAGGACCAAAGTTATTAGCCTAATGCATCGAGAGGAATGATGCATTAAGACATTAAGAATCAAAACAATCACATTAATGCCTGACAGCATAAGCAGGAAACAAAAGATGAGAACTGTAATGTAAACCATATGGCTTAATAACTAATCCCTCATTTAACGCGTCTTTATTAAAATGGTTCCTATATCTTTGGGTCTTAACATAACATCAATGCTTTATATATTTATTCTTTTATTTATTCCTGTCTCACCACTCCTCCCACAGCCAAATAAAAAAGCTGTCAAAAAATCTTTAAGCTACTTCTCCTTTTACAAAGTCCAAATTCTGTGTCAACCCAATTATGCCTACACAGATATAATAAATGAGGGCTGTCAGTTACTCTCACTTGAGACACAAACTGTAGCTAAATATTACTCAATATGCAGATGTTTTCTGTCTCTGTTCATTGAAAAAAAATATATTCAAATGGATTAACGATAAATTAGTACTAATATGAAGAGGACATGCTACAGTGACACAAGGCTGCAGACATGTCAAGTGATGGAGATGTGTGTGAACAGTGAAGTTGTCTTTAACAGTCTGACATGTTTTGGTAATTTATCGGTTGGTTTTTTCTGGACCACACATGCCTCCTTTTTCATATACTGCATAAAAACGTTATAAACTAATAAAAGCTGGGGCAGATTCTCAACTGATCTAACACTTGGTCCAAGAAAATACATCACTCAGAAAAAATCTTTGCCTTTCAGATTTTTCTTGGACCATCATGGCTACATCATTCCAACACCAGTGTAACTTGCCATGGCACTTAAAGTCAATGTCATCTGAGGATCTGTCCTTAGAGTATTAAGAGATGCTTTCACATAAGATTCACTGGGCTAATTTTTAGGGTTTCACAGCAGTTAGTGGGAAGTGCTTATGCTCACTACCTTTTGACAGCTTAGCCTCACACATTTTTTTAAAGCCAAGTTTTGCTATTAAAAGTGAACATTTTTTTAAAAGGACAACCTAACCAATTCACTGATTATTTTATTTGTTTTAAAATAAACTTGTTTCCTTCAATGCTTGAAACAGACTTCACCTGGTCTAATTTCAGACTGATTTTTTACTTTTATGCTTCCTTTCCTGTAGGGTTTTCCTTATTTTTACATACTTGCTGTGCAGAGTGAAATGTAGATGAATATCAATGCTTGAAAATTTTGAGCTGGATTTCAAACATTCCAAAGTTTGGGGAAGCCTTTGAAACCAGTCCAAGGCATTTCTAGCAAAAAATAACTTGTATATAGGCAGATGCAGAAAAAAATTATAGAATGAAGAAAGATAAAAATTATAATGATGCAGAAATCTGAATCATATAAGGCAAAATTATATGATGCAGAAAGAAATTATAGAAATGAAGGACTAGAAGAGACTGCAAGAGATAATCTAATTCAGAGGGCATCAACCTATGGCCCATGAGCCAGGTCCAGTCCAAGAAGTGGTTGGATCCAGCCTGTGACAGCACAAGGGATCAATGGCATGAAGCTCAGCCCAGTATGTCCCTCTTGTCTGGAGAAGTTGCTGTGTAGAGGAGTGGAGGGTCTTAGCAGTCAGGGAGTAGCAACCTATAATAACAGCCAGGTTTTAAGGGGTGCACCACAGTTCTGAAAGTTTGACAACCCCTCATCTTCTCCACTCCTGCACAGCAGCACAGGATCAAATATACCTAGACCATCCCTGACAGATAGTCTTCTAACTTTTTATAGAAATCCTTCAATGAAGGGGATTCTATAACCTTCCTATAGGTAGTATGTTCTATTGTTCATGTTCCACTCTTACAGCTAGACATTTTTCCTAGACTCTAAACTAAAACTCCTATTTACAAATTTAAGCTGATTACTTCTTGTCCTCTCCCCAGTGTATACAGAGAAACATTACTGTCCTTTTTATAATAAACTTTTTACTTATTTCAAAATTTCTTACCCTCCCCCTGAGTCTATGATTACATGTGCTGATTTATCTTCAGTAGAAACTAGCACCTACATAGCAAAATGCTCCAGTGCCTAAAGCAACCAACTTCATGTGTCCTACGCATTTTCCAGAATAATTTAATTGAAAAGAGAATACCGTCAAGTTGAAATGTAACTCATTTCAAAACACCTACTCAAAAGTAGCTTCTGATTTTTTTCTACAGTTGAGTTCCTTGTGCTGAATTTGTGATTGTAAAATCACATACTCCAATCAAAATGCTATTGAGAGCAAAATATCAAAATCATTTTCTATTTGGCTTTTTCTCATCTATGGCTATGTGAAAGGCTACATGCATTGGAGGAAACTGATTCATCTGTCTGCACCAGGACAGCAGTTAAACTGTCCACAGAATGCTGCGATGCAGAATATAGAGTGGGCTGGAAACGCTTCAAATTTTGCTGCATATTTTTCCAAACAAAAAAAAATGCTGTTTCTCCAACCATCTTACAGAGAGGCTGACACTTACAAAAAAATAATTTTTTTTTTTTAAATCAACATTTCAATGCATTTTTATGAGCTTTTACAACAGCCAATTAACTAGGAAAGTGGAGAAATG
>NW_005842336.1:920891-929495 GCF_000455745.1 Alligator sinensis | reverse complement strand
CTGCTACAAAACCTTCAGGTCTAGAAATCACTGTGGTTACTCATACTAATAGCACATTCAGAAAGAAGCATAGTCTTCAACTCAAATTCTACCAGTCAACCCGATTTCAGTGGTCCTGGCTTCGGTAATTTAACACAATGGATGGCTGTTCCTCTTGGGTTGATGCACAGAGGACTGCACTAGTGTTCTAGAACCAAAAGTACTAGCTGCTACAGTGTGAAGTGAAGTGCCCAGGCTCTTTATTGCAGACTGTAATGGGTATTTTGCATGGAACAGCCATGAGGAAACCTGTAACAAGAAATCTAGTTACATTAAAACAGCCTTTTCTTTTGCTCCTTTATGGGTGTTCTTGGGGAGGGTTTAAATTCTAAGAAAAGACCCTTCTTCTCTCATTCTGTGACTCCTCTTTTGGAAGAAAACACTTAAAACTAATAAAATTGTCTTAAAAGAAAACACCCCACTCCAAACAAACCACAAAAAAAAGGTTTAAGGGGCCTCGTTCAGTGATCCTTACCCTGAAGTTTAGATAATAGATAAAATATTAACACATTATGGAGCAGATTATGATTTTAGCTAAAGTCGTATAAATCCAGACAACCACCATTAGTAATGGTGTTATATCGGCCACAAGAACGCCCAAGATCCAGTCCTGTTGCCAGTGTAAATAAAGTGAGTTGGGTTTTTTTGGGGACAGAGCATCAGTTCTGATATTGTGCCTTATATATAGTACTTCACATCACCTCTACTTGCTATGGGCAAATAAAAAAAAAAATCTTCCTTACTTTTTTCAGTATGTAAAGAAAAGAAAAAGAAGAATTAAGCATACAAAGATTTTATAAGAAAATGCAGAATAACCTGAGCTATTTTTTCCACTAATTTCCTAATCTTGTGCTTACAGAAAGTTGGCTAAGACTGTTAGCTTCCTGCCTTAACCGGAGCCTTTATTTTGAGAGATCTACAGTAATAAATAGATTCTCACCTACCTACTTGCTGAAGCTATTCAAAGCCCACCTGGACTACTGATGTTCCTGCTTACAATTGAGACTATAGTAGGAGCTAGAGGATTTGACACTGCCCCAAACAGACACTTAATAAATAGTGCTCTCTTGAAATGATTAAAACCAGCTGGGCTTCGTGAAATGGTGTAGAACTTAACTTGCTATAATGAAATAAAGATAGAGTCAGAATAAATGCTTCTTTCCCCGTCCCTCCCAAGTGAGCAAACCTGTTTTTCATAACTTTAAAAAGCAAAAATACATGAATTCCTACCAGAAGAGCCAATTTTTAACTGTTCCAAAAATATGAAAGCCACTTGAACTCTTCTAAGACCAACAATTGCAAATCTTGGGCTGCCTAGCTTCAAAAAAAAGGACAAAGATACATCTAGTGAATTTGCAGAGCTCACCTTGAGGCACCTCCCAGGAGCTGGTTTTCAAAGAGACACCAGTGCCTGCTCTCTGGAAAATCACCTCCCTTTAGAGTGTCTCAAGCAAGATCCCGTAGAATTGATGCACCTGAAATTATTAGTTGCTTTGGAAAAACTTGGCTCTGAGATTTACATTAATAATATATAAGACTTGCTGTCCCCAAAGGATCACAAATTGGTTTATGAAGCCATGCACAAAGGAACCCCTGTGTCCACAAGTGAAGTGCAGCCACCACTGAGGTGAAACACAGCAGCTGTTAAACAGCAGGCAACAACCTTACACAGCTGCCCAACCCATTTTATGCTCTAGAGTACAGTATCCAAGTAAAAGCACACACAAAAATTAGGCAGGCATAAAGTCATTCACCAGACTGAGTTTTGCCCAGTGCAGCAGTGCTAATACCAATCTCTATGGGATATTTAAATGTGCACAAGAAGTCAAACTTTCTTCAATCATCTTTAACCATAACTTCTCATTTGATATCAGGTACTAGTTGAGTGCCAATTCAGAGGGAACTGCAGTCACCAGTAGCAATTAATGAACAAGTTCCTAAACCTGCAAAGGCTTAAATGCATGAGTAACTTTCTTTACACAAGTAACACCTCTACCACCAATAGGATTATTTATGCAAATAAAGTTATTTGCATGCCTAAGTGTTTCCAGAACTGGCCCCCAGCCTGGGTCTCTTTTTGGGGGTCTCATCCAAGCACAGACTCCAGTCAAACTCCACTTAATTCAGCCTAATCCTACAGAATGCTCCAATACCATGGTGATAGGGACGTCTACATAGAACAGCTACATCTGAGAAAAATCAGTGCCCTCAGTAAAGGGCATATAAAACAAGAACAAACTGAACTAAAATATTTTCTATTTAAACTACACATTTGAGACAGCATCCAGTCTTAGCTAGAAGCTAAATTTGTAACAGAGCCAGCAAACAAGACAAGAATCCAGACAACAATCTTAAGAGCTACTATACAATTACAAAAATTCTGCCAGCTTTGCCCTGGAAGATTTTCTTTACATGAAATTTATGTCCAGAAGTGAGAGGTTGAAAGTTGCTTTTCAGAAAGAAATGGGAGGTTAAAAAAAGCCCAATATTCCAAGAAGCTTCAGCACTCTAGAAGTTAATTTGTCTGAGACACATGGTAAGTGACTTGAAGAAATACAGGCACTGGGTGAAAAAATCATTAATTTTAAAACTCTTGTGCAGAGGTCAGAAGTCTGAGGTTCAGAGGCTGTGGAAGAATACTATCCTGTGGAGACACTGTGGGCCAGATTCTGATCTTAGTAGCATTGCTGTAAAGCGAGAATAATTCCATTAGCCCTGTTACTACAGACTTAACCCTGAGACTGAATTTGGCTATTTATTTTTCTGGGAGATAGATAAATCAATAGTTAATGTGCAAGGTATTCTATCATTGTCAATTATTATTGTTGATCTTTGCAGATTACAGGCTCCTGTTTTGTTCATTTTAATTTCAATGGAGCTGCATCCATGTACTCTAGCTGTATATCTGCCACGTCAAGTTTGCAAGCACATGTAGTGTGCAAGCTACCACCATTATCAGGAGTTTGACTGTTGCTTCCGCATACTCTGCAGTGCTTCTTCTACCTTCTTTTGATGCTGGCCACAGACTAAGACAGAAAGGAGGATAAAATAAACCAAGAATATAATTCAGTGCGGTAAACCCTCAGTTTACATCTTTCACAACGATAACAAAAATATCTCAGAGTTCCATTCCATTCCTGCCCTTGCTCTCCACATAAATAATTTCAAAAGGAATTAAGTAGGAATAAGAGCTGCTAGAGAAACCATATTCAGAAGACACCAAGCTCCATCTCTCATTAGATCCAGACAGTCCAGCAACTACCCAAAGGTGGAGGCTTGGATGAGAGCCTGCTGGCTATGACAGAATTCAGCCCTGTCTCAGTTGAATGCTTGCAGGAAACAATCATAAGAATTGGTCAAGGTGATTACTACATCCTGACTAGTGATATTTGCTTTCTGCTATTATAGAACATGAACCAAATATATGGCCTTGTTAGGCCCTAGAAAAAAGTAGTGGCTCACAAAGCTTTCCTCGTCTTCTTTTGATTAGAACGTGGAGGTAGATGGATAAGACAGGAAGTTTTGAGCATCCTCACAAACATCATTACGTATATTAACCCTTCTGAGGAAAGTAGTGGGGAGTTAAAAGATTAGAAGATGAGAAGATCGTGATTTCCATAGGTTTTTAATACCTAACCAGCTGTTGTGTACTTCAGAAAATCCTGCTGGATGCTTACCTGAACTGCTTGGCTCCTAAAGACCTTTGAAAAGTTGGTGATAGACAATGCACTACATTCAACATGAGGCCATTCTTGAAAGCCATTTGAAGGCTTCTAGGGCTGCAAGCCTTACGTGAGATCTTTATAGATCCTAAATGGTCAGAAAGCCCTCTATTGTCTGTCTTGTTCAACAGGAGGAGGACATTTTTTAAAAGATAATTATGTACCTAACACTAGAAGCAAAAGAAGATATTGTTCCAAAATTCCAAAAATCTTTTGATGACTGCTTGCCTGATAGAAACCAAACTCTTAAAATTCAACTTTTCTGATTTAAATTTTTTTTTTAAATACATATTTGGTTTGGATAATGTTGAAACTAAATAAGGTATTTTGATAAATATTTCTGTAAGACTAAACAAAAACTGAAAACCTATTTAATCACTTTTGCATTTAAATTTTCCTTAAAACTGTAATGTTTTCACATAAATTTTAACAGAATAGTTTCTGTTGGAGAAAGCAGTTTCCTTAGAAGTTTTTCAACTAGCTCTACCCCATTTCCTTTGACTTTCAAATAGGAAGCATGCACCTAACTCTTTGTACCTTTGAAAACTTCCCCCAGCAAAAGTAGCAACACAGTGGGTGCATCTACACATTCGTTAATGCGCTGTAATCATGGCACATTAAGTTTAGTACCCGTAATGACAGGTACTAACAGGTACAAACTTAATACACCATAATCGGTGCTACCGCGCATTAATGCAAATGAACAGTTTTTTTGTGACATTAATGCACAGGAGACTAAATCTACTGAGCATTAGTGTTGGTTTTGCGCACTGCGCTAATGCGCAGTAGCATTAGTCCCCTGCTCAAAGCATCCTGTGTAGGTGCACCCAGTATCTCTTATCACATGCTAGATGATTGGTTCAAAACTTATTCAGGTAAGGCCTTATTACATGTTACACTTAGGCCATGCTAAACGCAGTTAAAACATGAGGGTGCCAGTACACGAGCATGGAGGCTGCTCCAATGCGCCATAATTACAGCATGTCAGAACAGACTTGATGAATTGAGTCTGCTGAAGCGTAGTAATTATCGCACTCCAGCAACCTCCTACATCTCGTGCATCAGTCTCCACACTTAAAAATGGTGAAGGGGGCACTTTAAAGCTCATTGAATGAGCTTTAGTTCAAGTGCCCCCACTGCCATTTGAAGCACAGGGACATTGATACACGAGACACTGCGGCAGTTTAATTAGAGCAGCTGTCAGAGTTACTCTAATTAAAGCGCTGGCCCCACCCAAACCACAAAGCATGTGTAACAGTGCCCTGAGTGTCCATATGTTAAAGTAGGAAAACTTGTGCCAAGTGCTGTCTCTGTTCAGCATCTCAAAGTTATGGCACTTCATGTGAGGAGTAGCTATGAGCAGTGCTACCCAGCTTGTGTTACAATAACATCAGTAAGTTCCCATGGAGATGAAACAAGCAATTTGGGTCCTCCAGCACATCACAAAGCACAACTCACTGGGAAGGCTGTGTGCCCAGTCCCCAGCATGGGGGAGGCTGGGATTGGATCAGCAGGGGTCAGTGGAGCTACCATGATGTGTGACTAGCTAGCTAGGACAGGTATGCAGGGAGCTGTAGCGGGAAGCCACAGTTCCCATCAAACCACCTGGCCAGGGACAGCTGGCAGGTCTCAAGGAGAAAATGTGGCCAGGCAGCTTGGGAGAATTTCAATTAACCACAAGCAACCATGGTTAAGTGAACTTTCCTGCAGCTTTTGCCCAGCTCCAGGTGAAAGGTGCAGTCTTCTCCATAGCAGACTAGGTGCCCAGTCTCCAACAGGGGGTTTCTATGCTGGGAGTAGCCAAAGTATGAATTTTATACAAGGATAATTATGTTGGTTAAATTTGATTAATTTCTTATTCTAGTATGAATGCCTTAAATTGAGTTTATGCTGGTACTGGAAGACATTAAAACTAAACCATGAAAAGCCACCCTTAATCTGGAATAGGAGTGTCCACACAAAAGGGTTATACCAGTCTAACTATGCTGCTGCAACTTTCCTATGGAAGCAATGTCTTAATTTACAACATACATTTCCCTTGGGCTGAAGGACCAGCATGCAGTCTTATGTGCCACTTGCATCCAACCGTATTTCAATTTTTAAGGCCTTGAGGGGTACTCAGAGCTGTTCAGGCACACCTCTGGATACAACTGAACTACATCTAAGATGTTCAAGAGTTTAGCTTTTAATGGGCATCTCCAATTATGAAGAAATATCCATAAATTTTATGGCTTATTAACATTTATTTTAAAAAAAACAACCCCTAGAATCTAGACATCTTTTAGTTTAACATTTTATGATGTCATCAGCATTTCTATTCAGGAATGCTGCATTTACTTAAGTTCTCCTTGCTTATATAATCCAAAATTAGCAAGTGCAGGGGCAAAGGGACACATTCAAGTTCAATCAGTCCACTTCCAGGGTTAGGGCAATAACTCAAGGAAAAGATATATAATAATAAAATGATTCTGAAGGATGAGGGTGACCTAATCTTTTTGTTTGCATGTCCATGCAAAAGAACTAGATAACATTTACATGAGCATGAACAGTTTGATGAACCAATAAACCAAGAAGGTGTCATTACATTACTGGCGCTGCTCATTATATGATTGCATGTTTCACCTTGATTTCTTCTCCTACCCATACAAGCCAAATTTCTGGCAGGAGACTATTTCTCCAGATACTCTTTCTTTGTTTGACCATAAAATTAATAGAATTTAAGAGAGGAAAGAAGAGACCATGCCCTATATTTTCATGGTCATAAATACTTGTCTCATAAACTGAAGAATATAAGAAGTATGAATCTGAATATGGCTTACTGTCCTATTCAGATAAGAGAATGCATGGACATTTTTTTTCATTGAAAAAAAATTCACTACACATTAAGACATTGCATGTTACAGTGTATAAAATTTTTACATTTTTGCATGGAAATAGTTAACTAAAACACTACTCTTTTGTGTCATTTAATTGCTTACTTTGTCAGGATTTTTTGAAAACCTGCAATAATAATAATAATAATAAAGATTTAAAACCACAACATTTAATCTAAAAAATCTATACTTGCTTGGATAAAGACCCCCATTTCGCTCATGTTTGATCTGTCCTGGAATAAGATAAGCATATTTGTGTCCTTGATTACTTATCAGGAAGAAGCAACAAGATAGTACTAACAGGTAAGATGACTGGGGTTGCAAAATAATGCAAATATTTTGCAAAATAGTAGTAGACAAAAAACTACATCATTCAATTTAAAGCACAGCTCAGTTCACTCTAAGGGATTATCTATAAAATTCAAAACCTCCATTTTAAGAAACTGTTATAAAAACCCTCAAAATAATGTAGACAAATGCTGCTCCTCTGACCTCACCCCCACCTACTAAAAGTAGTCCCTGACTTTGCAGTACACAGGACTGTTGCAGTGGATCTACTCACATTGTCAGGTACTGCATCGATTGAGAAACAGTGGAAAAATCAGGCCCTAAATTAGTTTTTTAAGAGAAGCAATGAAATCCTTAATCCACTAAAGTTGGTGACAATACTCCAACTAACTTCAGTTGAGCCAGAATTTCACCAACATTCCACTGTGGCTATTTTAACTATTAGCAGGACAAGTTCAAGTCAAAAAACAGGATTCAGCATAGCCACATGATCAATTAATTTACTTCTCCTTTCTCTGGTAAGGCATGAGGTTGCATTGGTGGATGCTGTTATTATTATTCAAATGTATTGAAGAAATATTATGCAATCTGTTAAATATATGTAACACCAATACAACTCAAGTTTCACTTATTCATGACCAATCCACTGAATAAAAAAGAATCTGAAAAATTAACCAAAAATAAACTAACATGTACTCCCCCTGAGCAGAGGAAGGGTCATAAATTTGTAAAAAATTATTCAGTGTGAACTATTTGCTTAGCTATCATTCTGAGACCCAATGGTTTTTTTTTTCTTTTTTACTTTGACTTTCCTTTTCCACCTTCAGGTGGAAATTGAGAACATGCAATAAGCTTAATCAGAGAGGTAGAAAGACTGATCCAACAACTGAGATACAGACTAGATAATATTTAGGTTAGGTAAGAGAAGACTGGGGATAAGAGACATTACATTCTGGAAACATGTGAAACGAGTAAACATCAAGGATGAAAAGAAATGTATTATGGTGACACTAAGGGAGGAAAGGTAGGAATCACAAGATGAAATCAGAAAAGGAAGAACCTGAATCTGACACTCAGGAAAAACTTCTTGAAACATCTATTGAACTATCAAGTTACCTCTCAAAATAGTGAAAGCCACATCCACTTAGAACATGAATAAAGCATTAGAAAACACATGACAGAGAATAATCCCACATTGGCATGGTGGATGGATGATCTCAAAGGTCTTCTTCATTCTTAATGTCTATGATTTTGCTGCTCTAGTAATCAAAACAGACAGAAAAAAGCCACCTGCATTATTTAATAATTCATAAGATTTTGAGATCTTCATTTATATTTAGGAGTTACCTTTTCTATTAGCATTATCCTTTTTAATGGTGCATTTTCTAAGAATGAGCATCCACTCTTGTGAGCTTTTTGCTTCTGATGAATAAAAAAGCAAAGAGTAAAATTGCACAAAAAACCCAAGTTCTATTTTAAAAGTGACAGTGGAAAAATGTGATCTAGGCATCTAAATCATCTAGGCATTTTTAAAGAACATTATCCAAAGCATCAACTCCCAACCAGAACCATCCCTCTGAGTTAATATGAGGGTGCAAAGTTAGCTTCTGAAGGCCACAAAACAAAAGTAGAAAATTACTGCCAAACCCAGGTGTCCATGTTCCAAAATAGCAGCAGTACTG
>NW_005842336.1:915285-920881 GCF_000455745.1 Alligator sinensis | reverse complement strand
TGCCTGGCCCCCATTACCTGTCCTAATTAACTAGCAACTTTAGAGGCCATGCAGACTTTTCAGCCCTAGGCTGGATCCCACCATAAGGTTTAAAGACCTCCTACTGTAGTAGCACAGAGGTAACTGGCAAACTGCAAGCAAAATATGGAGGCAGAACAGATGAAGTGTTTCTCTACAGCTCCAGATGCGTGCATCTGAGCTTCACTTCAGACTCATGCCAAAAACTACCTGGAGTCCGCCCAACCAGAAATGGGCACCTGGTTGTTCAGAATGGGCATTAAAAGATAGCTAAACATGAGTCTAAATCACATTTTTCCTTTGTGTGTGGTTGGCTACTAAAACTGGCATGCCTTAACCACACTAGCCTGATGGGCTACTCAGCCTAGAAATACCCTCTGACCTATTGCTAACTTTGTACGTGCTCAACAACTAGACACAGGCATTTTGTTTCTGATTTACTGCTTGTGCCTGACCGCACTCAGAAGCTGAAATGCATCGCCTTAAAGTAGAAAATGTCTAGCAAAACAAATGATCAGAATTCTTTGTAAATTATGCTCTTCTAAAATGCAGTTTCCTTCCCTTTTCCTTTGCTAGATCACCTTATTTTATTTTTCCTATTTACAGCACATTTCCTCAATGGTTTGCATGTCTATGAATCACCAGGTCTGCCAATCGGACTATAAAACAATGATGATGGTCTGTGAACAACCTTTCACCAGTTCAGTCATATATTTTAAAGCATTCCAGGAGGACTGAAGCTTTACTTAGAAGAGTATTAGCCCACAGAGTACCCACGAAGTTGCTACAAAGAGCACTGACTTGTAATGCATCTGAGTATATTTTTAATAAAAGGCCAGAGTTAGAATTTTTAAAGCTATCTGCTAGCATATGGGAAGCCAGTTCCATTCTGTTTCCTTTGGCTGCTTGGAAATTTTTACACCAACCCTTTTTTCCACATTATAAGAAGTGGATCAACGTCTTGCATCCTGAAAGCATGCTTGAAAAGAATGTCCCAACTTCCTTTCTGGTAGGTGATTAACACAGAACAGAAAAGCCAACTATAGGAATCACACCTTTAGCTCAACGGGTGCAGTCTGTATGTCAGTACTGAAGATCCTGGGTTCAAATTACACTGATGTATTGCAAGAAGTAGTCCTTACAAGAATTCTGGCGCTTTGGGAGTGTCCAGGGTTGAACTCAACTTTATGATTTGGTGCCTTCGGGCATTTGTACACGCCATGGGGAGTTTACTACAGTTTAATTCTCCCTAAATTGAAGCGGTGGGTCTTTAAAAACACCACTTCAATATAGGGCAAAGTAAACACCCGTGGCATGTACACAAGGGTCAGGCCCGACCCTTACCTGCCTCTCCGGTGGTGGGGAGGGGAGGGCAAACTGTTGGTGGGCTGAGTGGTCCCTGAGTTGGGGGTGGGGGGTTGGTGCTTCCCCCTGCAGCAGCAGCAGTACCCGCCAGGTGGCACCCGCTCACAAGCTCACAGCTCGAGCGGTCCCAGAGGGCACTGCAGCTGTGGAGAGAAGCACTGGGCCCCTGCTCAGCTCAGCAGGCTCTGGGGAGAAAAAAACAAAACCCCAAAAAAACACTCACTGCTTTTTTTTCCCCCTTCAGTGGAGCCTGCCTGCACAGGCTGCTGCCGAGCTGCCTGCACAGCCCCTGAGATGCACAAATTCGTGGCGTGTACAAATGGTCTTGATTATTATTCAGTACTTTACAAGGTTTATTTTTAAACCAAGCACTATTGTGCCACATGAATGAGACAAGAGAATCAGTTTAGTCTGTCTTAATTTGCTCATACATAAAGTTTAACTTAAAAAAAGAATATTTAGGTATTGCATAGTATTTTGTACCCATAATCCTTTAAAAGTGTTGTGAGGAATTAATATCTCTGTTACAAACGGGGAAACTGAAGCACAGAGAAGCGAAGTGACTTGTTCAATATAAAGCAGCAAGTACATGAGGAAGCAAGCTATAAAAAACCATGACTGATCTTATCCTAATGTCCTATCCACTGGACCAAGCTGCTTGCAAGACGTGTGCAATATATGTGTACCTGCAGAAAATGTAATGATAGTATTGCCTGGAAGACACTCAATTCAACAAGAGCCCATTCTGCCAAGTGCTACATAACCACATAAAAGAAGCTGTCCTCATCCTGAAAAACGTAGGGTATAACAAGACTGCCAAAGTGAAGCAGGCAATGGAAGCACAGATTGCCCAAGGACACACGGTAGCAGAGGTGGGTAGAGCACAGATCTCCTCATCCCATGCCTTATCATTGTTCTTCATTATAAAATGCAACCATGTATTCCAAGGCCACAGCCTGGGTTAAGATGGAGTTCATAGTTTTTGGGGGTTAGTTTTTCTTTTCTTCCAATAGCCAGATTTAATAAACATCTCTAATGAAAGTCTTGACAGCTCCTTCACTCAAGGTGGTGCTAACAGTGCTGCTCTGGTGCTAAGGGTGTGGAACAGGGCAGACCTCCCGCACCTGACATGTTGCAGAGCTTACAAATGGTCTGTGAGTCCATTAAGAGACTACAAATCAAAAGGCTGGCAACATTTTGCCCGACACGAGTAAGCCCCCCAACATGTCATTAATGGTATGAAATTAGAACGTGAGTCCTGATTTATAGAGGCTGAGTGATTCCATGTCAGTCACTCACTGTAAATCGATTAAGAGACAGCAAGGTCCTATTAGAGAGACATATTCATGAAGTATTTATTGCCTAATATCATACAAACACATAGGGAGTTTTAAACAGGGGCAAACCTTCCTGGGGACAAGTTGCAATAGAACCACCACTGTTTCTGCTCAGGGAGGCCCTGGGGGTCTCTACAAACAGGAGGGACTTGGAAACATGGGGTCTGATTCAAACCTCATTGATAATCAGTTAAATGGCTTTCACTGAATCAGGCCCACTGCATCAGTACAGCCCCAGGCCAAAATCCAGGCAGGGAGTGCAGAGAGAATCACTGATGTTGGCACAATTTAGAGGTAATGGAGAGGAATTTATTGTTTCCCATCCCATCTGGCATTTCTCCTGGGCACTACCTATTTACTGAAACTATGCAGCCACCAGGAAAAGTCATCCTCTAGCCATTTTGCAAGCCATTATTTCCTGTTACTGCAAAAGAATAATGCTCCATTAGCCTGCCTCAAGCTGCCCTCCTTCTCCCACAAATTACCACTGATGGACAACCCCTGGAAAACATTGAGCATTTCCCATACCTTGGCAGCCACCTCTCCCATTCAGTCAGTCTTGACGTAGAAATCAATCATAGGATTTGCTATGGCATATCCTTTGGAAAGCTGCTTCACCATGTCTTTGCCAACCAAGATCTGTAGATGGAAACTAAGATCCTGGTCTACAATGCAGTGGTTATCCCTATGCTCCTCTACAGCTGTGAGATGTGAGTGACATATCGAAGCCATTGTAAGTGCCTGGAATTGTTCCATCAATGTTGCCTCAGGAAGATCCTTTGCATTAGATGGGAAGACCGCCTCACCAATGCCAGCATCCTCTCTACAGCTAACAAAACCAGCACTGAGGCAAAGATCACGAAACATCAACTCCACTGGGCTGGCCACTGTGTGCAGATGCCTGATACTCATCTCCCCAATCAAGTCCTCTTCACTCAACTCAGTCATGGTAACAGGACCCGCAGAGGACAGAGAAAGCACTACAAGGACACCCTGAAAGCATACATTAAGAAGGGTGGCATCAACCATACAAACTGGGAAGTGCTGGCTGGTAATAGGTCTCAATGGTGCTACACCATACATCAAGCTACTCTCCACTTCAAAGAGAACCATCTTGCTCAGGAAGCCAAGAAACAGCAGAGGAGGAAGGAAAGTGTACAACATCCTGGCCAACTCAGTTGCTTTCAGATTTTTAGTTCCCTAACAAAGAACAAATGGGACACAGACAGGTCACACATGTAGACACTCTAGCCATTTATAGACATTAAATGTTTCTAGGTTTAATCCAGACTACAGCTGTCACTATATATATACACATGTGGGCATCTGCATTCTGAATTAAAATTTGCTCCTGTCTGAATTAACTAATCCTCACTGAATGAGGATTAAAGTTAATGCAGAGTAGGGCAGTCCAAATTAGGGAATGTGAGCTGTATTTATTAACATATATACGTCACTTTTAGGAAAAACAGTCCTTAGGAACTCAGATAAGCATTCCTTAGAAATACAGACAAGCATTGCAAATTGGATTTTTGCAACAAAACACAGGCTATCACCCTAAGTATCAGTATCCAGAATAAGCCCCCAGCTTTGCCCAAGGACAAGGGAAACTGATCTGTGAAAAGGGGGTAAACCCCCTTGCTCATCTATTAACCTTTCATTTGAACTGAAATTTGATTCAAACTGTGTGATACAAATCAGTTAACAGGGTTTACAAAATGGTGAACACATCTACAAATGGCCTCTCTCTCATTTTTTCCCCTTTGCTTTGGAGATGCAGATGAGAGAGCAGACCCAGCTCTAACATCCCTTGGTGTCCATCCAGCTCTGTTCAAACTCAAACCTTTTTAAAACTGCCCCCCAAAACCCAAATGAGTATTTAGAACTTTCTGAAAGACTGGGTAACACAAAACTTTAAGACAACTGTGAAAACTTCCTCCTTATCTCTCTCTAGGTGATAAAACTTCTGAATTTTCAGGGGAAGACATTTCTCCCACATACCCAGAATCAATGGTTAGCATATGAAAGAACCCCTCACTTTTCATGCCATCTTGTTGTCAGTATCTGGTGCTGTCAAATCATTCACTCTCTCCCCCTCCTGTGATGGGCTCAAGACTCTGAGTCCCATTAGCGAGTGCAAGAGCAGCCTTGATTTAGAAGATAATGGAAAGTACAAGAAAAAAGCCTTCCAAGTAGCCAGTTTAAGGAGTAGAATAAGTATAAAACCTGGCAAAAGTTGCCGTGGTGTTGCCAAGAAACTCTATATGATGCAGGTGCAAATAGTTTTTTCTAAATTCAGACTCATTAAAATATGTATTTTGCAAAGGGGATTAAATTAAAACATCTGGGAAATGGAGGCTGGAGAGAAGAGCGTAGTTACACACACATGCACAAACACACACACATACACACAATTACTTTGTTGCCAGTTTGAAAGTGGATTTGAAGGCCCCGGACTTCATCAGGATCCATAATTGTGGGAAAGTAACCTGAAGATGCCAAACAACAGGAAATTACCAGAAGAATCTGTCAGCACAATCAGCTGCTATTTTCATTGTTCTTTGGCAAATTTATACACAGTCGGGAACACCTGGGCTGGCATTGAGCCCGGGTTTGACTAATTGCCAGGGGAGAGGAGCAGTCATTTGTCTTCGGTGGGGTTTCCTACACTCACTCCTCAAAACATGTGGTTTCACTTTTCCCCTCTCTCTGCAGGAAATGGCAGGACAGTGAAACGCAGAATAAATGAGTTCGATTCCAAGAGGTTGCCTCCTCAGAGGCCACTCCAAAAATAACTGTCTTGTGAGAGGCTGTTAATAACCAAGATTCTATATACTGTCTTCAGCAAACAACATTTCAAAGGCACACTGTTCCTT
>NW_005842336.1:907573-915275 GCF_000455745.1 Alligator sinensis | reverse complement strand
AGGGAAGGAAGGGAAAAAAAGAGAAAAAGCCTCAGTAATAAAGAATCCTATATATTTTCTGGACAGAATTCACATACTCTTCAAACAGCCTTGCAAATTTCTACTGACCTTGAGCAAGTCTCTTGCCTTTTCTTAAATGTGAAAGTAAAATGCTGTTTTGATTTACCATCATCATTTCAGGATAGGCAAGTAGATTTGTTAAATGGCTGACATACTTTTATGCTTGTTGGTTTCAATGCTCCATCATCTTTTTTTTTTCTTCTTTCAAATGGCCACTTCTTTTGCAGAAGTGTTTGAACCAAATCACACAGCCGGTGTGGGGATATGGATTTACATCAGCTGAGCATTTAGTCCTAGGAATTTAGAGAACAATCCAGCCAACCCTTAACAACAGCATGAGTCATCTCTAATTATTCAAAATCACAAACACTATTCGTAGGAATAAGGTCTTGCCAGAACTCACCCTCAGGCCCTTTTCATTGGAAGTCAGGGGTACACTACTAACTTGTTAACTGTCTGAAAGCAATATTGGATGCTCTCGTATAAGGAAAATACAACTGAAAAATCCCCAACCAACACAGGTTTTGAACCACAGATTTTAAGTGTATGACAGACAGAGAAATCCCAGCAATCACCTGTGTTATAGCTTTATCTCTGCCGAGACGTTGTTTTTGACATTGTAAGACTGCACTTTAAAAGATCACCTCTTTACAAGAACCACCTGTCTAAAGTGACAGCTTTTCCCTTTAACCTCTGAACATATTTTTAAGGTTAACATACCACTAAGAAAAAAAATGCTCCCCCTCTCACCACTGATTCTTAACAAATCCAGGCTAAGATGTCCCCTCCATGTAGCAAAAGCATGTTTTATGTGTTCCTCTCACAGACTTATAGTGCTTTCTAATTTAATTGCCTAGGATTTTAACATTTCAGATTGTGCTATGTCACATCGGCTGTGTGTTTTATACTTAAGTGTATAACTGCATTTGGTATCTTTTCACCTGCATCTTGTCCAAATTCGAGAAAGATTTAGAGTCTTGGCACCTGGACAGCAAAGAACCCCTTCTTTTTTTTGAAGAAAAAAATTATTTAAAATATACAGCAGATTATCATTATGTCAGATGAAGGGGCTAGGGAACATTTGGGTTTGATTTGGTTTCAGTTGCCAACTCCAGACCAGAATAGAGCTGCATTGTAATTCTAAACTGACCCACCTTTTCTTTTTTTTTCCTCAAGGAAAGGTGAAAAATGTGATGGAACATTTTACAGTATGCAGCGCATCAGTTATCCTGAAGCACTGAAAGGGTTCAGACTTGGCTTATTTTCTCTACTATTGAGATGTTTTGACATGTTTATTTGTTTAATTTGTTTATTTTGACTAGCTCTGATTATAATTGGCAGCAATGAGCAGAACTAACATTAGACAGTGTCTTAGACTTGTCGGTTACAATAATGCAAAAAGCATATGAAGACAAATTCTGTGAGTAAGTGACAATAGTTAGAATTTGGTTCAGCTGCCTCTTGGCTTTGTTAATGCCTGGAGAAGTGACAGACAGTACTGGGGGCTACATGGTATTTTAGGGTCAGTGGCAAAACTCCCATTGATTTCAGTGATGCAAAATCAGATCACTAGACACTGACTGTTTAACAAAAAATAACTTACCCCTCACCATGAATAGGTCTGATCTAAAGTCCACTGAACTATGCAGGAAACTCTCCTGGCTGATGGACTTGGATTAAGGGCACATGCAGTACATTTTCCCTCTGAAATGGGCGTCAAGCACCCTAAGATACTATCAAGGGCTAATAAGAACTGAAGGCACTCAGCAATGTGGGCTCTTTGTTTACTCGTCATAGTTCATTCAGTTTACCCAGAAAGAGAACCCAGTTACTTCTGATTTGTAAATTTCCCTTTCATATTTTTGCAATAGGACCAAGCCTTTTTCTGTTCACCCCTTCACATTAATAGGTTGATGGTTTATTTTTTATTGCCACCCCTGAAATGGAATAAGAATGAAGATGTCTGGGGTAGGGGGAGGTTGGTAGGAATCTATGCAGAACAGTCTCTAAAATATTTATTTAAGATGTAAAAATCTGTCTTATTTAAAATCAGTTAACATCATCCAGTCAAGCTGACAAAAAAAAAAAAAAGAGAAAGCAGATCCATTGCATCCTCCACTAAGGCTATTCTGCCATGATATTGCAGCCCATATGTTCCACAATATCACACTTCTCAGTGCTACCTAGGTAAACGGCAACGTTAGCAAATCCCCTTCTGTGCATGTAGACAATGCAGCATGTGGATGATAAATCTGGGTCCCAACTGGTAGAATTTATTTTCTGTCCCTCAGGGTGCTTTGCTTAGGTGTAGACACCCTATATGCTATAACAGTTTGCCCCTCATTCTGATTCTCAAGCCCCAAGACATGACCGCATTCTTAGCAGTCAGAAGAGATTTGAACGGAAATCCCACTACAGTAGCTGTATTTTGCACCTAGCTTACTCCTGAGCAAATCCAGGCTCACCTAAGCAACCAGTCCCACATATAACTCTGAAGCCCTGCCAGCCAAAGAACAAGTCCAAATACTGAATCAGTTATCTCACATGATCCGAAAAACACACAGACTCCAGCTGCAAAATCCAGGTCTGAATGAGTATTTTTAATAATACCATATGGAGTATATGTAGAAAAACCAGGACCACATTTCAAACAATTTTCACCCACAATACAAACTTCAGATCTGGCATTATTAATAATAAGGCTTTGCTCTTAAACAGTACAATTCCCCTACACATCTCAGAGCACTTTAAAAAGAATAAGAAAACAGTATTACTCCCACTTCCCAAGAGGAAAACTGAGGCAACTAAGAGAAGGAAAGTGACATGTCTAAGGTCAGAAAGTGACACGTCTGAGGTCACATAGATCAGTGTCAAGTGTGTGAAGGGAACCAAGGAATCCTGCTTCTTCCTGTCAGTTTTCCTACAAAGCCTCTTTTCCCCATTGTGTTAGCACTGGGCTTTCCCATTAGGCCACCGTGGCATTCATGGCAAAGACTTCATATCAGCTATTATTTTTAGGAGTAATAGCAGCACTACTGAGATCATGTCCTAAACCTCACCATGCTAAGCGCTATAAAAATGCAGAGGTATTTTCTGCCCCAAAGACCTGCATCTAAACAGGTGAGACAAAGATGAAGAAGAGTCTGGAGGCCATTTTCAAATATCAATAGTGATATGAACACAGAGGCAGCGTTAGGTTAGCCTCTATGAGAAAGCAAATCATCTACATATCCTTCCACTAATTAACCAGGAAAAGCAAAGATGCTTTGCTCATATTTGCAACAAAATATTTTCCCAGCGTGCGGCATGTCACATTATTATGTGTGAGCCTCTGCTAGGAGACCATATGTGCTGCAGTGCAGGAGGCCAAGTTAAGGTTGTTACATACATACCATATATAACATGGGGCTTGTATCATGGAATAGGTTTGCTTTCCTTGCCTTTGCTCACTTACTTTGTATTTTTAATTATTTAAAGGTGACCTGAAAATGCTTTCCCTCTGCCAAGCCCTGTGTCCAGGTTTCAGAGTCCCTCTTAGCTGTTGATAATATCAACACAACCTAAAGTTATAAAGCAGAAAGGAATGCTGAGGACTTGCTATCAAGTCAACGATGTCAACAGCTATAGCAGAAGAAGGGATGTAACAAGATAAGAATGTGACATCAGACCACAGCAGATAAAGGGCCTGATCCCACAAAATAGAGAGCAATGCCTCTGGGGATTATTTTACAAATAATAGGTGTAGGGGATAGCTAGGATTGGGTCCAACATAGAGAGAATGCCAGTTTTAATCGTTTTATAAATAAGCTTAGTTTATAAAAGACTTCACTCCATACAAATGTAACACCCTGCTGTGGAGTGCTAACCACTGCCAGTGGCAATTTGTGGAACCCTGGGGTACTATGTAGACCCATCCTTTTAGTTCCTTTCGGCTAACAAGGAACCTTAGGATCCCAGTACAGGGATACCTCCTGTAACAACACTCTGACAGAATAGGTAACTATTAACAAAATATGTACTATCTATCTATAGACAGATACACAGATAGATAGAAAGATAGTACATATTTGTATGTATATTTATACATATATGTATAGATATAGATACAGATATATAGATAGATATGGAGATATATAGCTAGATGCATATTAATTTATATTCAGATATTTACATACATACATACATACATATATTTTTATTTGTATATATACATTGCTATTTATTCTAAGGTTTAATTCATAAGTCAATTAACTTTTGGAATAATACTAATGAACTCAATGCTTATAGATATACTAGCCAATTGCCCGTCAAGAATGATGGGCGGGGGGTGCGGGTGGGGACAGAGGCCTGCTCCCCCCGCTTCCTTGCAAGGCCAGGCCCACCCCTTCCCAACCACCGTTTTGGGACCGGGTCCACCCCTACCAACCTCCCCACTGCTGTTTCCGGGCCAAGATGGGCCCAGCGCACGTTTTGGGGCCAGGCGAGGCCTGGTGTGCCCCCACATCCTCCCCACCGCTGCTGTGGAGCCGGCGTCGTACCCGCCCCCGCCACCTTCCCTGATGATGTTTCGGGGCCCCCCCACCCTCCCTGCTGCTGTTTCAGAGCAGGGCCAGCTCCTCCCATCCCCTCCCCTGCACAGCTCTACTGCTCCTCACTCCCCACTGCTGCCACAGGCCAGCTTCTCCCCCTGTTCCAACCTGCTCCTTCCCCACCCCCCTGCTGCTGCCACATCAGCCGGGTCCCGCTACCCCCCCCACCACATCAGGAGGGAGCAGTGCGGGAGAGAGAGAGAGGAGGCAAGGCCAGCAGCACTGGCCTTGGCCCCCCCTTCCATATTCGCCATCTACAGGGAGCATAGGTAGGGGCTCTCCCCTTCCACCCCCCACGGCGTCCCGACCCCACTCCCCTCTGTGCCGCCACCACCTCCAAGGAGCAAGGCGGGGGGGAGGGGAGGCCAGCTGGCCTGGCCCCGCCACCCCGCGTTCCGTCCTCACCATCATGGCAGCGCTCCACCACCTCCTGTCCGAACGCTGTATTCGCACTCTAATTGGTTGTTTCTCTCAGCCAATCAGAGTGCAAATAAAGCGTTATGGACAGACTACGGCTTTTATAATATTAGAATATCACTTGGTAACAACTTATGCACACGTATAGGTAGGTGATCACACCCCCAATAGAGCAACAGTAGGTCTAATCCCCATACAGTAATGCAACCCTAGGTGTGTCCAGAACGCAAAAGAAACAAAACACAAACTTCTCCTATTTTGTAAAAAAATGATATAGTCCTGGTAGGTCTGATGTAGACGCCCAAAATAACAGTCTTTCGGGTGGCTACTGTTGGCTTGATGTCACCTTAGCTCAGGCAAGCATAATCAGTCAGGTATGGGTGCGATGGGACCTCCCACAATGGCCCCGGGGCTCTACTCCTGCTGACAGTTGGTACCTCCTGTAATATATCAACAACCTCTTCGCCAGGAGGCTGAGCAAAACCCTTCCTGACCCTCAGGCAGGGCTGGTGGGTCTACTTTCCTGGTTGCTCACTCCCTCAGGGCCCCCCACATGAGGGTCCACTAAAAGAGGGGAGGGCTATGCCCACTCACCACCTCCCAGCCCCAGGTGCTTCCCCTTTAATCAGAGCCAGGGCTCGCCTCCCAGCTCTGCTTGCTTCCCTCACTCACTGCTCTGGCCCCACAGTGAGATCCCTGCAGTCTCCGCACAGCAGTTTTTTCATCCCTCAGCTCCCCAACTGTCCCCAATTCCCAGCCTTCCGCACCAGACCCTGGTGGCCAGCCCAGCCTGGCTGTGCAATTCTGGGGCTCTGAGACAGACCCTGTTTCCAGGGCCTAAGGGCAGAATTGCTCTAATCCTTTTGTTCTGGTGTCCTCACCATGGGATACCCCCTACAGGTGAGTTTGCCTGTTACACAAATTTTATCTATTGAAATAAAATGACCAAAAAGAAAGATCTACGTAGTTCACCTTAAATTATTGTGAACATTTGGGAGGATTTTCTACTGACACAAATAAATTGTTACGTTACTGCAATTCATGTGGCAGCCACCAAAAACTTAATACATAGTAATTGACCATTCTAATGTTATAAAAGCCTAAGTCTGTCTGACCGGACAAGGGAAGTAAGGGGCGGGGGGGGAAGCAGGCCCAATGCGGGCGGTGGGGGGGAGGGGGCCGAGCCCAATGTGGCTGGGGGGCCAGCCTGAGCAGGAGAAAAGCTGGCCCACTGCAGCAGGGGAGTGGGGGAGAACAGCAGACCGGGGGGGAACGGGCCCGGACACCATGCAGCAGGAGGGAAGGGGGAGTGGGCCTGGATGGGAGGAAGGGAGCAGGACTCCATCCCTGCCCGCTCCTCCCCACCCCCCCATCATTCTTGATGGGCAACTGGCTAGTATTGTACATAAAAATATACACTATATTGAAGGAATAAGTAGGATTCAGCTGTTGCCTAGACCGCATGATGACCCCTTTTGCGAAGGTCATTTTCACCCTAATGCTAAATTTCAAAGGAGTTCTTAAAATTCATAATTGGCCACTTGTACCACACTGATTATTTCCATGCATCATTCAAAAAAGAAAAAGGAACAATACCCCCTTCACTCACATAATTGACCAAACATGGCACAAGCTGCAAATATACATAATTAACTCTATAAGAAGCATCTATAACCAACCGTTATTCTTTGAAAAAAAGAAGCCATGAATAACTTCAACTGGCAAAATCATTCAAGAGTTCAAGAACTAAAGTGAAATATATTATTTGTGACAAATTATTTGCTCAGCCCTACTGTTTACTCAGGAGCACACTGTTAATGCTTAAATAATAATTAAATGTAAATGACTTTAAAGGAGACAGGAATCTTATTTCATTGATTTCGCAGCATGTTTTGGGTTTTACTTCATAACAGCAACTGCAAATAAAGTGTAATTACAATGTGGTTAGGCTTTTGGTTATGTAATTACCACTAGTTCATATAACTGGAAGTTAATTATATTGGAAAAAAAATGCCTGTTATTACCCCTTTGATTTCATACTTAATACATGTTTTTTAGAACTTGAACTGAATTACATTTACACTAGAATCACTCTCAGCCATGTAGCTATGGAGTAACTGCAAAACAACAAGGTATTTGTACTATAACGGTAGCGTACTGACAATCATTGTATTGTGAATTGTAATTGGCATAATGAAAGGTGGTCAGTTGACAGTCCTGGAGGCAAGATTCCCTGCTGAGGCATACAACGGTAGAAGCATTTCTTTCTTCCCTGTCCCATCTCCCAACTAATACACACATTGATCTTCCTATAGAAACACCAAATTTAAGTGTGAATGTATGCCCTCTATTTATTCCAAGATGACTAGTAGGTGCCACCTATTGGTTGGGACCTACCAAAATTGCAATTGCACGATTTTTGGGAAAACTGATTTTGTGTGGGCGCTGCACTTTTGATGGGCTCACTGCAAACACCCCCCCCCCCCCCCCCAAAAAAAAAAATCTTACCAGAAACAGAGAAACTCTGCAGTCTTGGAACACGGGGGGAAGGCGGAGGGTGGCGGGGATGTTGTGAGGGGTGGGAGCAAGGGGCAGGGAAGAGGGTGGATGAGGCAGGGGGAGACTGATCTCAGCAG
>NW_005842336.1:897118-907560 GCF_000455745.1 Alligator sinensis | reverse complement strand
TGCCATGTGGATATCTGCAGGGAGAGGCAGGGCGCCACTCACAGGCAAGGGCATGCAGGCAGAGTATTGTGGTTCTGCCCTGGATCCGGACCATGCTATCACTGTCACAAGATCCCAACCCCAGCCCCACAGGAGCTCCCCATCCAGCCACACACTCTGCTGGCGCTGCAGGGCCAGTCTCCATAGGAGACCCCAACTCTGCTGGGGACTCCATGGAAACCAGCCGTAGTGAAATGGGCAGGCACTGCTGGGAAATGAAATCTGGCCATTGGCCAGATCCGCCATTTTGCACTCCCGTGTCCTACAGCAATGTAGCTTGTGATTACGCAAGAACTAAGCTCAGAGCACAGCATGGGCCAAATGATGTTATTCAATGTCCTAAAGTCAATGGGGCCCTCTCCTTTGAATAAGGGGAGCAATTTTGGTCCTGTCATGAAAAGAGTTTCAGTTTAAATACGCAACCAATCTTTCAGTGGAAGATTCGTTTGCCGTGTCCTTCAGTGCTAGCAAGTCTAATTGTTCAGGACTATTTTTTCCCTCTTAACATCTATTCCTTTATTTTTATTTTTAAGTGATAGCACACAACTTTCTCTAAATAATAAAAACCACAATATATGCCACAGTTATTTGAAGCTTCCAAATAGCCCCTTCTGTAGATCAGTGGATAAGAGATAATGGCCTCAGGCCTATATAAAACATGCATCACGCTGACAGCTTTAGTACTGTCCACTAGAGAGCAAAAGTCCACCTGAAGACAAAATGGAACGCTTTGCTGGCTCTCATGACAGAAGACATACATGCCTGAGTAGACATATCTCTACCAAGTACTTTCAGGGGATTGCAGCAAAACACTCTCCCAAAATACCATGTTCCTGCTTTTAATTTCCAAGTCTATACCACTTTGTTTTCCACCTGCCTAACGTATTTCATCTAAGCATATAAATGTGTTTTAAAACAAAACCAGCCACCACTTAATAATAGTACATGCGTAGCATCTTATATGTGCTGATCTGAAAACATGTCACTAAAGTGGTTTGTTGACATCACCCCCCATATCACAGACTGAAAAAAGAGGTATGGACGTGTTAAGTGACTTCCCCATTTTCCCCTGCATCCTGGTCATAGAGGTAGGAATGTAACCAAGTAAGCCAGCCAGTAGATGACAGCCCCGTCCAAACAACTAACAGCTTTACATACATGATGGGAAAAAGAGGATAAAATACCCATAAGGAAATACGTTCCTGTTGAAAGGGTCCCAAGGGGTTTTCAATTGACAAAGGGTACAACACCTTGACAGTGTCTATTTAAACAAAAGAAGTACAATGTACGTCTTCAACATTTCTCCACAGAGTTCAAGGCAGCAAAGGTCACCATATACTACACCTTTAAATAAAGTAGCTAAGATGAAGTGATGGTATCTAAAAAGAGGACTGCCAGCTGCAGAAAGAATGGAAAGCTCTGTATGTAGCAGTCTCTTGCCATCTAGTGGCTAAAAAACAACTGTGCCAAAGTCAGAGCAATGAAGCTTAAGGGTCCCCCTTCTGGATAAAATTCTGCAGCTTTGGAAAGGATTAACTCCAAGCTACTAACCTGACACATTAGCTGCCTGTTGTTTGTTTTAAAGCTAAAGAGGATTTTTATTGTTGACTGAAAAACGCAGTCAAAGAGCACTTGGATCAGATATAGTTTCTTTAATTAGTTTAAAAGATAGGAAAAGAAAGATTTGACTCCCAGCCCTCACGGTAAACAAAGGGTTGGTTTTGCAACTTCATGCATCAAATGTTACCGTCAAGGATGCACACTCTAATTGAAACTCTCTAAATGGTATTAATTTGATTTACATTAAGAAGCTAACTACAAGTTTGCCTTTGTTGTTACCAGTTGCAATTCAATTTACATTCTCGCTCTTCCTCTCCTGTTACAGTTTACCCAGGGATGAAAGTGTTTAATGTAATTTATGCAATGCCAAGCACAAGAGCTCTGATAACTTGTTCCATAAGACAGACACTTTCTCTAGCTGCCAGCACAGTTCACATGGGTGGCTGACAAGCTAGAAAAGGGAATTTCAGTCTGAAATGAACCCTTTCTTTCAGCTCCCTGTTCAGAGATCCACCTCTGGCTCATCACTTTTCCAGTGCCTGACATGTGCGCCTACAGAAGTCTTTCACTTCAATGTGCCTCAGCTTCCCAGTCTGTAAAATGGATAAAATGCATTGACTTGACTATGTAAAGCAAGTGTCCAGGTGACTATACAGATACTAAACATTATCAGAATTTTGAGTGTTATTTAAAAAATGACAAGTTTTCTCAAAAAGCCTCTAGTTTGAAAGCCTGCATGAAGGAGTTGCAAAGGCTCCACACTTGCATGTGAGAGGGAAAAAACCAATACAAGGAGGGACAGATTTTCCGAAGTATTCACTCAACTGCTCTTATTTAGGCACTTTGGTGAAGACTGCTGTTTTTTCACAAGCACATTTTACATGAAAATAGTGCGACTTCCAGTTTGATAGGCACCGATGAATATTTTGACAGCAGCGCCTAAATCTGGGCACCCAGAAACAGTGTCTTGAAAAGTTAGAAGACACTTTTGCAAGTCTGAACCACATCCGGAGTCTGGCCTTTTCAACAGAGCCTAACAGATTTAGATACCAAGTTCCCCTAAAGCCTAGCTGACAACATTGTAAAGCTCTCTGCCTGACAACAAAGGCAGCATAATTGTGCAGACTAGCATGGACATTATTACCAGCATTTCTACCCTGCCTTTTGGGTGCTACTTGGAGAATTAGCAAGCTGTAAACATGTAGCACAATATCATTTAAGAAAAAGGCTTCAGACAAAAAAGTGATCAGCTGAGCATGATTCGACACTAGCAAGGTAGTGAGCAGCTACAAATCTGGAGACTTCCTAGAAGGGTCAGCCTTTGATGCCATTTGCCTTTCAAACCTAATGCCAATAAAGGAATTTAACATCCTCTACATAATATTTAAGGAGGAGAAAACCATTTCCCACTTCACCATCTCCCCAGGCAATGAAGAGGATCATTTTCTGCCCTACTAGAAAGGACATTACGCTATTAAATTATACCAAATTAGTTTTGGACTGTGGCTTTAGTAGTCCCACATGGTAGCTAAACCATCTATGTTATTAGACTGCAAAGCAGAAAGGGAATGATTCTGAACAACAAACAGCAGGACTGGTTCAGAAGATAATTATTACCCTTGACTCATTTCCAGAGCAGAACCAAACCAAAGAATGGGTCAGATTAGGACAGTGACTGGCCTAATCTATGGCCCATGGGCTGCATCTAGCTTGTAAAACTATTAGCTGTAGCCCACAGACATAGGGTTTTGGCAGCATTCAGCAGTAAGGGTTTTGTCTGTGGGCGCACCCCTGTGCTGCTGCAAGGAGAAGTGGCAGTAGCAAATGGGTGGCAGTAGCAAATAAGCACTTGCCTCTCACCTGGGGCGGGTCATTCTGGGCTGTAGCCAAAAAAGGCTGCCTACCCCTGCATTAGGACATCATTGCTCACACTGATACTTCTGCAATTCCATTAATGACAATGAGCATACACACGGAGCAAGATGATGACCAGCATAATAAGCCATATTGGAATCTGTCTTTTATTTACTCATGTTTTTCTGAGATGGCCAGAATCTGGCTGTTTGACCTGACCTGACCCTGCCACTAACTTGTTAATATAACCTTGGGTCACACATACCTGGTGATTTTGTTTGCCAGAGAAATTTGGATTTTTGGTTGCAGCTCTTTCCCAGTTATCAGGGTGCCTAAGAGTTATCCTTGATTGATAAATTTGGAGAGATTTCTGAAGTTATTTCAGAGGTTACGGAGTGTTGGTCTCTGGCTAAAGACATAACATAGCCGCACAGTCTTTTTAGTAGATAAAGAATTGTTAATATGACACCCTGAACGTTTTTCTTTCTAACTCTAGTCCGTAATCATCTATGCACTGAAACATGACAGATCCTTTCATTTCCCTCCTAGCTAATGTAACTGCAACTGACATCCTAAAACAGACATGGTCAAATCCTCAGCTGGTCTAAGTAGAATATCTCCTTAACCTTTCATTGAAATAAGCCCCTCAAATGATCTCTGCCACTTTATATCAGCTGAGGATCTGGTCCATAAATGTCTAATTCAGTTTTTACATCTATCAAACTCTAAGTTTCAATTACGTCTTGCACCAACAAGTTCCACATATGGGAAAGTACCAGATATCTCACAAGAAAATTACTGTGACAAGATTTCCAGCTCAATTTTGCCGATGTTCTGACAAGTATCCAAACTTTTAGGCACTTCTCCTAAACTAAGCTAAATCACAAACCTTTTGAGGACCCACTTTATTGTAGTCTCCAAGCTTCTATCCAATTTGTGACAGCAGGCATTTAAAGATAAAAATTTGGAGGCAAAGTGACTGTGGAGGTGAGCAGTGGGGCAGGAAAGGAACCCCAACCATATTTTTTTCTGCTTTGTATTATTTAAAAAACTAGTATTCAGAGACTGAATGGAGCTCACCTGTCATTCTGTAAGTACTGTAATTTCTCAGGAAAACACTTTGTGAAAAGTAAGCAATATATCGTGGGGCATAAGTATGTAAGCATAGTTTCCCCCACCATGCAAAACATCTGTGACCTTGCACAAAGGTCATCACTGCAGTAGTGTTTCTCTTTACTTTTAAAGAAATGTCAGGCCATTTTTTATACAAGACTTATGACAGGGTGCTGTTTATTGTATCACAAAGCTGCTATAACTCCAGTATGAGGAAACTGCTATTATTTGAAAAGTATATATCTTTCTGACCAGCAGTAAAGATGAAAATGAAGAAAGGTCTTTCTTGGAGAGTGCAAATCAGAGTCTCCCTTCATAATGCCAACATGTTGTCTGCAGTTACAAATCAAATCATTATGCAGTGCCCTGGTCAAACTGATTAAAGATACTGGGCTCTTAGGGTGCAATTTTCAGTGAGGCCTTTTGAAGCTACTGCCCAACTCCCACTGAAAGTCACTTATAATCAAGCATTGAGCTCCTATTTCCTCCTTGGAAATCTCTAAGTGCAGCCAAATCAACCGCCCATATCCCTGCATCCACCAACCACAAACTTTGAGACCTGAAATCTGAACACAGATTTAGGCCCCCAAATCATTTCATATCAAGATGGACCAATATTTTTTTCTTTTCCCAAAAACAGGGGAAAACACTGGAACATTTTGGATAATTAACTAAATAAAATTAAAATCTCAACCTAAATGCTCTCTTTTCTTTTAATATTCAGCATGGAAAACACTTGTTGTTTTTCCTCTCTTTGTTATTGAATTAGTGCTGCAGGGGAATCATACTGCCAAGGGTGTCAGCTCTTGAAGCAGAAGTAAAACTAAAATCATAACTAGTCATGATCACTGAAGATTCTCTGGCACTTTTTGCAAGGGTAACCCCTGTATCCTAGCCAAATTCCAGCTCAAGTAAATATAACCTACCTTCTTAACCGCTGCATTCCCCTACAGCAGTTTCAACTGCATATGGAATTATTCTATTACACAATTATAATAGGGCTCAAAGACTCCAGTTAGAATGGAGGATCCTCTCTGCTTATGACCAACATACGTGTGTGTACTCAGTTCCTACTCCTCAACAGCATACAGTCCAAAGCACTGACCCTGCAACTAGTTCTGTGTTTATGTATAGAAGTAGTTTTAAGAATGGGGCCCAATTTAAAACTGCATAAAATAAGCAAGAAAATAAGAGGCAGAGAGGGAGGACAAGGTCCTATCTGGACAGAGATAACAGGTAGTGCAGTATAGCTGTATACTATTTAGCTGCTTCTACGCACCCAACAGTTGCACGTGAAGTGGTCACCTATATGGGGGTTGAGGTTATGAGACAGTTAACATTTGAGAACCTGTAAGAGATAAGCAGTACTAATATTTTGCTCCTCTATTGTTATGTAGCTTGCACTCATGTGCCCATGAGAGAGGTGGCACCAGATTTTAAAATAAGTTTCAAATAATTCAGCTCACATTTTGATACTTGAACAAGCCTCAAGATTCCAAAAAAGGATCCGACAGTCCCGTAACAGACAGATTTTCAAAGACGTTAAGTGTCTGCCGGAGATGCACTGAAGTGCACTAGAATTCTCAGCTACAAAGTTTGGATGTACCTGAGATTTGGGTAGGTATAAACTGAACAGGGTAAAACAATCAGATTAGAAAGATGTTAACATTTCTTTTTAAATATAACTGTGTATCCTTTGCATCCATTCAACTACTCTAAGAAAAAGTTAGGGTTTGGCAACTTTATGGCTCTGTAAAATCTCTTTCATTGGCCTTTCTGGTACCTACGGTAGATGCTATATTAACTTCACATCTATCACGGTGGTTAAGATTACACTGTTATTGCATATACACTTTTTGCATAGAATTTTAAATAAATAATTTCTTCATAATGCCATCATTTAACATCAATGTTTTTAAATTAAAATGGAAGCTTGAATGCAATCAGCATATGCTACGCAGTCCATTGAGGGCAATTACTAATTTCCCAGTGGACACCTTTTCTTATGGTGACTGGCAGGGTTTTATTTATTTATTTTATTACTACTCATGCCTTTTATTTAAAGCACTGCTAGATGTCTGTATCTCAATACACCTGCTGTGCCAGTGATTGCACCGTGTTTAATGGCATAACTACCTCAAGAGAGCTTGACTAAGCTTATGAAGGGAGTGGAAACACGACAGCTGTTGAGCTTGTACATTTCTGTGTTCCATCTGAAGAAATGTTGTGTAATGGCTACATGGGCACACATCTCAAAATACATGGATTCTAACCTTGCTCGGCCATAACTTACCATGTCACCTCAGGCAAGTAGTTTAACTTCCCTGTGCCCCCATTTCCACAACTGTAAAATGAAACTAAATTTAAATTGCTTTTGTAAAATTCATAATGACCTAGAGATGACCTAAGAAAAGTTAGCGCGGTTATCCTGATACTTACGCACTTGGCAAGGTTGCTGGGAGCATTTTTCACCCACTCCTGCAAGCTCGCTGTACATGGCATTCTATTACTCTAAATTACTGAGTGCTGAAAAATGTAGGGACTGGATCCTAATTCCTTTGTGTTTGCAAAACCCCTGTAAGGACCCTTCAAAGGAAGATACTGGCAACACTAAGGCACTATTGTTTAGTAGTGCTAATGCTATTAGGATGGCCATCCACGATGGACGCTAGAACTGACTGCTATATGCAAGGTAAGCAACAACTAAGCTTGCCCTAGCAAATGTAAGCTTTAAAGCCAACATTTAGCTCCAAAAACCTTCCTGAAAAAACCTGAAATGATGCAACGAGATATGCAGTGTTGACCTAACTTTGCTCACAATTAAATAAATAATAAGACTCCCATTAACTTCAGTGAAGTTATGCCCATGAGCCTACATCAAAATCCCAGTGTCATTCTGCATGTCCCATGCAATCCATGCATGTGGGTTCTCATCTCAAAATCTAAAACCAGGTGAAAATCTGGGATACGAGAAGCTTTAGCATAAGTCTAAAAGGTGTGGTGCTGGCTGGGACATCTGAAACCAATGACCTTGTCCAGCGGTGCTCAACCTTTTTTGGCTGGTGGGCCAGATGGGCAGTACCTGGTCCATCTGCAGGCCAGATCTGGCTGGTGGTCTCGAGGAAGTCATAGCAGAACCCCATCGGGCTGTGCGGCACAGGGAAGAGATGTCCTGACAGATTCTCATCTAAAAAGTATAATATGAAGTACTGGGTTGTCCTTAGAGACAGCTAGGGTTTTATCCATTAGAGCCATAACCAAACACACCCACTTCCAAACCTGGACAGGGAGATTCAGGGGCTGAGTGCCATCCAAGCTGTACTGAGCCCCATGCTAAGTATGTTAATGCAAGTTACTCTTGCACTATGACAATTAAAGACTCTGTAACAACAAGTTTCAGTGTGATCACTATTACCATGTTCTTCCCCAGGTGCTTTTCTGCTGCTTTCTTATGAATAGGAAGAATAACATCTACAAAAATTCCATTCCTTGCATCTGAAATTACCCAAGGTGGCCCTTGCATTGGTTTAGAGCCTCCATAAACTTCAACGGGGCAGTGTATTGCACAAAGGTTCTACCCACTCTCACCCAGTGGCAGAATTGGACAGGATCTGGACTCCTCTAAGGTCCATGACTGCTTGTTGAACAGGACAAGGAAGAGGCAGATTTTAAGTTCAAATAAAACCTGCCAAGAAGTTGTAAAACAAAGAGGAATGGAAAATTTAAAAATTACTGAGGATGGTTAAGATGTGTCACATGTAGAAACCAAACTGCTAGGAGAGCAACTTCAATTCCCTTCTTGTAATTTTGGACAAAACTTTATTAAAAAATAGCATTCCATTAGCTACATGGTATCTAAGTGGCCTCATTGGACTCAAGGCTAGAGTACTTACTGAAGAGAGATCAAGGGTTAATTTCAGACACTGAACAATAACACAAGACTTTAAAAGACATAAAAAAGCTTCATCCATTTTTTTTCCCCAAATTAAATCAAGAACGTTCGTAATTAGTTTTTACACCGGAGACATCTAGTGGGAAATGAAAGAACTGAAAGAGCCATAAGTTGCCTTCGCCCTTTCATTAATATTTGCTCCCCAAAGCAGGTCAAATAAATCTAACTCACAGTTTGAAATGAGTAGCTTTAAAACTGATGTATTACTTTCTGTTCAGATTTATGCCACCCATTTTGGATAATTACTCCCAGTGCTTTTCCCCTATTGTATTGAAAGCTTCTCCATAACAATGGAGCAAAGCTGGGTTCCTTGAGATCTCTTTTGCTTTTAATAACTTTCTATTTCACCCTCCCTTTTCCCACCCTCAAAGATTATTTCCAACTTTGCAATTTACAGCAGTGGGATCTATGCAAAGAGACAACTCACACTCATGTTTAATTTATATTCTTTATATGATGACAGATTGAGGATAGGCACTGTCCAAGTATAAACCAGAATCCAGGGCAGGAACTGTCTCTTATTAAAGCTCTGACCCTATACATTTATACACATGCTGGACTTTGCACACTGAGACTAATCCCATTGAAGCATATGCATAAAACCCTAATCCCACAAAGATTTATGAGCATGACTAGAGTCATTCAAAAAGCACAAAAATTAAAACACTTGCATATGATGCTGCAGCACTGGGACATAAATAGGTAAGGGGCAGAAGGGGAAGTAGAGGTGCTGAGAGGTAAAATGACTTGCTAAAGGTCACCCCAAGATTCAAGGGGGATAGAAACCCTGGTCTCCTGAGTTTCAGTCAAGCATCTTGTAAGATCATACAGCTTGAGTGACTTCAGTGAGAAGATACTTTGGCAGGGATGTCCAGTTGCATGAGCCAGGAAATACACAGCAATTAAAAAACACAACAAACCATGTGTGGGTCTGTATAGTGAAAAAAAAAAGAAGCAAAAATACCTTGCTAACCTCCACCAACTCAAGGTTATTTCTAGATTGTGGTGGATGTTGATCGGCAAAAAAAGAAAAAGTGAAACCGACCTAAGTCAATGGTTAAGAGGCATAAAATGCTACATCCTTATATCTTAATTAGAGCCTGATCCTGCAAACGGGGCTACAAACAGACCCTGCCCGCGTGTAGAGAAGCTGGAGGAAATCCACGTAAGCATCACAGTCCTCCTCCCTTGGGGATATGGGCGCTGGATTGAGACAGGGCCGCACTGGATGCAGACAAATTACAGAGCATGAGAAGGGGCAGGAACTTGCTTCCATCAGTAATTTCACACTCCTTTTAAATGGGTGCAATTCGGTCATTTGTCCATACCTTACACGTGGGACCCTACGGCACTACCAGGAGGAACAACAACACTTGGCAAAATCAAGTCACGAATTCCCGTTCTGCAGGAGCAACCAGCTTCAGCCCCGATGAAGCTTAGGACCACGGCACCTTTTATTTTAATTTCTAGAGCTAGGAAGCAAAACTGTTGTGATGGTCTTGACAATATGTGAGAAAGGCTAGGGGTTTTTGTTTTGTTTTGGGGAGTTTTCTCTTTAATTGGACCAGCTGTATAACAGCCCGGGGGAGAGGACAGACAAGATCAGCTTCAGGGCTGGGCGCTCGGTGCCCGAAAGCTTATCGAGCACCTCTCTCAACCACGCAGCTGGCCTGATAAAACCCCCCGCCACCCGCCCACCATGAAGCAACACACCCACCCACACCCCCATGAAGCAACCCATTTCTGGCCCCTTGTGCTTCTGCACGGAAGGAGGAAGCGGTTCTTCCTGCCCCGCCTGGCCCTGTCCTTACCCTGTGGCGGGGGGCGGCCTTGGCACCGGTCCCGGCCCCCCCAAATGCTCGGGTTTCAGGGACGTGCCCGAGCAGGGCGGGTGTTTCATCACCTCCCCAGACCAGGGCGAGGC
>NW_005842336.1:893576-896842 GCF_000455745.1 Alligator sinensis | reverse complement strand
CCCCCTGCCACGATCCTGTCCTGCCTCCAGAGATGGGAACCGGCGTTTCTAGGGAAGGACGGCGCTCTGCTCTGCTGCCGGAGCTGCCGCTTTCGCAGCGGCCATAAGATGCAGTAAAACAATAGTCCCGGTAACTGCTCACCGTGCTTGGCTTCTAAGGATTTCATTTACATTTGAAGCTCTCACGCACTGAATCCGACTCCAAGACAAGGCCCTTTAAGTGAGACCTTGTTTGTGCAGAGCTTTGGGCAAAGAGGCGCCGCAACGAACAGGCGCTGTCCATCGAGGTCACAGAGCAGGATGACCCCACGGCATAAAAGATGATCAGTCGCACACCTTCACGGCTTCAGTCACACAATCATCACCTGGGGCCAGACGCCATGGAAGTGAAGATCATGACTCTTTTAAAGGAGACATTGAAACTGGAAGCAAGGTACCGCAGTCTCTAGCTCTTGGGGCTTACTCCATCCTCCCTACATTGCTACTAGTGTGGCATTGATTTCTTCCTAGGGTGACTTGTACTAACAGGTTGTTCTTTACCTGATTCCTTGCCACAGATGCCCATTTGGGACTCGGATATTGCTTTTCTTACCAACCAGTTGTGGGAGGGGAATTCTACTAAATGGTGGAAGATGAATCCTCCAAGAAGAGGGAAGATGCAACAAGAATAAGAAGTATTTTGGCTTCTCAAGACAGCCAGTAAAATTACACTGCTTGCTGTTGAATATATTATTCCAGTGGCATACTACAAGACGTCTCGCGCACTGAACAGTTCAAAGCATTTAACCGAGAACTTTCAAAATATCGCCTTACACACGAGCTGGCATTTAGGAACTTCTCCATTCCAATTCCTACTTCTACGCAGTGTTTCTGCAATCAACCACATAACCTATTCAGGCCTCACTTTCTCCTATGTGAAACGGTTCTTTCCCACGTCACAGGGGACTTGTGAAAACTGATGGATGTCTGCAATGCATTTGGAATATGAAAAGTGATGGATTAGAGCTAGGTCCTATTGAACATCTCATATTACAGATGAATATGATCCCCAGTTCCCAGAAGTACGTAGAGGTGCTTCACAGATCAAGTAAAAAGACTGCCTTCCTCTTGACCAGTTTGCAGTTTCGATTCAGATATGTCATAAACGGACAAAATCACACGAAAGGAGAAGGAAAGACAAAGATACAACAGTACAATCGTGCCATAGTGACATTCCTTACATCATATGGCAAATCACTGGCAGATCCAGAAACAGACCCACAAAAAGCCTAGCCTTCTCTCCTCTAACCATGATCCTGACTTCCAGTCCTCCGGGAGGGTACAGCAAGTGTTCCCAGGGAGGACTGACTTGTTCTCCTGTTTTCTAATTAACAGACCTCAGTAGTTCCCGCTGGAAAACTAAAGTTGTCCACAAGGCAGGCATAGTCCTGCCTATAGCAGGGAGATGCCTTCTTCCACTACCACCAGACACCACCCAGTTTCCATTCCACAATGTAGAAGTAATCAAACCCTGGAAGTGTTTTACCCAGGATTTCTGAAATGCAGCCCAAAAAGACAATGCACAGGGCCCCTCGACTGCATGCGAGCCTGCCTGACTTGCCGTCTGATGCGTTAGGATCAAATTAGATTCCAGAAAGAAGCTATTACCTCCCCTCATGTAAATATCCATTCTTTCTTAATAAAGTATTTCAGGCATTAAGTTTCAGACTCAGTGTTTTCATGGATATACGGGTTATTTCCAAACCTAGCTATTACCAATGAATGCGGTGACATTAATATGAGTAAATGCAGGAAAAAGGATGAAATAAAACATATCCTATTGAAGGAAATGAGAGCTCCTTAAGAAAGAAAAACACACATAGGAAAGACGTAGGCATATCAGGATACAAATGGGACACTGGGGAGTGCTGGATTCCACAAGCATGATGTTATTGAAGTGTTTGATACCAGAGTAAGCACCTGCAGATATGAATTACATCCTTGTTCAGACCACTAACATTGGAGTACTGACATCTCAGGAAGTGCTTATGTTATATTTCAAATCCCGCTGCCAACTGCATAAATATCAAATAAATCAATCATAGATATAAAAGACATTATCTTAAGGACATTAAAAAGCTGAACAAGCCACCACTCTCATCTAAAAGCAGTGCCACCCTTAAATCATGTGGGTCTTTTCCATCAGTCGCACCTCAACAGCGATGCCGTTAATGTTCTTGAACATCAGACATTAACTGTTTCACTTCCATCTTTGTCTTTTTATTCCACATTCATCTGTGTACTTTTCTGAATTTGCAGCCATGGATATAAACTTGTTTCATAAACTATAAGTTTCCTACAGCCTGTATGATAAACTATGATCCCCTTTTACAGACAAAGAAACTGAGGCAAGAGCTATTAAGTGATTGGTCTGAGGTCAGAGGTATCTTTTGGAACTAGACACACAAGCCCAGAACTTCTAGTCCCCTGTTTTAACCAACAGATCAAATATTCTCTCTCAGTTTATTGAGTACGTCCACTTAGTACATCCATGGTAGAGGACGGACAAGAACATGAAAAATCAATATATAGAGATGAAATATTTCTGCAATAGAAAGGAACTGTGTGATCTGCATATATCATATAACAAAACACTTGCTATCACAGTACTTACACAATGTAATTGATAATAAAAAAACAGGATAATGCTGTGGTTTAACAGGGAGCATCTGTTTTTTGCTGAAAGATTCAGATAGTTAAAAATTTCTCTTGCCTTTTTGTGGTTAATATCTCCAATGTAAAACCAAATTCTAGAATAAAAAAAAATTCACAAAATAATATGAATGAAATGCAAAAACATAAATAATGCATTAAGTGAAAATAATTTGGATTTAAATAATCCTTTGAGATTTAATAATCTAAAACATTACTGGTCACCAAGTTAAGGAAGTTTGGATTTAAAAAGTGCTTTTCAATTTACGAATTTCCCCTTAAGCTCTTATTAGATTCATTTGTTATTTTCTCAGTTACCACGGGAGTCTTAATTACTATTGCTCCAAACTCAACTACCATCCATCTTAATCAAGTGGGGACTGCTTGGCCTTATAGTTAAATCATTCTGGGTAATCAGTTCACTTGTGTGCAACAATTTCAAAAGTTTGTTCTAGAAAACAGAAACAAATGAGAAAGCAGGCAAAAAAAGGCTAAATATTTTTAGTGCTCATTAGCGAATACTACAAGATTAAATAACCATTCATGGTTGTTCTACATTATTAAGCAGCTGTGTT
>NW_005842336.1:859324-893545 GCF_000455745.1 Alligator sinensis | reverse complement strand
ATATGTTGTTGTGGGGGGGGGGGGGGGGGGGGGGGGGGTTGATGCACATAACCCTATGAGACAAGGGGAAAGGGTTGCTGGAGAGAATTTGTCATTAAAATGTATGTTACACTAAAAATACCACTAATGAAATCCTGGCTTCTCCAATGTCAATGGCAAAACCCAACAGTTGTAGTGGAGGCAAGATTTAACCCCCACACCAAAAAATTACACAGATCCCTGCAGGTTCAAGCTCCAGAAATGTGGAAAATGGTAGCATGAGGAAAACCACATTGCCATTTCCTGGCCTACACTCATCCTTTGGATTTAACCTTCTAACTGCTTTGGCAACTTCCACCAAGACTATAGTCAAGTGGCTGTCATCAGTGTCACAATCGGGATGAGGACCCAAAGTGCTGACCCAATGAGCACATTTTGACCGTACTGCTGATAACATAATACTAACAAAAGACCTGATTCAAAACCCTGATTTAATATAAAAATGAGTGTGTCCACTGGTTTCAGCATTTTTCCAACAATGCTATAATCTGCTGCATACTTCCTTTTTTGTTACTGGATGATTCTGAAATCTGAATCTTGTAAAAAGATAACCTGAGCATACCCACACTATAACTAATTTCTATTTAATATAATTATATATAATGTAAGTGTATATATTGGCAGACCTGTTATAAAGACCTGTGCCAATTTCTAGTTGTCAGTTTCCGTGCCAATTATGCAACAGCTGGTTCATCTTAATGGCCCCTCTTGTTATGAACATTTAAAGTCTGCTTGCCCTTTCTTTAAAATATTCTTTAAAACAACTTGGATGTACAAATTCAGTATAAAGACCTATTATGCTTCCCTAATCCCCAGCCTCCTGTTATAATTTTGAATCTTGTAAAACCATATGTAAGAAGAATGCATTCCTGTTAAGTACTTTTTGGGGGCTGGATGAAAGTGCCAGGTAGACAAATCTGGAGACTGAAGTCTAATCTCTGCCCCTGAAACAAACTTTGACCAGTAGAGCAAACCTTCCCCAGACTTCTATGGCTCCCTCTCAAAAGCTGGTATGATAGAGGCTTCCTCCCTTAACTGAAGCATAGCTCATTTTCCATAGCCTGTTCCATCCACTCATCAATTGTTAAGAAAGTGTCCTGCCTTATATTATGGCTGCCCACTGAGTTATATTGCTGATGGATAGCTTCTGACTCGTTTAACTGGTTATGTATATTGTCACTTCCCATACAATAAAGTAGGTGAGTGGGCAGGAACAAGGAATACTTCAGAACTTTTCTGATCGATCTTACCATTTGAAATGTGCCTTTCGATCATAATTACCATGACTGCAAGCATTATACCAATTTCCTTACATACTCAAAATGTAACCACTTTTGAAGAATGGCTTATAATCTCTTTTATATAAGGGAAAACCAGTATGTTTTAGTTTGCTGCCTCCATTCATCCTGACCTCCTTCCGTCCACCTTTCCTCTTTAAAGAAAAGTAAAACAACATCTTTCTTTAGGTCAAAAATGTTCTGAGAGTTTCATTTAATAAAAGGATACCTTATTGAGTACCTCCATCTTTCATGTGGAACCATTTCATAAACAAGAGGAAACACAATACTATTCCAGCACAGACATTGTTCATATGGCTCCTGTTCTATAAATCCATCCAAATCCCTCAATCCTCTGGTCTTCTCAGACTTTCTCATTTAATCCTCAAACAAAAATTAAGTTCAGTATTTCCAAGGACGCTTCCACAACTGATTTCATTAATGGTTTGCATGCACACAAACACACCTTTATGCATTCTTACTGTCAAAAATATTAGAAACTCCACTGCCAAAGCTCAGCTCACAAGATAGGTGGGGGCAGGGTGGAGAAATGTAATGACAAAAACAAAAAGGGTTCAAATTTCCTTTAAAAAAAAATTAAAACTCTGTTCAGCTGCAATAAGGTGAAAGGCTAAATGTGGACAGAATAGTAATATGTAAGCGGTTTCTAAGTTTCCTGGTGGGAATACTTAACAGTACAAGTATGTTTCCCCAGGAGATCTTCTCCACCATTTGGTCCAATTTCTTACTCCAAGAACTGAACCAATTCATGATGTAATGCTCCAGGGAAAACATTCCTCTCGAAAGAGAGTATCTTCCTAGGGAGAAGGTTGAAGAAAACATCTTAATATTGTTTAAACAGCTTTTGGCACAGGAAGACTGGTGCACTGCAATAGATACTGAAAGCAGAAAGAAGGCAGGCTGCAAGAAAGACACAAATATCTCCAAAGTTTTAAGATTGACTTTAAAAGAATTCTACTTTCCTTCCCTGTCCCTCCATTCCCTAACCTCCTGCCTGGAATGTGAAAGAGGAACTTTAAGAACTGGAGGTTTTCCTTCTTAATAAAAATGAAACAATTTAAGGCTTCAGCTACTCTCGGTGTCAGTGTGAAACCACAGTTAATTCTGCCTGCAGCTTCATTTTCTTTAACCCTTACACAAGGGGCCAGTTCCCAGGCACTTAACACCTTAGGTCAGGTGTATTTAAAGGGTTTTGTGCACTATGCCAGGCATTAGAAAGGGGTCCCAGCAGCACAGCTTTGACTTGCTTCCTGATTCAGTCTTGCCCATGTCTGCACTCTCCTGTGCTAGCTACTGCCTCATTTCCCTACTTGGATTGTCAGCCTGGGAACAAGCAGAGAGTAAATTATCTCAGATATACACGACTGGCAGAAGCTGATATCAGAAGCAGAAAACTGGAGCAAAAGTTGTTGTGGGGGCAGACCAACAGCAGAGGCTAAGCAGGTAAGAAGGAAAGGTGTTTGCATTGTAGTGTTGTGCTGCAGGAATATTCACAAAGTGACCCTCTCTGTCTGGGGAAGAAGTACTTTGTACAGAAAGGGCACAGGTTAGGGTAGAAAAGAAAAGGAAATGGAGGTGTGTACAGAAGTGCTCCATGCACATTTTACGACACTGTAATAACAGAGCACTTTTTATAGCACAGTAAGTTACAGCGCTCTTAAACATGACAGCAGTACAGTGTTTTGGGGGTAGGGGAGAGGCCTCAGCCTCCCTGCACTTTCCAGACCAGGAGGCAGGGGGTGCTTGGCAGCCTCCTGCAGCTTCTCCACGGGTCAGAAATTTGACCAGCATACAGGAGTTATTTAAAGCATTGTAGATTGCTAAGTGCTGTAAAATACAGCGGATCAAATTTAATACCTGATTTAACAAGGGCAAATTTAAACCACTGTACCCATTTTTAAAGTGCTGTAATGCCAGGCATTTCTGTTAAGTCACAGTAATAAAGCGCTTTAAATGGTGAAAAAAGCAACTTTTGTACACACCCACAGTATCCATGGTCAATTTCAGTGGCCAGAGCACAAGAGCAGGAGCTGTGGAGTCCTAAGCACTTTTGCTAGTTTGACATCTTTTTTAGCACTAGTCATTTAACCTCTACTCCTCTCCAAATTAAAATATATAAATACCTTACAAGAGGTGCCACGAGTTTGTACAAATTGTACAGTTTGTATGGATTGCTGACAACATGTCATTTACTGAAGGCAAGGTTCTCTAATGATAGAAAAGTGGAATTCAAAGCAAACACATTATTCAGCCATCCACCCTTCATTTTAGAGTGACACCTGTCATTCCAGGGGTTCCAACAAATCCATTTTTCTTTCATTTCTTATGTTAACCCTTCCAACCAGTCAAAAGTGAAGCTTCCTCTTCTACTGCTCTTCATTTTGCATTGCTTGACCATATTTATATCTCAATTTGAGGAGGTAGGGGTGCCTGCTGAGTTAGAGGATGCTAGACCAGGTGACCATTTATATTAGATCCAGCCAAGCATTACATCTTCAGAGTAATGTACAGGTACTGATCTCAGCATTTATATAAACCTTGCACAGTTCTCCAGGCGAAGTAATCTTCTTGAAGGGAGAGTAAAATTACTTTGTGTGAGAAACTTTATGTGTTTTGGTATCTGCATAACTGGTTATGCAACGCTGAGAGCACTTGACGTACAGATTCCCCACCACCTCTCTGATGTACATAGATTTTATTCACAAAGAAAATTCAGCATTACTGACCTTTGATGTATGGCTCAAGAAGCATCTTTTGGTAAAGAATCTGTTTGCCCATGCATGAACTATTGATGCCAAACTTGGATGTTATAAAGGGAAAAGGTGTGGAAAAGTTACACTGAAGACAACCTGATTCAATGTGTACAAAAGCTTGAAATCTCTGTTTTTCAACCCTATGCTACAGGAACAGGCAAATAAATTCATGAGTAACAAAACTATAACAAAATAATTTAGATATAGAAAGCAAAGCACACAGGAGTTTGAGAACCTGCCCAACACCAGGCAGTATAAGAGAACTCCAGCGTTCCAAGAGCCTAGTTCCACATCAAGTTCACTCCTTTTCTGCCTCTCTTTCCACAACCACAATTTATTTCAAAACTCCCATTTCTGTTTTTGAAAGATACCAAGCTTGTAATATATGCCTTACTTACCTACAGGATAATTAAATGACATCAGGCTCATTTGTCTAACTGTTTCATTTTGTTAACAAAAACATTTAGATGGAGTTCTATATTTTATTTGTTCAAAGGGATTTTTGCTTGGAGGGTGGGATGTCAGGGATTTAAGGTTTTGTTCTGGGCGGTCGGGCATGATGCCTATTTTGGTAATTTATGGTTTTAGTTCTTCATTACTACAGCACCCAGAGGCTTTTGGGCATGGGCGCCTATAAATTAAAAGTTAGTATTGTTAATAAATATAGTTGTTCAGGCTATAAAACATGATGTTGCATTACATGAATTATCTAGGTCGTACAGTATAAGCTCTTCACTAAATTGATCTGTGATGCCAGAAAACAGCAGTAAAGCTACATTATAAAGAGGGTATTTAAACTAGTCTTTAATGGAGTTGGAAGCTAGTCCATGGTAAGCTTCTGTCAAGGGATTTTAGTGATAGTTTGTGCTGGATCTAATGTTTGTAAATTTTTTAGTTTCTTGGTAGAGCCTCAACTTTTAAATCCTTGAATTTCAGCTTTTTATCACCCATCTGGGAGCTACAGAAAATATATTTTCCTTCAAAATCATTATTCTAGTAAGACAAACTAAAGAAAAGAAGGGGGGAAAAAAGAAAAGAAAACGGGAAAAAGAGACAATTAAGACTACTTCAAAAATATATAAAATACAGCCCAACTAACAGAGCTCCTTAACTAAATACTGTGAACTGCAAAAATTAATGCCACCTGCAAGCTGTAAATATGTATATTATTTAATATTTTTTCAAGTATTTTCTTTGGCTGTCACATTCAGCTGAACAAGGGCTAAAAATTGTCAAACTAAATTCTTGTTTGAGAGTAGAGCTCTAACTACTGCCAGTTTGAGTGAAACACACATCCAGGTTTAGGGAATATGTTTTGTTTGTTTTGGCTGAGGCACAGGGTAGAACATTTTCCATCCCATCCGAATGCAGTCAAAAGGTTTTGAAATATTACACAATAAAAGCCATTCATTATATCTGTCTCCTCTCCCTTCCAAAAACAAAAATGGCTGACCAGTTCCAAATCTGTGCAGGGGGCAGGAAGATGGGAGTCAAGGGGTCATTGGAAATAACCCAAGACTAACACCAGGTTTTTCAGGTTTGAGTTAAGGAATATGTTCCATGCTTTCATTCCCAATACACGCAGCTTTTCCCCCCCACCCTTCTTCCTCCTCCAAAGCTTGGCTAAAGTAGTTAATTGCTCTGTTATGCACAATTTACAGGACTTAATTACAAAACTAATACATTAGCCTTCTTGCCTAAGTGTCAAAGATAAAGTTGTGCCTAACCTATAGGGACCACAGTAAGATTAGATCCTAGCTCATTTCAGTTTGCTTTGTACTGCTTGCCTACTTGTGTTAAAAATGTGCAGTTTGGAAGGACGCTCAACTAGACCGTTCAGAATGTTTTCCTTTAACAAATAAGATATCCTTTCTGTTGTTTACTACTAGTCTGTTAGAAGCTTCAAAATGAGATTTCTTTCACTAATCACTTCCCCTCCCTTCTCTTCAACTAAACTCAAATGTTTCTAATGCTGTCTAACAGTGTTGGAAATCAACAATGTTATTTTCCGTTTGTGTCCTTGCATGTACATCAGCTTCCTCATTGATGTCATATCCCTGGTAAACCGTGCAATGACTGAGATTACAAATCCAAAGGGAAGTGGAGGAAAGCACAAAGTATTTTTGGTTTGATTCAGGCGGGTTGTCAGTAGGTCCTATATGAATAGGCACAATGAAATATTACATACAGAATTGAGCTGTTAGAGTGGATATAGGTGGCTGCTTAAAAATGAAGAGGAAGAGGTGAACTAGTCTACTAAACAGAACAAGCCAAATATTGACTCTAAACCACATGAGTGGCTTGTTACTGTACAGGTCAAGAACAGCTAATTTCTACTATTGTTTATTGGTAAATTTGAAAAGTTACATAAATGAGTCTTATTGGTTGCATCCGTTTCTTCCTCTGATTTATTTTCGTTTCTTTAAACAATCATTTGGAATAAATAGCTATGACTCTACTATCATGATGTTCTGATGAATTCAGGATTGGGTATTTTTCTTCATTCTCCAGCCATAAAAATGGCATAAACTCAGTGAAAGAAACAACTCCAAATTATGCAGGCTATATCCCTTTCAAGCAGTTTTCAAGAATTTTACTATGACTGTAGGGCATGTGATAAGTAGTTGCTGTTTTTATTCCAACACACTTACTGTGGGCAAATCATCAGATTTAATTGATATGGTGCAAATTACTGTGCTGATGTGCAGTAACTGCCTATGTGCCTGTAATTATCTCACGGTAAATGAAACCAAATTCAGGACAGCTTACCCCTGAAGGAAACCAGGGAAAGTAGCCCTAGTTTAGTTGTTGCTTACTGCAAGAATTTCAGGCACACGGACAGTTACCACACACTGCTAACTGGATTATTCAACCCTATATATTGTTATTGTAAATTAAGGTTATAGTACTTACAACTGAATGGCAAATTAACTAGCACATTTCCAAGAAAGAATTTGTGCCCCAAATCACTGATAGATATACACAAGTCTAGCTATTACCATACTTTAAATCATTTGGGCCTACATACTACTTACCACTATACTAAGTGCTGTTTAAATGCTTTTAATTTATTTAAAGTAATCTATTCAACATCTGTCTGGGAGAGAAAACATTAGCCTTCCTTTTAGACAGAAACAGAAAGCAGAACAGGTGAAAAGGGCTGGCCAAGGCCACACAATTACTTGCCCTGCAGTAGAGCACCTAGCATGAGAGACAACAGGTCAGTGATTCTCAACCGGGGTGCAAAGTGACCTTGGTATGCCTTGAGATCCTTTCAAAGGTGCCATCAGGTGCCACGCAATGCAAACATGATTCACAAGATAAAGAGACATTTCAAACAGGAGTTTGTAATGTTAAAAACATTCTGCCTGTGTTCTTTCTGACTTGTTTACAACAACAAAAACTGCCCTATTGCTTTTCTGTGGTTTTTAACTTGCTTTTTGACTATAAGCTGGCAGTTTCCAAGAAGTGCCTCAACTCTAAAAAGACTGAGAACCACTGTACTAGGTGCTGAACAAACAGAAAACAGAAGACAGTCATTGCCTCAGAGTTCACATTCCACATTGGCCATATCAAATCTAAGTTTTAACATAAGGAGGACACGGTTGGATAATTCAAACTAACAACTTCAAATTCCAGTCAGTCTTTTTATACATCCTTAATTCTAATGGTTTTGTCCTGAATAGAAGTGTAGGTAGTGGTAACTGCAGTAGGTTTACTAACTTGATCTATCATCATCCCTTTAAAACCTGCACTACACAGCACCATAATCTGTGGTTTATAATCAAGATTAGAACCAAAATCATACTGAGCCTAAAAGGTGGGTACTTTCCCAAGAGACCATGCTACCTGAATTTCTTTTATTTAGTACTTCTACGTTAGGTAATAATGAAATGAAGCATGACTACTAAAGGCTGACTAAAAAAAAGAAAGGTAAAACTTCATGCTATTTTCAAAAGGAAACATTGTCATGTTTAAAACGGAAAATTGGAATCTTCTTGCAACCAATTTGGTCTTCTCTGCTCACTGCATTGTTCATATTTCTGAAAAAGAGGTAAGAATTAAATCCTGGCTCCACTTCTCATGCAGCAGCATGATAATTAGGCATCATGCAAGGAGCCCATGTGTGTGGGCACGTGTACACATGCACACACATACATGCAGGCATATACACATGCACTAATTCCAACACTGCCAAGTCCTCTTTCAGATTCACTGTTTCCTTCCAAAATCCAAATGACCCTCAAACATCACGTCTTTCTCTAATTACCAGCCAGCCCAGTCTTACCTCCCAGGAAGTCTCAGTTTAGTCTTTCAGTTTAAGTTCAGAAATCTGTTACCTTTTTACTTGCCCTTTGGTTTCAACCTCTAACCTAGGTAACCCCTTGAAAATTACATATCCTCAAAAAGATATTTTCCCCCTAAATACAAATAGAAAAAAGTAGTCTCAAGAGAGATGGTGCTGTGCAGGCTCTATATACAGGTTTCTGTCCAGATTATGGATAATTGTATAAACTGTATAACAATATAATATAGATTTGTAATTCTTCAGAATAATTCCATTATGTTTTTAAAACCATTTCTCCCACTTTGATCCCATAATATTTAAAATAGGTAAAAAAAAACAAAAACAAAAAACCCAAAAACAACCTTAAGTAACAGCACTAAACCCAGCCACTATTATTAAAGCAACATACAATTTTCTCCTTCCTATGATTTGGGACTGTTTCAAAGATTTTTAATTTTGTGACGTGTTGTTGGGGTTTTTTTTTTTTTAACAACTCAGGCTTGTCTATGCTTACCTTATTAATAAAATAAGGAATAACCCCCCTCTCCCCCCCCCACAACAATAAAACAAAAAACAACTCGTGCCAGGCTGCCCTCTTCTGGTAATGCAAAGATATTGCTATAAAAGCAGAAATTAACACAGTAGTTTGGGTGTTCATCATATCTCCCACCTTAAAGATTAACATTTTAATTGTCAGTTGATTTCATTTTCCTACTGTTGAGGCAGCATGCATTATTCCTTCCTAGACATCAGTCTAAAAGTAGAAGACAACCATGAGCAAATAAGAACATAAGAAACATTTCGTTCACGAGAAGTTTAAGCAGAAGATGAAAACAGTAAGAAAGAGACCGTGTCCTGATGCAGAATCATTAATTGAATTCACCAGCACAAACATGAACATTTCTCTTGATGATGTTTCTTGAAAGCTGCTTAGCAGCCCCTGGCTTTTAGGTCTCTACAGATAGGACAAATAAATTGTGTATACAATAAAGTAATTTAACTTGAATTTCCAACTGTATAAGTTCAAATGCATAGAAATTTTATTCCAGTTCATATAAAGTGGTAGGGCAAGTTTACAGCGGAGATAGTTTTCAACAGTCGGAAACAGTTTTAAAGCTGACACCTTTGACTTCACTAGTGTTGAAACAGAACAGGTAAAATATGAAAACAATACTGAGTCTTTTTAGTAGACCATATCCATCATTTTGCATTCCACAGTGAAAACTAGAAGCAAGTAAACAGGAAGATGGTGTTAGCTACTGTATATTACACACTCTGTTAAAGTATACATATATTGAAAAAGTAAAATAGCCACCATTCAATTAAATGGTACTTCATTTTGTCAGGCACTTGCACAACCATTTCTAAATGGTTTAACTTTAAAAACATTCCCATTTGATACGGTACAGATTAAAACATGCTTGTTAAAGAAACCCTTCCTCAAAAAATGGAAATTCTAAGAAACTAATACTAATGTGAAATACACGTAGCGCTTAGCAGTGGGAGCTCCAGACCTGCTGGTGCCAAGAAGGTAACTCAAAGTCTCTACAGAACAGGGGAAGTAACGGCCCCCCAGCAGGAGCTTTCTTCTATTATGTTATTTGTAGAGGATTTCAAATTTGTTAGGATGTTTTTGAAATCTGGAAAAAAATTAACATGGATTTCAAAAGCAATTATTTATAAAATTGATCTACAAAGCAGAAATTCACACAGGGGAAATACCAATTATACAATTACAACTAGAAGGGTATACTTTAAGAACTGGTCAAGACAATCTCAGTTTTTACCTAGTGTGACTAGTCTTCAGAAATAATATGGAGTTAGGCTTGACTCCTGTCCTGTCAAAAGCTCCACAAGCAAGAATGGATTACTATGCACTCACACTTACCTAAACATAACTTGTCAATAAAGATTGTTATTTTTGACCCATCAACTTTGTTTCTCTTTTCCTGCAACAGCTAAGAGCCACATGTGCACTTGCTGGCATTTCTCCATACGCAGCAGGGGAATGGGAAACTTCAGATGCTGACTATGCCTTAATAAGTGGGGTATGTGTGCCAAGACTGCCCATAAAACACATCTTTATCCAGCAATCACAGTTTCAAGGGCAAAAAATACTGCTGTGGTTCACAATCACGAGTATATTCAGCTTTAATATCTTCCTTCCTCATAAAAAAACCCAGGGCAACAAAAATGCATCTGAAATGTAAACTTCAAAAAAACAACCAACCCTACCAAAATACTTCCCTTAGGTGTAGAATATTTGTCCAAGTTGGAGAAAGCATTAAATGGTATAAAGTATCCTGAAACCTGAAAGCAAACCTGAGTTCACTTTGTACTGTTCTTTAAAGAAGTTTTCCATCTAGAGCCAAGCAGTCCATTATTTCATGAGGGGTACTCTTCTTTAATAGGTTTTACATTTTGCTCTGTTGCTGTATCTTGGAATATCACCAATTCCTACAGCATTCCTTTCTACAGCAGGTAGGAGCACATCTTTCTTAGTTTATTGAAAATGCTTATATCCTTGACCAGCTTTTTGTTTTGTTTTGTTGTAACATAGGCAGGATTTAATCACTGCTTTGTGGGAAATACTAAATGTGCTACAAAAGGAACATGCTTACTCTGAGATTTAATTCCTAGCATCAAGGAGTTAAAATTTCAGTCTCTCGATTGTCTGTCATGCCTGACAATTACACATGTACCCTCACAACCAAACTGTTTTTCCTTGAAGTTTTATTTCCCCAGATGTCCAAGCAAAAGGAAAACATACTTTAAAGTGTTTGGCAAATTAACAGGAAAAATGAATGCTTATTAAAAAAAAAATCTTTATTGTGGCATCAAAATTAGGAACATCCAATTTCTAAATGCTAGTGTTGGGGTGATGTCATAGCCATCATGGTCCAGGAAGAAACCAAGGCAAGGATTTCTGTGAGTGACAGTTTTCACTGGAGTAACTGGATAGTTGGGAAGGACATCGATGAGCTCTCGAGTACCACTTTAGCCTTCCTCAGGTCTCTGAGAAAGAAGCAGACACAGCAGAGATAAACAACAGACGGAAAAGAGGCTTGTGCAAAATTTGATATGTAAACAAAAAACAACACAAGAAATTTAGCTCTGCTGTACCTGGGTTTTTTTTTCCCTCAGGGACCTGGGGAAGGATACAGTGGTACTGAAAAAGTTGTTTATGTCCCTTCCAACTGCACAGGTGGTCAAACAAAAAGTATCATCCACAAAAAAATCCTTGCCTCTTAATTTCTAAATGCCACTTCTAAAGACACAGCTAATTGGCAGCTAAAGAAAATCTACATTAAAATACTAACCTTTTTCTTTAAAAAATGGATAGTAATTATTCAGTTAGGTGGTCGTCTGGTTCTCTACAGCTTTTTCTCCTTCAGAATTCTTCTGGTGGCTCTTGTCATTTCTGCTTACAAGGCTTGCCCTTCTCTTTTTCTGGGTTTGAGATACTTTTCTTGTTTCTAGAAGAGTGGATACACACATGCTCCTCCTCCTCCTCATTTTGTGAGCACCTCCAGCAAGAGGAACATACTCATGGTTTTCCTTCCCTGGTGCTGAATATTGATTCCAGTTTTCTTGACTTTGGTGAACGTTCTCAGATTCTTTAAGCATGGATACAGAGGATGCCCTCCTGGTTTTGCAAGCAGAAACTGACAGAGAAGAGGTCTTGTCAAGTTTATTAGGTATATGAATCCAGGCAAGTCCCTCATGTTCAGCATCTTTATGTAATCTCATACTGCGCCTCACACTTCTGTTTTCATCACAAGTTTCACTTATCCTCCTGAAAGACTCTTCGATAGCGTTGTGTAGATCACTAAACGTTTCAGAATTACTTTCTACATGGGATGTAGATAAAACTTCCTGCATATTGGAAGAGGAACCAGACAGATTGTTTCCAGTTGTTTCAAAATCCAAGTTTGCAACTCCAGGAAGATACACTGTGCTTCTTTTGCCTCTTTTTGGAAACCTTTTAAAATTAACATTATTGATATCACTCTGTCTTCCAGAGTCTTCAGTGAGACATTCCATTTTTTTAATATCTTTCTTTACGTCCATGTCCTGGATGTTTACAGGTACTGAAAGAGCTAGAGTTTCTGAGTTATTTGAAGGATTTTCACTTTCCAGTACACATTTATTTCCTAGTAAACCATCCTGTTCTTTCTTGGGCTCTGCACATACAGTATCTTCCTCTTGCTGGGTATTATCAGGTTTACCAAACAGAGAAATATGTTTCCCTTCTTGAATATTAGTATTTGGTAGTTTCAAAGGAGAATATGATTTTTTAACAACAGGTAAAACATGCCTTCTTGTAACACTGGATTCACACCACTCACAGGTGGACTTATTGCCTTCTTCACTGATCCGATTACCTTCACAAATAGTACTCTCTTTCTGATCTAGTAACATAAAGGGTGACCCCAGCTTATTTTCTGCTTCCGTGTTTTCACTCACACTGTCCATCTCAGTACGATTGCTTGAAACAGAAAAAAGATTACAGTCTAATGACTGAGTCTCTGTGTCAGAGGAGCTGCTGGCTTCAACAAGTTCTTTAGAGTCTGGACATTTGTTTGTTATAGACACATTTTTCCTTCTACGCCTTCCCACCATTTTTCTCCGTTTCATAGCTTCATTTACAGATTCTATGTGGTCACAACTGTTTTCAGGATCATCTAAAACAGGATAAAGTTAACAATTTACAGATGGAACACACAGAGAACTGCTTGAATAAGAAAAATGCCTAAAATATAAAATTTCAAGAAGTGAGTTTATTACAAATAAATCAAATCTTTACTGCATGCCACTTAAACAACAATCATTTTAAACAGCAGTTTCAAAAGATATTATGGATGGCTATCAACAAAGCAATTGGGAGCTGGTCACATGCCCAAAATCTGTCTTTCAGGTAAGACTATCCCACAGGTTGTTGGGGTTTCTTTTGGTTGGGGGGTAGGGGAGGTTAAAAATTGTACAGAGACTCTTAAAGTGTGTGGTCTGGGTTCAATCAAACCAACACATCACATTTATCAAGAGCAACTATTGCAAACAGTCTACAGGCAAACAACATGCCTTCTATATTGTTCGAACACCCTCATAAAACACAGGCTAACTGGAATTGCTTATAGCTACGTTAATATTGCATTCTAGTCACAAAGTCAGTCTCTGAATATCAAATACATATAATATTCTATATGCCAAGCAGCATTAATTTTAGCAATCTGAGTAAGTTTCTGGACAGCTACCCCTATTTGTTCCCTTCATACGGTCTCTCGCCTCTTCTTCCTTCTGTGACACGTGCCTGAAACTTCCTCCCTGTCTTAGTATGTCAAATGATAAACCTTTACTTCTTTCAAATCCCTCAGAACCAACACTAAATATTTCCAAATCGTTTCAACTGTTATATCGAATATAATTATATACTTAGAAAAATTCTAACAATCTTTTCTCTAAGCATCAATATTTTACAGCACTAAAATAAACATTTTCCCCCCACCATCCAGCATACATCTGTTTGATTTGCATATTTGAGAAATTATTTCCCTGAAAGCAGGAACCATACTATTTTATACTGTGCCAGACATCACCTGGCATTTAGGTACAAATGTCAATGTCAAGTATGCAAGTATTTTTTAACAGTATTTAAGTCCCACCTTTTATACATAAAGTCACATTACGTGAATACATACAATTCTTCTTTAAGATATGACAGTGCATATTTCCCTGATTGCAGGCTGGCAACTGCAGCTTTAGAAGGGAGTAGCAACCATGATTTGTACAAAGTAATGTTCTTAACTATGACACACAACATGGATCACAAGATCAAAAATCCTGGGAAGACATCTCGCAATAAATTAGAATTTTTTTGTCCTCTCCTGCAGAAGATGATATTGTATGTATACTGTAGAGTTTAATTAGTGTTACAACAAAGGAGTTAAGGTTAAGATGCAGAGGAACATAGTTTCTGTGCTGTCCAAATTAAGCTGCTGTGAACAAAACTGAGGTTTCTTACAAGTTTGTCTTTCACAAAGTAGAAAAGATTAGTTTAATAAATAATGTAATATCATTTGGGCATCTTGGTGCTTACCAACATGAAGATTTAAAATTGATCTATTGTATTGAGTAATGTTGCAGGGAAAGTTAATTTTTTACTCTAAAACGATAGAATAAGGAGCATCCATCCTTTATTAGCACTAGGCTCAATTGTATGAACTCATTTATATAGGTAGAATTCAACTTGCTTTTAAAGCATTAAGTTAAAAACCTCAAGATAACAAAGAGCTAAGAGACTGTCCAAACCCATACAGAGAAACTGAAAATTTAGAACAGTGAGCACACTGTTAGAATTTTCTAATTTACCAGACAACTTCATGTATTTAACTCTTCTTGTAATAACATCAATTTTAAATACACATAAGGGCAGTATGAGAGTTCAGTTTTATCCAGTTTGGGAATCTAAGCACTAATGCTCCAAGGAATCTATTCTGCTATTACAATCTTTTCTTTTTCCTTCCCAGTGACCCCTTCCCATCAGAAGAAAAAGATTGGAGGTTTGTTAAATTTTTCATGTACACTCAAAGCCTGGACAGGTTTTTACTATTTTACTATTCTCTCACTTATTTTGGGAAAAAATTGAAGGGAGAAAGAGTTACTATATTACCTGAAAAGAGTACAGCATTTGCCTGTGGTGTTTTTGGAGATGATGATGAAGAAGAGATCACCTCCAGAATCTCTGGAATTGGACTTAAGAGAGGCTTCTTGGAAGCAATTTCTCTCTCCCCATATAAGGATTTCTGTACCTTTCTTCTTCTTCTTCTTTTCCCAGAACCTGGATCTTTTACTTTCTGGAGAGAGTTAAAAAAACCCCACAGGATACATGCCTGAATAAGCCCCATTTATATTTTTCAAGTAAAATATTACATAGCTTATTAGAATGTTATTTCTCTATGGTTAATATTAGAACAATCAGTTAGATATAAGTATCTCTCTACAGTTAAAATAATAGCTAGCTCTATTGCCTCGGTTATTCTTACAAAGTAAGTTTCATCTCGAACTTACATGATCTAGAATTAATCTGCAAGTTCAAGCCAAGTCAAACTGTTGAAACGGCAAGTTAAAGCATATACACACACTTCCACAGTAAGCAGTACAGACTTGTGCCTACCATTTATTTGTACCATTCTAGTTAAAAAAATGTCCAGTTGCTTCCCTTTCAAACTGCTCACTTGATTCTTACAAAATCCTACTCTTATGCAATATTTTAAAGAAGCAGTATGCAAACAGAAAAATCTATTAATTATTGCTGCATACAGTCATTGTGGGGGCTTTGTATAAGGTTCTTTCTGACTTAAAACTAAGAGATATCTTCCCCTGTGTCAAGTCTTGAGAGAGGCAGACAGATGTGGAGAAGGCGGCAGCTTATAAAGCCTTCGAAGCGCCCCTTCACAAAAAGCTATGTTAAAGAACAGGGGCTTAAAAGAATGAACCCAAGAAAGCAAGGAAACAGATAAGAGCATACTAGCAACGGCATAAAAGCAATCTCTCCTCAAAAAACAAACATTTACAATGAACATAGCCAAGTAATAATCATACATATCCATGAAAGAGAAAAACTTATTGCAGTTGTCTAGGATAGTGGTTCTCAAACTTTTTTGTACTAGGACCCATTTGTAAAAACCAATGGCCAGTCCTGAGCCAGTGCCCCTCACTCCTGACCTGCTGCCTCCTGTGCCCAACCTCCAGCATGTAGGGAAGGGGGTGGGTGTGTGGGGCAGCAGAGACCCCCAAGCAGCCCCTTGTAGACTGGAATTCTTTTCCACATTTTTATCTTTTAAAGAAGAATCCACTTTTAAGTTTGCTGATCGATTTTTAAAGTTTGTTCACAACCCTTTCATATATTCTTGCAGCCCACTTTTGGGTCACAGCCCACAGGTTGAGATATGGTGGTGTAGTTAAGAAATATCTTGTGACATATTTACAAACGTCTAGTGGAGTATCACTTACCAGTGTCTTTCTGGAGGCAGAAGTATTTGAACCTTGACCTTTGCAGTTTCGTGGGTTTTTAGTGTCTTTAGTTTTCTTGGTTCTTTTGCCTGTAAAGATGCTAAAATCCGTCTCTTCTGAAATGTTGTTATACTGTTAAGGAACATCAGTTTTAATTGTTTTCAAGAAGGACACAACATGAACCAGAAATGATAATATCCCCCAAAGGTAATGCTTCATGTTTACTAAATTGATAAACCAAGTCATGAAAGCTTAAGTATTACAGTGGTGAGAAAAGATTTACCAAGTCTGCTTCTTTTGTACCCAGAAATATATCCATCTTTAGTAATGTATTTTTAAACAAAAAAAAAGGGGGGGGGGGGAGAAACACGGGAATAAGGGAAGGTGGGGAACATGGGAATAAGCAGTTCTTTCTCTGTAATTCCATATTTTCTCAGGCAGGTGATGTACCAAGTAGTTGGAGCTATATGCAGGGGAATACTCCTTGTAATTATGCCAGGATTGAGTGGGAGGGAAAATGGCAAATATTAACATCAATGGCCAAAGGAATAGTGCTGTCATAAATCATAATATTTATTGTTAAAATTATCAAAAGGAATCTCTCATGAAACAGCTTATGAACACATATTTGAGTTATGTTTTGATTCAGAAAATGTTTTGAACTTATTAATATCATGTCAGAGATGTTATATTTTTATAAAAATGGAAGAACAATTTTTAGGGTTGGCAAGCCAGTCAACTGACCAGTCAAATATTGTCAACTGAGCAGCCAACTGACTGCCTATTTTTTGTCCAGTTGAAGTTTATAGTAATTTTATGGGGAGTGAATATTTTTCCATTTATCTTGACAGAAAAATGATTTTTTACTGTTTTTGACACATTTCTTAATGGAAAATTTATGCTTTTCCTGTGTATTATTTGACTGTATTGGCAATTTTTTTTTTTTTTTTTACAATTTTTGACTGGTATTTGACTGGTCAATTGAACAAACTTTATTTGACCGGTCAAATACCCAACCCTAACAATTTTGTTAAAACATACAAGCTGTCTGATAAAATAATTACACTAAGTAAAGGCATATTTATATATGCAAAAGTATACTTTTTAAAAAGGGGTTCTCTGAGAAAAACTGTTAATGAAAAAAAGTCTTCAATATCTTTTATAAGAATAATGAAAGGAAGCGGTATCAAATAAAATATATTTACCTTTCCTTTAGTGCAGGATCTAGTTGGTCTTTTACAAGAGATTTTGGTGTCAGTCTCTGTTATTAAAATACAAAGATAATAGTCTTGATTAAGCTACAGGTTTACATTTTTAGGGAATAGGTGGATTATCCATCAATTCTGTCTACACACTGCATTCCCTATAAATGGTTTGCACGGTCTTTCATTTTTCTTTGTTTTGTATATATAGTGTGCTGCCCTTTAAAAAAATTAGTTAACTACATAAGGTGGTGATTAAATGAAATATAAAAATAGGAGACATTTTAGGAGAAAAAACTGAAAGCTTTGGAAGGTAAAAAATGACAGCGGGAAGACATTTATCATTTTGATAAAAGTTATTTTGAAAGGTATATTTTTACTGTTTAATTTTGTTTTTTAAGTAAGCAGTATAAAAACCCCATTGACAGGACTGCAGAATTAGTAGAAGTTCAGATGCAACACAAAACTGTCTGTATCTGATCTCAGTGCAGCTGGGATGAAATTGATGATATAACAAAATTCCACCAGTTTGATGTGATCTCTTATGCTCATCTCTAAACCTTGTGGGATTGATCCTACACCCTTTCAAGTCAGTGTCAGAGCTTTCACTGATTCAGGAAAGTTAGCAAGTTAGCACTCTGACAAATGTACTTTCAGTGACAGAGGCAACACACCTTTTAGGCAGAAAGTAGAACCAAAAGCTACTCCATCACATCATGGAGTATCTTTCATGCACTGAGTTCACATTAACATCTTAAGCTCAGCACTGTTGTTAACAGTACATATAAATACAAACAAAAGTAAGCTGAAGTTCAATTTAGACCTTGTACACATTCATGGACAAATCCTGAGATTTCGTCTACGATGCTAAGTTGACCTAAAACCTAGTGAAAAAATAATACAATATAACTGGAAAATCATTTTATGAGGACCTAAGGACTTTTTTTTTTCTAAAAAGCCACACTGAAACATGTTTCAATATAGAATGTAACCAACTGTCACCCTTTCCCTAAATTCTCAAAAAAGACACAGAGACTTTGTTCAAATACAGAGTAAAAAAAAGCCCCACACAAGTAACAATTCTAAATTACCTTCCACATCCTTAGTGTATAAAGAAGTGTCTGTCATGGAAAAATTCTTCATCAGCTCTTGAGGAGGCTTAACGTATTCCTAGATTAAAAATAGTAAAATAATACGTAAAGTTAATTTAAATTAGCAGGTTTCTGACTGTATTGAACTAACCTTGCTAACAGTTACATTTAGGACATAAAGAAACACAGTGCTTACAACAAAAGATAATTTTTCATCTGTACTGGGCTCCCTTGAAACTTAAAAAATTAATTATACTATCAATAAACGTGGTGGGGATGTGATGCAATGCAGGTGATGCTTGCTCACATGTTTTGATCATGCCCTATTAATTCTTTTTTGGAAAGAAATTATAACTAGCGTTAATGTGGTTTTGAACACAGCATTGATACCTTTGGCAAATGTGTGTGTTCTTGGGCATATATATCCCTAAGGATTTCAAACTGAATCCTTCCCAGATTGCACTCCTATAGCAGATCTTATTAGTGACATGCAGGATTGCATTACTGAATTGGAAAAGTGGAACATTTCCAAAGGTCAAAATCTGGTACAGTGAGATGGCACAGCTGGTGTCCATGGAGAGAGTCATGTTTAGCAGCCCTAACTGCTTCAAAAAGTTTGCTGCAATTTGGGAAGATTTTTTTAGAATATTTTGGTAACTAAATTATTGCTCCTTGCATACTGGTCTTTTCTTCTCTCTCTCTCCCTCTTCCCTCCTTTTATTTTTTCTCTTTTCACCTTATTATATTGCTTACGAGACATGTACATAGTCCAGGTTGACTTGTGTAGTTGTTAGATGTATGTGTTTGTGTGTAGAAACACACTACAAAATCTATTTAAATTGTTAAAAAAATAAAAGTAAAAATATTATGCACTGATAATATTCTAACAGAATTCTTTCCCACTCATGAAGGATGTTGAAGGTGAGGACAGTGTTTAAAATTCCAAAAGGATAACAATTCAGGAGTGTAACCATCAGAGGATACTGACTTTTTCAGATTTCAAAAGTGAAAAAAAAATTAAAAAACTGAGCTAAGCAGAATAGATATAGAGGCATATTGGAATAGGCATATTGTAGAGATAGGAATAGGCATATTGTAGAGACTTTAAGAAGCTGATTTAATCATTTAAACTCACATCATCAGAATCATCAAAATTTGGTTGGGATAGTGGTTCTTTGATAGCACCCACTGCTCTAGGAGGACTACCGCTCTGCGATCCCAACTGGCTGGCTGGCATTGCCCCTCTTCGCAATGGAGTATTTGCTGGTAAGGTTTCATCAAATATTTCTGGGCTTAAATCTCTCCCAAAAGTGACCTTCTTCCTCTTTGCTGGCTTTTCAGAGCTGTCCAGCTCAGTTTGGTCTATGATGACAAATAATATTAATTACATAGCAAATCCAAAAAGAAGTAAAAACCATAATTTACTCTATAAATCTTATGTTTCATTTAAGGGCTTCAACAGGCAATTGCTTTAAGTTAGGAAATTCCAATGGAGTTGACACAAATTTTCAGAAGGGCTCTCAAAAACATTTATTAAGAGTGTTAAAGAAAAGAGAAATATTTTCCAAGTTTAATGCCACAGGTATATTTCCAGATGTTAAACAGTCAGCATTCATATATTGTCTCACATTTTAAAGACAAATATCGTTTTAGCAACATCAACTTGAAAAGTTACATTTCCAACAAAATATGTACCTTTGCTATTAGAAGTGCAAAGGACACTGAAAACAAAGGGTAAAATACATAATATTCCTCTCCTAACTGTTCACTTACAGCATTTGATGGCATTTTACACATAGTAAGTTTGACCCTGTTCTTGGTCAGTTTTTCTTCCTAGGTCACAAACGATGAAGTCACTCCTATACTGCTTTACAGTTAGCTCACATGTATATTTTTTGTCAGATTCTGCAAGGCTGTGTTTACTAATAACAGAAGTATCAATTCACCTTGACTGTATTCCTAGATAAATGGGAAACAATAAGCCACTTTGGAAAACATTTAACAATTTCTGACCTGTCTGCAATGCTTCACAGCTTGTTGAGGGACTGGATGCTAAGGGAGACGTGGTTCCCTTCTCACCTGTACAGCTGCTTAAGTTCTCCTATTAAAATTAAACCATTTTTTCATTAAGACAAAATATAGTTAAAAGTAATATGAATCTCTTCCTTGAAATACTTTTTAGTAATTGACAACTGAGCATTGGATATTCCTATTCGCGTTTTGAGAAACAGTGAAGACACACAAAAAATCCTCTTAACACAGGAGTGGGCAATTATTTGGGCAGCCTAGGTACAAGCTCCAGGCAGCTGCAGCAAGAAGGACCTGGCAGTGAAGGGGAGGGCTGCTTTTCCCCTTTACAAACAGCAGCTTCTGCCTGGCCCCCCACTGCTGCTGCTGCTGCTCCTCAGTCTGGAGCAGGCACAGAGTGGGGGCGAGGCTCTGTGCACAGGTTCCAGCTGGTTCAGAGCCGGTTCATTCCACTGGGCCAGGTCCAGAGCGAGCGCAGAGCGGGCCAGGGTTGGGGCTGTGCGCCTGAGTCCCCAGCAGTATCATGGGGCTGGAGTCAGCTGCACCCGGAAAGATACGTCACCACCTGGGCTGTCTAGAAAGGCAGTCCAGCTGCAGAGCCATCCCAGCCCCGCTGTGCACCCAGGGGTAGTGGGATGTGCTATAGGCCAGGCAGTGTCTGGGCCAGGCGAAACTGTCACAGGCTGGACAAAATCCCTCTGTGGGCTGGATCCAACCCGCAGGCCGTATTTTGCCCACTTCTGTCTTAATACATTCTAAACCATCAAGGCTCAACCTGTGACATGAATATATTGCACGGACCACCCCCCCCCAACAAGCACTCACTAACGTGAGTCCTAACTGGCTTCAGTGCTTTATACTTTTTATTATATTTCTTAAAAATTGAACCATGTTTAAATTGCTACATAGTACATGCAACAGGGATTCAATGGCATGTCAGATTTATTTTAAGGAACTCATCAGTGCACTAACCTTCACACTTTCCATCAAGTGCTTTATTGGTGTTTTCTTCAGGACCGACCGAAGGCTGGAGCCACTTTGTGACTGCTCAATTGTTGATATGTTGCCCTTTTGCAGAGGTGTAACTGGTGACATTGTTTTATCAAATATCTGCAGGCTCAATTCTTCTGCAAATTTAACTCTCTTCCCTCTTAGCTGCAATGTAGTATTGCTTCTAAAATTTTCACTGCTACCCCCAGAACTGAAGTCCTCTTTTAAAGCAAGTCAAGAGATGGAAAGATTAAAGGACTTCAAAAGTAAAATTAAAAAACCACCCCAACAATGGCAGCATGCCTATGTTGTAACAACTGAGGCTGAATATTTTAAATCAGATATGTGGTCTTAATTAGAGATGCAATATATGAGAGATACCATTTCACTCATACTACCTGAAATATGGGTTTATTTTTGCTAAAAATAGTATTCCTGCCATTTTGAAATTATTTTAGTTTTCAGATTATGTCACCATTTCCACTATGGTCTTTTATAAAGAAATGGTAGATGCGGGATAAAAAAAATTCACATAGTTATTAAAATTCAGTATTCCATATAAATTGTAAGAGTTTCTAAATAATAATTTAATTTTTCTTAAAGCCTAACATCCTGGTTTGAAGTCTTATATAATACGACATTCAACACATTTCAAAACAGTGTTTATTGAACTCAACATTCCAGGAGTGCACTAGGTGAGTACACTTGAATTAACTCATTAAGGTAACTCCAAGAGTTCAAATCAATGAAGGAAAATAACAATGTGTTATAAATTAAGGAGTTTTGAAATTTACCTTATAATTTACAATATAAAATTGTGATGTTATACTACTTGTTATAATCTAAGATTTTTAGATCATTAGCAGATCTTCAAGTTAATGTATCATTGTTTGTGAAATGCAAATGCAATATCTGTAAGAAAACTTCAGTTTTAAGCTTCTAATAAAGAATTGGCAACAGTAATGATGAATCCTTTACCTTGCACTATCTTTAAGATGTTTCCGGATGGAATAGCTTTCAACGATAAACATGCAGATTCAGTAATATTTGGTGGTGCATAAGCAGTTTCCTAGAAATGAAATGTATGTACTTTTCACACACACACATATATGGCACAATAACATAGTAAAACTATTAATATGTACTATTTTTGAGAGCAGGAGTGCACTCGATCCTGAAGTGAAGAGAAAAAATTGAATCTTTTACAAAACTTTCTTCCAAGTGCTTACCATTTAACTTAAGGTATTGGAAATCAAACCAAAAAAGTCAAGTTTTAAATTGTTTGAGTAAACATCCTTGTACCCCTCAAATACTCAGGTCTTAATCCTCAATCAAAAACAAGACAGACAAACAGGAATTTTAAAGGAGACACACTGAAGTAGGCCTCCACGTATCAGGAAGAAACAAAAGAAGAGGAACAATGCGTAACGGCTTTTCAATTCATTTTTAGGATTGTTAGAACAAGATCAAATATGCTACTTTTATTCCATGTAAGAAAAGACTGTAAAGACACTACAGTGTTGTAACTGCTGGCAAAAGGCAACTTTTTAGGGCAACCACTGTATATATTTTTTTCTTTAAGCATACAAACACATTAAGAAGTCAGATTATATTCCTTCTATTAGAATTCTAAATATTCTTATTTCTCTTATCACTCCTTATGAATTCATAACCTCTAATTATAGAGGATTAAACAATTATACAGATAAGTAAGAGTTGTATGCTAGATGGGATTAAAAAAGAGGAAATTAACTTTCATAATTAGGGAGATGAAACACCCACTAACTTAGTGAAGTTTCTTGCCAAACTTCATAGAGCTGGTTATTTTGGTACAAGTTGCTTGCACCATCTCCTTAAGGTTCCAGTAATAAACACACAAAGATGGGACACCTGAAAAGATATACAGGAAACCCCTGCTATTTGCGGGTTCCGCATTTGCGGTTTCAAATATTCGCGAATGCCGAACCTGCATTTGAAATACACTTTATACACTTACAGGAGCTCCTCCGGAGCTCTGCGCTTGCTGCTGCCGGGCTCCTGCCAGAGCCGTACCCTCCCCTCCCACCCCGGACTTATTTGCTGCTATTCACGGATTTCGCCCTTCGCACGGATCATAAGAACGTATCCCCTGCGAATGGCGAGGGTCACCTGTATTCACTATTTCCGCTCTTAAAGATATAGCCATGCAGGCAAACATACCGTAGATATAGTAGCAGTAGTTTCAGTGACAGATGCTTCTAGGGGCGGAGAGACAATACTGCATCTCTGGATACCAAGAAAAGTTTTATCACCATTACATAAATCTTGTTTCAAACTTTCCTTGTAAGCAATTTTCTTGCACTCAGATGTTAACTCTCCATTCAATTGAGCCCATTCATTCCGTTTCACAAAAGGCGATTTGTTCTGAGCTGCATTAATAAATAATTATTTTTAATTGTGATTTTCCATGTAGGTCATCATCCATTCCCCTTCACTGCATAATGTGAAACTTTAAAAATTAGTCTCATAATCTATTAATTCATTATTAAAGAGGCAAACAATAAAAGCAAGCGTGTTCAATGAAGAATTACAAACAAGAAACCTAACAGCTTGGCATACATTCTGAGTAGTACTGAGCATAAACCATTCTCAATATCACATTATTTAAGTGCTTAGCCTTGGGACTGAAGAAGGCTATGCAGTTACCAGACTGTGCGCTTATCTGTACTTCAGGTAAATAATGCTCTTTCCATACACAGCTATGTGTGGGCTATAGTATTAACAACCGTGAACCATCTCCCATCATTTTCAGGACTGCTATGAAAACTGGTGAAAAATACAGGAGCTCTTTAGCTTCACAGCTGCTGTCTCTCATCACTTCTCAAGGCTTCTAATAGAAGCCTTTTCAGATCTGCTTCCCCTTCACCATTAACCAGGGTACAATTACATTACAAAGATGCTATGCACTAAATCAGGTTGTTACAATTGAAACAACAAGCAATGAATTGGGGCTTATGCAATTATCTGGTATCTATACAAGCAGAGTAGACTATACATAGAAAGCTTTACAAGGTAAGGCTCTTAGGCTAGTTACTGAAACAAGAGATAAACACACTGGAGCATTCACTTATCTTCAGGACTCTTTGCAATGTCACAACTCAGGGTTTACCAAGAAGTGAAAGAAGTTAGACACCACAATATTGACACTTACAATGGACAGACACCTCCATGCTAGGTTAACTATTAAAGCTTCATAAGTTGTCCCTTCTGACTCTAGCATCTATGAATAACAATGATCACATTTCTACTTACAGATTTATCTTACTTACAGTAGCACACTGTCTGGGACTCTCTCTCCTCCTGCACGAGCCCAGATAAGCAATCTTTCCCTTCATCTTCTTGCACGGATTGAAAAGCTGATTGGAAAGTATGTATTCTGTCCTTTAAAGAGCCAACATGCTGACGATCAAAAGGGCTGCCCTGCTAAAACATATTAAAAAGCATCTTTTTATGCTGTTTAAATATAAAACTTACTCACTTTGTCTTCAGGATTTGTTCACTAACACAAGAGCAAAATTAAAAAGCAAATAAGCACGTTTTAAAGTGGCTTGTTTCATTTGGTTACTAGTCCAAGTTTACCAATAGAGAATATAAAAAATGAGATTCACCACACATAATATACAACTGCTATAAAATGCAATGCTATCTGAAGTCATTTTTCTACAATCTGCAGTTCCAAAGGGTTAGTACCTCCCCCCATATTTATGCAAACTATATCACACAAGCAACAGTATCTATCTGTATTTCACATTACTTCATGCTGTACTGATATTTAAGGAAAACCCTCTAAAGCGATCATATCTATCTTCCTGTAAGAAATCAACATCCAGTTATACCTCAGAAGAGGAAAATAAGCACATGAACACTTAGACTGATGTTGATAGCATAGTAGATGGACTAGTCCAGTGAAGCAAACACTGGATCTAGGTTTTTAATTTTTTTTAATGTGTACATGAGCTCTGATATATGCAGTAAAGATATGACCATAACTTTATGATGCACATGGCCTCTTTGTGATATAAAAGCATGCAAGTAAACCCATTGAAAAACAATTCAACTATGACTTGAAGTGTTACCACAGGACATTAACAAAGCTACACACACAATTATGTAAACATTGTTCCTAACTATTGGTTAAATTTGAGTTTTGCTTCATACTTCAAATAGGAATTTGATTTTTTTTACTGTACATGTGAAAAGGCTGTAAAATTTGGGAAGAGAAGATGTTAAAGATCATTTTCCTGAAATGTGTAAAAACAAAACAAAACCAAAAAAACCTTAGTTCAGGAGTTAAAACTGTGCTCTGTAACAAAATTTGCATCTGTGTCAGTCCTTTCTGTAACCTGAACTCTCTTAATACTTTTTGATTACGTGAAAAGCAAATTACAAGCCCAGAAAAGTCACTGTTAAAGCTATACTTGAGAAAATCCAAACATTTTAAGATTTAAAAGCCCCACTATACAGGAAATACCTTGATAACACTGGCTGAAGAGGAGGAATGTCATACAACATGGAGAGAAAGGAGAGAAGGTTAGCAATTTTTAAAGGCTGCTTTCCCTTCATACTCTTTTACAGTAAGATTTCAAGGGTGAAAAACATTATTGTAGTGCTTGATACTACATAGTAACTGAAAAGCTTTCAACTATGAAAATGAGCTGGTCATCATCATCTAGTCGGTCTAATAAAAGATATCACTTCCACCAAGTGTTCTGACTGGTCATCATCAGTCACCTAAGTTGTGTCAGATCCTTTGCTTTCCCGCACCAACCATATAAGAGTTCTGCAAAAGATTGTCACCTGCTTAAGATGATCTTCTTGTCTGTTTCTCTTTTGCTCGGCAAGGTATCGAATAAGGGTATTATTTTCAGGGGAACCCCGTACTCCAATGGTGGACCGACGCCTGAATTTTAATGAAGACTTGGCTTGCCCTGAAATGAACAAAATGCAATGCAAATATTGCAATGAAATATCAGGGGTCAGAACACCTGGGAAGCCTTCAGAAAAACTAGGAAGTCGTTTCTCAAAACAATGAGTCCCATTTGAAGTGCTACCCAGGTGCAGTATTTGAAGCATTTTCTTTAAACATTTGATATCTCAGCAGTTAATTACCTAATTCACAGAAACTGTCCTTGAACTCTCAAAGGCAAGAAAAACCCTGTAAGAGTTCTGTGCTAGAGAGTAAAGGCTATGGATTTTCAAAATATGAAAAGCTTCCTGTCTTTATAGAAACAATGCAACAATGCCACCATGGCAAAAATGAGGAGAAAGCAAGGCCTTCAGAAAAATTAAAACAAACAACTCAAATTGAAGCATTGGTCAGCCTTTGGAAGTCCTTATCCAGAGCAGCATGAACATACTTCTCCCTCCACTCCTCCAAAGGATTTAAAAACCAAGACAAAAATCAAAGCTTACTCTGAGCATTTCAGTATCAAAAAGAAATTCCACTAGACACTCTCAAAACTCTGGGGAGCAGGTGGGACACAAAGGGGATCGTGCCAGGGTGTCTTAGATTCATATATTCATAGATTGTTAGGGGCTAGAGGGGACCCTGTAGATCATCAGGTCCAGTCCCTCTGCACTAGGCAGAAAAAGACAACTGAGTTCAAGTGACCCCAGTGAAGTGAGTGTCCAGTCTCCTTTTGAAGATTTCCAGGGTAGGTGACTGTGGAGGTAGTTTATTCCACAGTCTGGACACCATGACTGTGAAGGAGTTTTTCCTGGTATTAAGCCTGAAGCAGCCTTCCAGGAGTTTCTATCCATTGCTCCTGGTCTTCTCCAGGAGTGCCCTGGTGAACAGCTGTTCACCAGGTTCTTGACGTACAACCCTGATGTAGCGGTAAGCCATTACCAAGTCCCCTCTCAGCCTTCTCTTCCGTAGGCTGAAGAGGCCCAAGTCCCTCAGCCTCTCCACGTATAGTTTGTCTTGCAAGTCCCTGATCATATGAGTGGCTCTTCTCTGGACCGTCTCAAGTTTTTCTTGTTGAAGTGTGGTACCCAAAAGTGGATGCAGTACTCCAGCTGTGGTCTCATCAGTGCTGTGTACAGCAGGAGTATCACTTACTTAGTTTTACATGAGATGCAACGATTAATACATGCCAGCGTATTGTTTGCCCTGCTGGCCACAGCATCACACTGCCGGCTCATGTTCATGCGATGGTCAATCACTTCCCTCAGGTCCCTTTCGGTCATGGTATAAGTCAAATTGTCACCATTGAGCCTGTATGTATGTTGGGAATTGTTTACCCCCAGATGGATCACCTTACACTTCAGTGTTGAACTTCATCTGGTTCCAGTCCACCCAGCTCTCCAGCCTGTCCAGGTCCACCTGTATCTGCAACCTATCTTCTGGCATGACCACGCTCCCTCATAACTTGGTGTCGTCCACAAATTTGACCAGTGAGCTTTTCACCCCCACATCCAAATAATTGATAAAGATGTTGAAAAGCACCGGTCCAAGCACAGACCCCTAAAGGACACCACTGGCCACTCTGCGCCAGGATGACACAGATATGTTTAAGAGACCTCTCTGGGTCCTACCATGCAGCCAGTTTTCCACCCACTAAACTGTTAAGCCCACAATTTTCCCACAAGGATATCGTGTGATACTAGATCAAAAGCCTTTTGGAAGTCTAGGTATATAATGTCGACCTTCTCTCCCGTGTCCAGGTGGTGAGAGACCTGTTTGTAGATGAGACTGATAAGACAAGACCTAAGAGCAAAGCCATGCTGGCTGTCATTCAGAATCCTACCCTCAATGAGCATATTGCACATAAATTCTTTAATGAGTTTTTCCAGGATTTTCCCTGAGATGGAGGTTAGGCTGATTCGCCTATAGTTGCCTGGGTCCTCCCTCTTCCCCTTCTTGAAGAGGGGCAAAATGTTGGCCCTCTTCCAATCCTCAGGGATCTCCCCTGTGTACCACAATTTCTGAAAGTGTTTTGCCAGGGGCTCCACGATGACCTCAGCCAGCTCCATCAGCACTGTCAGGTGAAGTCCATCTGATCCTGCTGACTTATAAATGTCTATCTTTTCTAATTGGTTACACACCAGCTCAGCATCCACAATGGGAAGGCTATCATTCCCACCATGCCCCCTGTGATCCTTTATCTTGCTTGTTTTTCCCCTTGGTCCAGTGAAATACTAAAGCAAAGTCGGCATTCAGGAGTTCAGTGTTTTCCTGAGTGTCCATTACCAGCTGTCTTGAGGTGGTAAGCAGGGGCCCCATGCTTCCATTTGTTTTCCATCTGCTCCTTACACACCTAAAGAAATACTTATTATTGTCCTTGACTCCCTTGGCTAACTTAAACTCAGTTGCCACCTTAGCTTTCCTATTCATTTCCTTACAAGTGCAGACCACTGTTGTAGAGTCCTCCTTGAGGACCGTCCCAGCTTCCGCTGTGCCTATGCCTCTTTTTTTCTTTTTCAAGAAGACTGCGATGTCCCTATTGAGCCAGGAGGGCTTGCCAGCCCTTCTGCTACCTTTCCTCTTCATGGGAATGGTGTTCTTTTGTGCTTCAAGGATTGTGTCCTTGAGGAATGACCACTCTTCATGCACCCCATTCGCCTTCTGTAACCTAGTCCCTCCTCGCCTCCCCTATTAATGCCCTGAGCCTGTTGAAGTCAGCATTTTTGAAGTCCAGGACTTCAATCCTGCTAGTTGATTTGTCAACCTTACGGCAGACAGTCAACCTGATGAGCTCAAGGTCGGTGTTGCCCAGGCTACCCTCAATGTTCAAGCTACACACCAGATCATCTCCTTTGGCCAAGACCAAGTCTAGGAGAACCATACCTCTGGTTGGCCCTTGCACTTCCTGGGTCAGAAAAAGCTCCTCGTTACAGTTAAGAAGCTACATGATTGATCCGACCTAGCCAAGTGTTCCTCCCAATCTATGTTCGGGTAATTGAAGTCGCCCATGACAACCAAGTCCCTTGCACACGCGGCCTCTGTCAGTTCTTGAGAGAACTCCAGATTAAGCTCCTCCCCTTCATCCAGTGGCCTGTAGTAAACACCCATTTAGGTCTCTCTCACCTTGCCCCACTCCCCCCACCAAAGTCTTCTTCCTCCATCTCTGTAATCCCCAAGTATTTGGAAGAAAGTGATCTCCAAGCCTACTTTTCACCAGTTCATCCCAAAGCAGTGTTCAGCGAATGTGAGAGCACAAGAATAGGAATTCAAGAGTCCTCTCGTGCCACACAAGAAATCCTAAATTTAATAGGAAATCCTCTATATGCCAATATATGAACTTTGGACAGTTTCTCGCCATTTCTCTTTGACATCTATGCATCAGAAAAAGACAATTCACAACAGGCAGCAAAACTTTTTGCACATTTTTACACAGTCAGTATATTTGCATTATGGGTGACATCTGACATCTGTCAATTAGATTACCCTTTCCATTTCATGAACACTAAATGGGTTCTTTTAAAAGGAACAAGCATATCATTTCCTTAAGGCACCTTCCAAATGTTTCATTTCTTGGGCCTTTTGGAAGCCAATTCTGTTGCCAATTTTAACTGTACTCCCAGCTGACCCAGCAATCTTGGATTTTCATAACTGCTTTTAAACCACACAGATTTAATCATACATTATGAACCTCAGATTTCAAATCAGATTTCTAATTTAAATTTACACCTCCTGGATTCCTATCCACCTTAAGAGCATTTCACTACAGAGTTATCCCAAACGCCCTGAAATATGCTGGGGAGCAAAACATGTCTACTATTAAATATTTAAGGAGTGTAAATTATGCAACACACCAGATGTGTTTTCACTTGCATATGAAACACAATATTTTGAAACGTGAATTTTTTCCCTACCTTAACCCTTACCTGTAGATTGTTTAGTAAAAGACTCAGGAGTAATGTTGAAGTCAGCTACTGTTACAGTCGCAAAATCAACAGGTTTTTGCGTTCGTTTTTCTGATGGTTCAGAAATAGTATTTACTTCGGTAAGTGTCAGATAGTTTGCATTACCCACAGAGGTAGGTCTACTTTTTGAAGGACTATCCCATTTGCTCAGTGTCATGCAGGGAATGGTGGGTTCAACAGACTGATTTCCTTTTAGTGAATCAGAAAGATTTCCAATAAGTTGATAGCTATTATTGTTGCTCCTCTGGTCTGATTCTCTTAGTACATATGTGTCACTTATCATACTGGCTTTCTGCACAAACTTCTTCTGACTCTTGGTGCTTACGTTTTGCATTTCAGAAAGTTTTGTGGCTTTTGATGCATCCACTGTACCAATCTTCTCTTGATTTGAAACAGCCATGGAACAGGCCTCTCCATCTTCTTCATTAAGTTCGCTTATATTTTCTTTGTCTTCCCAGACAGCATTTAACATTTGGCTAAATGATCTACGCATTGTCATTGCTGTGTTGCAAGCGTCCAGAAAAATAGAATCAGCCTTGTCTTCTTACAATCATGGCTCCTTACCAGTAAGAAAGGAACCACTGGTAATAGCAATGGTTTTTGTAATAGAGGATTCTGAACTGCTACTACAGGCAAATGTTGCAAGATTTTATTAAAAAACGTGGCTGGCCTTCCTGTTGAGGGAAAAATGCAGCATTAACTATATTATATGCATGTAGTACTACAAAATTTGTGCATCGTTATAACAAAAAAATCCATGCCCATACGACATGATGGCAGAAATTTCCAAGTCATAAATCAGGATTATTACAGGCTATGTTCTTTCGAACCAATCTTAAATCTTACCCCTTGTACTCTGTACAACGTAATTTGCATAAATGTCACATGGCAGTAATTTTAATATTTTACTAGAGCAATCTCAGCTCTGTGATGGGAATGTCATTACTCTGGGACCTTACTTTTGCGAATTTAAGACCACAACCAACATATTTTGCACTTAGTTTCCTTGGTTAAAAATAAATTATATAAAACTAAATACATATCACAGTGGAGTGCTGAAGCCTAATTTAGTGCAATGATCTACCCTTAATATAATACACATTTATTTTGATATAGGACATGTAACTTTCACATTCCATTAAAAACTGAAACATAACTGGAAACAAAATTTTCAGCACGTAGATACTAAGAACTGACTCATGTACACATTTTGCCACCAGAATTAGTGGCTTGCTTTTACAGAAGGCTCCCAGTGACCCAAGATCCACTTATTCTCAACCAGCAGCACTGCTGCTGCACTCATTGCAACCTGTATTAATTCCAGATGTTCCATTATTCTTTCCAAAGGCTAGGATTTCTTAGGGTGATACTTTCAAGAGGCTAGGATTTCTTAGGGTGATAGCTTTTCTTGGACCAATTACGTATGTATTTAATTTTCCTTTCAGGCATTTGGTACCAGCAATTTCCAGAGTACAGACAAGATGCACCGCTGGCTTTGTCTGACATAACACTTCCTGTGCTCTCACCTACAAACAGCTGGGTATCTGCCTGCAATCTGATCCCTCAGGTAACCTGCCTCTAGCTGACCACCTGCACACATTTCCCTCGCTTCCCCCCCTCCTATCTCTACCTGTTGTCTTCCAAACTTCCATTTGTTTGCATTTTCACAGACTTATCATTTAGCTTCTTTTCTACCTTGGAGAACAAATATAACAGCCAAGGTTGCCAGTGTATAATAAGCAGAATTCAGCTTTTTTTTTTTAAAGTTGCTTTAAATTTTTTGAGTTGGTTTGCGGTTTTTTTGGGTGTGTTTTATTTGGAGGTCACTTATTTTGGTTAGTTATAGTTCAGGAGTGGGTAAAGTGGTGGATCCAGCCAGTGTTTCCCAGTAGCTCCTGCCAGTGTGGCTGGGGCCACTGTCCCAGGAGACCCCAGCAACAGCCACACTTAGATAGCACGTGGCCAGGGTTTCCATGGAGACCAGCCCCAACAGCCCTGGCAGGGCATGCGGCAGGGCCTGGAGCTGCTCTGCAGCTGGGCTGGGATCTTGTGGCAGTGATACCATGGTCTGGAAGCGAGGCAGAGCCATGATCTGCAGCCTGCATGCCCCAAGCAAGGGTGTGCAGGCAGCGGATCACGGCTCTGCCCCGGCTCCTTGAAGCAGTGTTAGCGTGATCCAGAGCTGCGATCTGCTGCCTGCATACCCTACCAGGGTGGTGCTAGGAAGGAACTGGGGGGGGGGGACGACGACACACACACACTAGTATAGCCACCCCAAAATTCCCTGTAGTCCCCCTCCCAGCACCACTGCCCACCCTGCACAGGTGGCAGCAGCTAAACCTGCTCCACTCCCACCCACAGCACAACCTCCCCTCCAGGAAGAGGCTGGCACTGCTGCTGCCTGCCAGTGCTACTAAATGTGTAACTTAATATTATATGCAGCAAAACTAGAACTACTGAAAAAATATGGAATTTATACAAGCACCCCCACTCCCCTCTCTTTGAAATGGGTCGGGCTTGTTGTTAAAGGCAGTCCTGCTTCTTTTTCCTCGGGAGACTTAGCAACAATAATAACAGCAGCAGTCTCCCAATGCCTGGTTTGTGTCCAAAAGCTTGCCAAGACCTTTTCCCTCCCAACTATTTAGCTGGTCTAATAAAAGATATCACATTTACCCAAAGAACCTTGCCTATGTCCTTCGACCAACATGGCTACAACCAACAGCCCTGCAACAAGTGTATCCAGTATTTAAGTTGGTCTGATAAGATACCAAATTTACCTAAGGAAACTTCTCTGCCTGCGGGTATCAGGATAGTCTTTTGGTTCCAGCTGTTATCTTTTATTAGACCACCTTGGAGGTGGGCTGGTTTCTAGCAAGCTTTTGGGTAACACAGTATCCTTTTTCAAGCCAAGTGGAGCACAGGAGGGGGTGACCCCCCCTGTGTATCATAGAGCCCCAGACCAATATGGCTGGCCCCAAAAGAAAAATCCCAAATATGGGTATCTGGAGGCATGTTTCCCCTTGGGTAATTAGTGGGGGTCTTTTTTTGTGTTTATTTCTAAAAACTTCTGTAACATTTTAGGAGAGTGAGTTTGTGCGTGCGACTCCCAACCCGCGAGGGATGATGGCCTATGCATCGATTGCCTTTCTGCCCCCTGGCTCCAGAAGGGATCAGAAGAGCTGCCCATGCCGCGCACCCGAGCCAACACCAAGCAATGCGCCCGCATCACTGCCGCTCGCTTCTGGCGGGAAGCCATAAACTCAGCGTGAAAGCAACCGGCGTGTGGGCAGTGGGATGTGGCGGCAGAGGCGGCCTCACGGATGGTGGCCTATGCATCGATTGCCTTTCTGCCCCCTGGCTCCAGAAGGGATCAGAAGAGCTGCCCATGCCGCGCACCCGAGCCAACACCAAGCAATGCGCCCGCATCACTGCCGCTCGCTTCTGGCGGGAAGCCATAAACTCAGCGTGAAAGCAACCGGCGTGTGGGCAGTGGGATGTGGCGGCAGAGGCGGCCTCACGGATGGGCTCGGTGACAAGCGTGCGCGGCAGGGCCAAGAGCGGCCGCCCCGGGCCTGTGGTGCGCGCACCCAGCTCCGCCATCGCCCCGACCCC
>NW_005842336.1:846309-859068 GCF_000455745.1 Alligator sinensis | reverse complement strand
CGGAGCCGCGGGACTCTTTCGTCCGCGAAGAGTCCCAGCAGCGCGGAGGAAGCGCGAATTTTTGAAACGAGGGCGTGTGAAACCTAGAGGATCACCCACGTGATAGCTGCCCCCCCAATCAGAAGGTCCAGGTCTCGCTGGGGTCCCGCCTTTATGTAAATAGCCCGCTTTCCTCTTGTGCCGATTGGCCAGCACCGAGGGACGTTCTCCAACGGCTCCCCTTCCAGCCGCTCTGATTGGCTCACATCGACACCTCGCCCCCGCCGCGGCGCGAAACCCTGGTCCTAGCAACAATGGTCCCGCCCTTCCCTAGTCCCTATTGGACAACGCGGCCGGGAAGCTAGGGCTTGGATGCCTTCCCGCCGCCGCCAGTCACAGAGCCCAACTTCCGGGTGAGGAGTAGCAGCAGCGACGGCGCCGGGAGCATGCGGAGGGTGACCCTGGTTGTCAATGGCAGCCCCAGGAACGGGAAGGTGGGGGCGGAGCGCACAGACGTGCTGCGAATCGCGGCGGGCGGGCGCGGGGCGGGGGTGAAGTTCGAGGGCGCGGCGGGGTCGGGCGGGGGACGCCCGGTGGCAGAGTGCATGGAGCGGGCACACCCACACCCGCGGCCTGCGGGCTCCTACCACTGCACGGAGCCGCGGGCCGCACCGGTCCGGAGCAGCTGGCCTGGGCAGGGGCTGTTACTGCAGGGCGGTTACCGGTGGCAGGAGCGGGAAGGCAGAGGGCGGGCGCCAGGGCCCTGCACACGCTGCTGGGCTGCGTGGCAGGAGCTTCGGTGCGCCCTGAAAAGAGAAAAAGTGGCCTTTACTCGGCCTGGGGGCGGGGCTGGTCCTAATCTATCACATCTGTGGTCAAATGTCTCCCCTGGCACAGCTGTTGCGACGCTCACCCAGCCATTAAACTTCATGACAAAAAAACAGCGAAGTGTCCGGATCCTGTTCCCATGTCTCTCACAGCAGAGAGGGGGAAAGATGCTTTCAGTCTTTGCCCTGACAACCCAGGCCCTTGCTTTTCTTGTTTCCTGTCTCCACGACACTCCAGGTTTTCTTCTGAATAGAAAGGAAGTGCAAATCTTTATATTTTAATGCAATCATTTAAAAAAATGTTACTCTTTTTCCTTCTTACTAGAGTGGCTTGCTTGCTGAAAGTTGGGTGTGTCTCACTAAGGAAATATTAGCATTTCTGTCTCTTCTGGTATCTCTTGTGTAATGGGCACCACTCTGCACTGTGTATTCCCTGGGTTTTGTCATGTGGATTGAGACGGACCTACGCTTTCATTTAAAACGCAGGGGCAGGACAGACTTGGACAAGCTTGCACTAACGTCCATCTGTATGTTTGTTGTCTGGATGAAGGATTCAGTAGTTTTAATCAAGCACACACAGACTGATAAAAGATTTGAGGAGATCCCATCCCACCCTTTACTGGTCATCTTTATTACAGTGTATTTTTGCTACCCTGTAAGTCTGTAACTTTCACTGGCGTTAGTGGGAGTAGGATAGAGCACATGAGTCAGCAGCCTATGTAATGTTATATGCTGACCTTTTAACTTGAGAGGATGTATGCAGGTGAGAGGGAGAAAAGACTTCAAAAAATGGTGCTAAAAACTTCTCACCTGAGTTGCATTTCAGTGAAGTTAGTCACCGTCACACTCACTAAATACAGGTCCTGCTCAATCTAGGCAACCATGGCATACATGTCAGTTGAAGTCTACAGACTGCTTGTGGGTATTTTTGCACCAAATAGCCATCTAAGGCTATATTGAACATGAGCCTGAAATTGAACACGGGGAGAATGGCTCAGTCACTGCATAAATATTAACCAATAGGTACCTTAACTGAATGTGATCCCTCTTTGCTGTCCTCCTTGGACCCGTATTGCTTGATTTCTGTAATGAACATGAGCATCATTTTAGTCTTTAATTGTAGAAATAGAAAGGATTTTTAAAAAGGCCTGAAACTAAGCAAATAAGTAGTGTTTCACTGTAAAACAGTTGCTACATAATACATTTGCCAGGACTAGTTATTCTTTCACTGCTGTTGTCAATGAAGCAAATCGAATCCTGCTGTAAAGAAGCAAGTCATTCAGCTTCAACAGCTCATTTACACTGGGGCTGATTTTTGGCTTGTCACGCACTGGAAACCCTTACTCACCTTCCAGCTCTCAGCAGCCCTGGTTCGGTGGGAAAAATGAATGAAATGTTTTGCTTTCCCATGGAACCCTACTAGCCTTGGATAAACTGGCTGATAAGGGGATATTACAACAAGAAGGGCTTCTATATATAGTGCCATGCATCCAATACTCATTCTTTCAGCAGCAGTCTTTACATCTCCTTATTTTTAACATATGAATGAAAAAGTCTAATGCAGGTCATTCATTTTTTTGCCTCTCCACTGAAACCTTTTAAACAAATGGTTGCTTGTAAACGTAGGGGACTGGACTTGGGCACAGGACTTCCAAGTCCTGTGTTCCTGTGTCTTTACACTGCATTAATGATTTACTTCCTATCCTCACCCTTAAATACTGTACTTGTCCTCTATCATATTATTTTTAGGGTGGCTTTTTATGGTCTGGGTCCAGAGACTATGAAATGTATCATAGACTTTCCCAAACTTTGGACAGTTTTCTGTCCCTTTTTCCCTCACTGTGTCTAGTAAAATTTGTCAGTATGGTGATTAAACTGTAGATAATTCAATGGCTTGAAATTAAGGCTGTTCTGCTTGCAATAGAATTGCTCCTTGCCTTGGAGAGTGTGCTGGGGGAATGGGGTGGACAATGAAAAAAACCCTTCAGCTATAATAGTTGTAATAGTCAAATGCCTCTAAGGTTCCTGATTCCTTTTCCACTATTTGATGCTGTTGCTAGGATTTGTTAACAATAGCACCACCTGTGTAAATACTTGAAATATGGAGAAAATTGGATCATTGTGGTTTCCTCAAGGTTTTTTAAATGTAGTATGTCTGCCAAAATCATAAAATGTATGCTGGATGCAGTTGGTGTGCTTATTGGTGAGGGCTACCTCAGTAATTGTGTTGGTTTTTTTTTGTGATGGCTGGCTTCAGAATATGCAGAGTAATTTAGCGAAAACAAATCAAAATTAAAAGAACTTGAGCAACAACAAGTATTTCATTTGTGTAACTATACCCTGGATTTCCAAAAATCTTGGCAAGTACAACAATTCACATGATCAGAGTGTTGCACAAAGAGTAAATAGCAACGTGTTCTGGAGAGGTAGGAAAGTAATTCTTCCCATATTGTAGATGTGACAAATAGAAGTACAGAAATTATTTGTGAGGGAAAACATAGAGCCCAAGGCAGGACTTCCAGTCATCCTTATCACTTTATTTAAGTCTCCTATTCCCAATCCCTAATTCATTTAAATTGGGAACATATCTTTAAGGTATGCAAAGCCTCAGGCTTTTTAAGGCATCCCCTTTTCGCTGGGATTTTAGGAAGAAACTCTGGGTAGGTTGCTTAAAATGACTCTCCAGGGTTTCAGTTCAGTTTTCCTCGCAGGCATTTGGTACCAGCAATTTCCAGAGAACAAGTGAGATGCACTGCTGGCTTGATCTGGCATAACACTTACTGTGCTCTCACCTACAAACAGTTGGTCATTTGAAGGCATTTTTTCCTTTGGGTGGTTACTTGGTTTTTCTTTCTTTTTTTTAAGAATTTTTTGTAACATTGTTAGGCGCTGTTGGACAGAGACTGAATTCAGGGTATCTTAACAGTTTTTTTCTAAAACTCAAATGGCTTCTTAATAAAGTGTGTGCGACTATTCCAAAACACCCATATGGGACAATCTATAGATAGCCTTTTAGCCCTTTGGATTTAAAAGGGACTAGAGGACCTATCCATGCGTGGTATCTAAACTGATACTAAACAATATGCCTTCTGTTTTATAGGTTGTGGCTGTTTATGGGACTTTATCAGACTTGCTGTCTGTGGCGAGTAATAAACTTGGAATTAAAGCAACCAGTGTGTACAATGGAAAAGGTGGACTCATTGATGACATCGCTTTGATTAGGTAATGTTTTCCAAATACAAGCTAACTTGACTGAAGACAAGACAGATCTGTCTAAATATTCCAGGGAAGTGCTACAGAAACCCTCTGAAGATCAGTCTGTGCAGATACTGATCAGGATATTGAGCACATCCTTCCTGGATCATATTACACTTTAGCAAACTAAGTGCATACCTTTGGTTGTGAACAAAGGTGGTGATTTTACCCAGAACAAGGTAGCCAGCTTGGGTTAACTGCATATTTCCCAGAAGCTTTGTGTGTCTAATAGAAATGGACAGAACCTATTCAGTTCAGGGCAATTTCAGAAGCCGTGAAAATGATGATTCCCAATCAGATTCACAAATTTTGCAGTTAGAATTGAATTGCATCCCAAAGTAGACAGTTGGGTTGAAGAGCTCTGTGCACTTAACCAATATGCAGATAACCACTGTTAAAGCATAATCAGTACGCGTAAATATTGGGACTGGCATCGTGTTATGCAGTTAGGTAAACGATGCAGTTACCTGATGCGCATGTAAATGGGGTATTCTGTATTTATGTCTCCAACAGTTGTCAGTATCTGACACATTAGAAGAAAGCAAATCCTGTCCTACCAGTGCACTTGATAAATTGCACAGTACTGTATGACTGATGTCTTTCTGACCCTTTCTGGCAATTATTTTGTGCCCTGGATCTCTTAGGTCTCTTAGTTACATCTTTGTATGAAGAGAACACTACACTTTAATTTGCTTAAATAAAAATGTTCTTGCAATCAATTTCTTGACTGAGAAAAATTTAAGCTACCTGAATAAGGTGCATTTTATGACATTTAAACCCTATCTGAATTATTCAGAGGAAATGTGGATTCCAAAGGGATCCCAGAGCTTATGCATGGTTTTATCTTGTAATTCTTATACCTGGCCAGTGGGTTAATACTTGAGCGAGGATTGCATGGGTTGCACAAGTGCCGCCAGTGGGGGGACACAACTCTATGCTGCTGCCACTACTGGACACTGGCTCCAGCCAGGCTGCAGCCCCATGCCTGAACCCTGCCATCAGCACAGAAATTTGTAGGGCACACGTGCCCCCTCATGTATGCCCCTGCCATGCGTTGCCAATGGAGGATTAGTTAGTTTAGTAAATACAAGCCTACATAGTCTTGATAAAAGAGAGTTTAGCTACTCTGTGCTTTACAGGAAGTACAGCTAACATCCTGAAATGAACTATTTAAGACCAGAGAACATGAGTCTTGAACTTGCCCACACTGGCGTAAATTAGGAGTCTCACCGTTAGCTAAATAAAATCAGAGTTCTTTTCAAAGTAAATAATAATCATTTGCTATTATCTGAAAGTGATAGATTTCAGGCTAAGCCTGAATGAGTGACTGGCATTCAAAATGCATGCTTAATTTGTCCTTTCCCTCCCCAGGGATGATGACGTTTTGTTTGTTTGTGAAGGGGGACCATTTATTGGTAAGTGTCTGCGTTATGAAAAATGGAGATCTGAAGTAAGTCTGAAAATCTACAGTGTGCAGTTTTCTAAAGAAGTGCTTACGATACAGGGGTTCAGAAATATTACATGGCTATAGTAAGAATCACTTATTTTGTACTTCATCTATGTAGATCCTCAGACAGATGCAAAACCTCACGAAGAACTAACAGGAGCACACACAGATTGGTTAACGTTAAATGTCGGAGGGCGATATTTTACAACCACACGGTGAGGATGTAACTAGTTACCCTTTTGTTTTAAAAGGACTTTAGATAGTAACTCTGACATAAACAGTAACTAAGTTCAATTGCTGAAACTTCAGATTTTAAATTTTTCCAGCAGTGGAAAAAAATCTGTTTTATGGAGGGTCAGAACTTTTACTATTTAGCTTTTTGTAGCATTAATTGCACCAGCTTAGTTCTTAAGTGGTTTTCAGAGATTATTAGAAATGAACTGAAAATACATGGAGTAATCTCTACAGTATTTCAGTTAATCAAATGCATGCTCTGCTTTTAAAGGGTCTTTGGAATAAACTCTCAACTAACTTGCACTAAAAAAAAAAACAAATAAAAAAAACAGCGGTGGGTCTATCCAAGCTAAATGGTTCCTGGACTAGCGTGGGTAAAACATGCTAGTTTCATTAGCTAACCGCTACTGAAGGGGACTTGACTAGCATTGCATCCAGTTACCTTTTGACTTCCCACCTAAATGACTGGATACCCATTCAGAGCTAGGTGATGGGGGCAGCCTTCAGCGTAAGTCCATAGTGACTGTACAAACTAATGCCTTCTGGAGCCTTAGCAAGACGCTTACACGATTCTCTCACCATGTCCTGACAGTATAATGCCAGATATATTTACTGTGTGGTCCTGTAAGTTACCATATTATGTATACATATCTTCTACTTGTGGTACTGTAAGTACACAGAAAAGTCTTGTACGTAATGATTGTGATGTTCCTCTGAGGTCATTTTTTTGTACAGATTAAACTGACCTATTTCTTATTCTGTAGGAGCACTTTAGTTAATAAAGAACCTGAAAGTATGCTGGCCCATATGTTTAGAGATAAAGGTTAGTATATGCTTCCCTTCCACCACAGCCTCTTCTTTCAAGCAAATAGCAGAGATACTGTTAGGATAAAATTTCAGCTGGTCATCAGTTGCTTAGAAAATAAAGTTAAAGCTTTCTAAGCTCTGGTTTCACACTTTCCTTTTTATGCCATTTATGTCTAATATTTGCATGATATCTTGAAAAAGTAGTACATAATGTTAATTATGAACACTATTTTTGGTTACAACTTGCTCAGGTTTGGCAGTTGTTTATTAGGTAACAACGTCAGTGTGTCAACCCAGTAGAGGATAGATCTTTTCTTTTTCCTGGAACAGGTACTCTAAAGCAGTCAAATACTGCTTTTGTGAATTCTCATTTAACTTAAAGGTTTTGGCATTACCATAAAATACATTGGTTCCATACCACAAGAAGAATGTGAGCTTAAAGTATGGTTTTCCAAATTGTGTCCCTTTAAAATAGATATCTAACTCCACCTAATCTATTTGGGCAGTGTGATGCTTACTTCATGGTAGTGGTAATCTGAATATGCATTTTTATTTACATATCAAATTTAATGATAGATTATTTTGTGGAAACAGATGCCTGGGGAAATAAGAAGGATCACAGAGGAGCATTCCTAATTGACCGCAGTCCAGAGTATTTTGAACCAATTCTGAACTATTTGCGTCATGGACAGCTCATTGTAAATGATGGCATTAATTTACTAGGTATGCATTATCTGTGATATTTCAGTAACTTATTAATTTTAAGTTGAACTCTGTTCCCAGTTAAATCCACTTAAGTTGGTAGAAACTGCGTGCACACATTTGGAGGTTTGTATACTTTAGCTGTGGTACATTTGTTATTGATAAAGTCAGTTCCACAGATTTAATTTTAATGAGACTAAAATGTTCCAACCCACTCAGATTAAGGGTTGGCAAGATACTCCCTCATGTGCAACTGTATTCTGGATTTGATTCCTGAACCTTCATTTACCAAGTCTTGATGTCTCTTGTGTAAAGGAACATGGCCTGTATTGGAAACACACCTTTCCTAAACTGCAGGGTTACTTCTCCTTTTTTAACCATGAGTAATCTCTCCTTTCCTTTACCCCGCAATTACATCTAATATACTATATGTGGTTGACAGTTGTTTTGGATCAAAAACAGTTTACAAGGAGTGCATGAAACTGAACAACTGATCTACCTATCTTCCTGAGAGATCCTAGCATGTACAGTTAAAAGGTGAAATGAGAACATTATGAATTTATATTCCTCCCAGACAGGGGAGGGGCAGATTGAACAAAGTGCTTGGGCACATTTTTTGAGATGTCTTAAGCTCCCTTATCCTCAAGTAAAGGAGGGAATTTGGTTCCCTGTAAGGTTGAGCACTCTTTTAAACAATATGTAACTTTTTTTTGCTAGGTGTTTTGGAAGAAGCCAGGTTTTTTGGTATTGATTCACTGATTGAACATCTAGAAGTAGCTATTAAGGTAATTCTAACTTCTGTATTGGACTGCAAATGTCCTGTTTCTCTCAGCTATATTAATTTTTAGCTCCATCAATGTTGATTTTTCATCTTTGATAAAACTCTCAACAGAATTCACAGCCAGCAGAGGACCATTCTCCTATATCACGAAAGGAATTTGTCCGGTTTTTGCTGGCAACCCCAACCAAGTCTGAGCTACGTTGTCAGGTATTAAAATCCAAACCTTGCTTTGAACTATCCAACAACAAAATACTCTGCAATCTCATGTGACATTAGTCATGTGTGGTTTTATTCCTCCTTCATTTACTTTTTTTTTTTAAATGACAGAAGGTCTCAATTTCAAGATATAGCAGAACAACATGATGTCAAAACCAAGCGTGCAGGAGAAAGTCCCTCTGCTCAGTCTTGCACTGCTCTAGGTTGAAAGTTTCAAGGAGCAGTCATTCACTTAAAAATGTTTTGTAGCTAAATGTGAAACAGGCCAACGCATGATGTCAGGCATTTCAGGTTTTTTTTCTTTGGATGCCTTAACAGCAGAAAACACTTGTTACATTGCCTGCCTGTAGAATTTTGAGCCCCTAAATTCATCTTTTGAAAACATTTCTGAAGACCTGAAGTTAAGTATAATACAACTGCAGAGGAAAGAAAGGTGCTGGACTTGAACAAGATGAGTGTCTATACAGGAAGGCAGCACAGCTTTCAATACTAGTTACTGACTAAAGAGTGACTTAGAATTGTTGCTTTTCAAGCATGCTCATCTAATATAATTATGCAATGCTCCTTTATACCACCCTCCTCTTATGAACAAAAAAAAATTAGGACAGAAATCTGCTCTGTGCCAAAGGTCACAGAACAAGAGGGTATTAGAACTGGAATCATAGCCCTGGATCTCTTAACAGTGTCTTGTGTTTTCACCCTGGACTACACCTACTCTTCAGCTATCATAACTTTTTTTCAGGGTCTAAATTTCAGTGGAGCAGATCTTTCCCGTCTAGATCTTCGGTACATAAATTTCAAGATGGCTAACTTAAGCCGCTGCAACCTAGCACATGCCAACCTATGCTGCGCAAATCTGGAGCGAGCTGACCTCTCTGGATCAGTGCTTGATGTAAGAGTTGCTTTGTTGAAAAGACTGATCTCTTCGTTACTTGGGAAGAGGAATAATTATAATGTACAGATTATTCATTATTATTTTTTAAAACCTTTTTGAAGACACTGACATACCTACGATTTCATTACTTAGTTTACATTAGGCCTTCCTGTATTAACTTGCTAGGTTCGCAATTACAAAATTTAAAGGTCATCCAAGTTTATTTTACTCCCCAAATAATTTCCTATAGGAGTACTGGCTTAAGTGTTTGGACTTGAGCTTGCCTTTGGTGGGTGGCTGTTCAGAGAACTATGGTGGACTACATTTGTGATCTCCAGAGGTTGGTGAAAAAATGGTGGTAAAATTTTAGTCCTCAGAGATGCAGCGTGATGATCCAATACAAACAAACTGTTACTGCTTGTCTTTTGCACTGTTTGATTTCCACTGGTGCCTTACTGATAGTATATACATCTGTTTTTGCCAGTGTGCAAACCTTCAAGGTGTGAAGATGCTTTGTTCCAACGCAGAAGGAGCATCACTAAAAGGATGCAACTTTGAAGATCCTTCAGGCCTTAAAGCTAACCTGGAAGGTAATATAAACAGTAATTTTCCCTGCTCTGTACTCCTTGCACTAGTCACAAAGGACAAGGACTTCTGTGGCTTTTTTGTAAGTACAATAAATGATTAAATCTAAGTTCAGGACAGTTTTAGCCTTCCTTTGTGCAACAGATACTCTGTGAGGAGATGCTGTGGCTAAATAATTAACCTACAAGTCCAGAGCTCCTGAGTTCTGTTATCAGTTCTGCTGTTGGTTTGTTAGGTATTTCTGGCCACATCCCAAAGGACCCAAGACTAATAAAGACTTATGCAGAGGGATGGCCATGTGAACATCAAGCATAACTGTCTCTTCATTTCCTTACTGTTTGTATATCCTAGGTGCTAACCTGAAAGGTGTGGACATGGAAGGAAGTCAGATGACAGGAATTAATTTAAGAGTAGCAACGCTGAAAAATGCAAAGCTAAAAAACTGTAACCTCCGAGGAGCAACTCTGGCAGGAACTGACTTGGAGGTGAGTAGTGCTTTATTTTAAATACAATAAATAAAGGGGTTATTAGCAGCCTTAATTCCTTTTCAGCCAAGGAATTATAGAATTAAATGAAACATCTCCAAGTATATTTTAAATCAGAGACAACACTTGCATTGAATAGATATTGGTTTTTCAGTGTTCTTATTGTTCCAAAACATCAGTTTCTCACATTCTAAATCCTTAACTCCTGCCCCATTATTTCTGACATGACACTTTATTTTTCAAGCTCCTTTGGTAGCGGGCAAAAAAAAAATTGCCCTACCAATGGGTAGCCTCTTGCAAAGATCTGAACACGCAAAGAAATTGCTTTATCACTTGAAGTTAGATGGAGTTTTGCTGCTGACTTCACTGAAAACAGAATAAGGCAAAACTTGCAGTCTTTCTTGCTGTTAGTTAGTAGGCTAAAACACAATAAAGAGCTATGGACCTGTCTGTTGTTAGCAACTAACAGCATTGTTTGTTCCCAGCCGTTACCCCTGTATGCCCCTCGATTTATAAATGGTGGAATCTCAGTATTATGCCTTCTATCTAGGATTGAGATATAACTTCATCTCACCGAGTGGAAGTTAATGTGTTTCGAAGTGCAAACTGCAACTTCAGATTCCTCCTTATAAAAATGACTGGACGTGCTTTGGAAATCTCACCAGGAATGGCAAAAAAGCTTAAATTTAGGCTGATACCTTAGTGTTCAAGCAACTCTAGCTTGTACTAAGCCAGGGGTGAGCAACATGTGGCCCGCGGGTTGGATGCGGCCTGCCAGGCCATTCTACCTGGCCAGCGGGGCCCCTAAAAAATTAGAAAATTAATATTTATCTGCCCCTGGCTGCCTGTCATGTGGCCCTCAATGGCTTGCCAAAACTCAGTAAGCAGCCTTCTGCCAGAAATAATTGCCTGACCCTGTACTAAGCGTTCTGTCTTTCTGTATAAGTAGCCAGCACTATTTATATTGGCTCAAGCTCTTAAGGAATGATTTCTGTGTACATTTAAACTAATAAGTGACATTTCTCTGTACTCTTTAGAATTGTGATCTTTCAGGGTGTGATCTACAAGAAGCTAACTTGAGAGGATCTAACGTAAAAGGAGCTATCTTTGAAGAGATGCTGACACCTTTACATATGTCTCAGAGTGTCAGATAGGACCAGGAAGAGCTGATGGGAAGGAAACTGGCTGACCAGAAAGAAAAGTGAAACACTTAGACTTTCTTTCTCCACCCACTCTCCTTACTAGTCTTGAAATCATATTTTATTATGTAACTTATATTCAGTAGTGCCTACAGAGAATTTGTTGTTTTTCTTCTTTTTGGGAGGAACTTTTTATTTATTAGCAGCAACATCTATCCCTATCGCTGCCTTTTTGAATACAGCAGGGGAAATGGGTTGGCTTTAGAGACAGATTTTTTTAAAGCATTTTTTATCATCACCTCAATTCGGAATAGACGTTAAGGATTTTAACTTATAAAAGCACAATATATGCAATCTGTTATTTGTTAAATCTGTAGCTACATACGAGTATATAAAATATTAAATTCATGTACAGTAGCAAAAAGGTCAGGTTTACAACTAGCATTAGTGTGTCTGCAGTTAGTTCCTGTGTCCATGCACAATATATTGAATGATGAATGTGTTGGGAACAAAGCCCACAGAACATTTTTTCAGGTACTTTTTTAAAAGGGGGGGGGAGGGGGAGTACACAGCCTTTTTTTTTTTTTTTTAAGTCATCACAGGTAGCATACTGCCTTTTAGTAGTTTGATTGTGGGTATACAATTGCTTGATCAACTACAGAAATAGGCAGTGGAAACCTTTTCTAGTGAAGAGAATGGCAAAGAAATTCAGAGTGGAGTGCTGCTATTATTATGAGCATCTTAAGTGTGCATATTTCAATACAACCTATTTATTTAATCCTCTCAGTGTAAAATTGCACTATTCAAGTTGACAGGCATAAATCCCTTGGGTACGTAATCCTTTCCTATATTGAATTTGAGTGCCCATGCATTCTGTGGGGAACAAAATTAGAAGAGAGAAAATCCATCCCCTTCACCAAGAGGCATTAGGCACTACATTTCTGCATGGCTTCTTGACTTCTCCAGTAGACAAAAGGAATGGCAACTCTTGCACCTGAACACACATTATGCAAGTTTTCTTGTATGACAGAAGCATGGATAAGAGCTCTGAACCGGTACAATGTGCAAAACCCCTTTCCAGTCCCACTTGTGATTACATAGGAATATATAGAGATTCTGCTAGGCCTGCGCAAAGCGGCTAGTATTTGCTTAGAGTCTGATTCAGAGATTTGGCTGCAGCCGAATCAGCCAAAGCAGCCCATCCCCCCGCCCGCTCCCCCAGCCCCGTCAATGGCTGCCCTGCCTGGCTCCAGCCTCCCAGCTCAGAAACCGAACCCCCCCACCTCCCCTTGCTGCCAAGCAGAGGGGCAATCCCCACTGCCCTGCAGGGAGGCTGAGGGGGAGGGCTCTCCTAGAAGCCCTGAGGCCACTACAGCAGCCAGTGAGCTGGGGCTTTTTTTTTTTTTTTTTTTAAGAACTGGGGGCTGG
>NW_005842336.1:824818-846299 GCF_000455745.1 Alligator sinensis | reverse complement strand
TTTTTTTTTTTTTAAGAACTGGGAGCTGGGGTGGGCTGGGAGAGCAGGCACGGTTTGGGAGGCTCATGGCAGAGGCCCCCCCCCTCACGTAGCAGGGGACTATGGGAATCGCCCCCCTGCCTGGCAGTAGCTGGTGAGTAGAGACTTTTTCATTGGTCTCCCGATTCAGTGGCCGAATCTCCAAATCGAATCGGGCCGAATCTCCTCCAAATCTAAATCAGCACCCAAAGCTTTGCACAGCCCTAGTTTCTGTAGTGCAGAAAGTCATAGAGAAGGAGTCTGCTGGCTTCATTTGATAAGATGTTTCCATTGTCCTATCAATCAGTAGGTAGGTTGACTTTGTACACATTGAAACAAGCACATGAAGAAACTATACCAAATAAAGGTTGGTGCAGCAAAAACACTTACCTCACGTTTACTAACTTAAAGTACTCCAAAGTTGAAACCAGTATAGATCAAAAGAAACGTGAATCTTACTGGGAGATAAAAGCAACTGTATCATAACCAACAAAACGTGACAATGGGTAGTGGCAATCTTAATTTCCACTGTCATGTAGGTGTGTTGCCTTTTTAGTTATGGGAGTGTAGTTTATTTACTGCCCTCTCTCCAGGGAAAGTGGTGCGGTCTTAACAGTTACAGCAGAAACGCATTGTCATTTATTGTTGTGGAAGAGACTGGCTCTGGGTTCATGACCTCTTGGGAGAAGTCTAAAAGAGTTTAACCTTGTTTACAAGTTAGGTTGACTAGAGCATGACACATGACTTCCTGGGGCTCAAGGTCATCCAGTGAGTTGGATCAAAAGCAAGTCTGTAGCTTGCTAGAACTTCTTCATCCAGATCTAGGGCAACACTGTGTCTTTGAAACGGATTTGTATCTCCGTAGTAAAAGTTATGTTATCGTCACAGGTTCATTTCCTCTCTCAAGTCATTGCCTTCCTCGGGGGAGCAGTAAGCATGACTTGGAACGAGAATGATTCTTATAGCTGCAGAAATTATTAAATTAAATTAATTATTTTGCATTGTCTTATTTTGTAGCAGGCAGAGGTAGAATATTGTATGGGAGAAATCTATTTTCATAATCAGCGTGTATAAATTATATTTAAACTTTCATGGTGCATGTTTTTGAATAATCACAACATAAGGCATTGTTCACTCACAGCTGAGTGACAAGACTGAAGGAACAGCCCAAAGTGGCTTATTTGGAAACAGCAGGCTTCAACCAAATATAAGCTGAATTAATAAATGTGTAAAATGGCAACAATCAGTCTTGTTGTTTTGTTTTTAAATTAAGGATGTAAAAGTACAAAGCCAGGGAATGCCCTGACCCTTGTTCCATGGGCAGTTTCACTTTAAGAATCTGCCTTTTCCTTTCATGGTGGGGAGGAGCAGGTATTTTGCTTTGAAACAGTTAAGCATCCACACATGGGGAGCAGACTAGCATTAAAGGTTTGAAGGGTTGTTTTTCGTTTGTTCATTTTTGTTTTTAAACCTCTACAGCATTGTCTATCATAGAAAAAATTATACACTGATTGTGTCAGCTGCTACCACCCTCTCTCACTCATCCAGTTATTTGAGAGAATTTCAGTACTTAATCTTGCCACCTCTCCTTGGTAGTGTCTGAGTTTCTCTCTAACTTGTTTATACATAGTTGGTTTTGAATGCTTTTATACTTTTCCATCTTTGCTCAATAGGAAGTCTTGAATTTAGTGTCAGTAAGTGCAGAAGAGGACCCCATAGAAGCATATGCTGCATAGCCTGAAGTTCTCTTTCCACAGTTCAGATTACCAGCATGGGTTATCTATAAACAAATTTCATCTCTTGGCAATTACCTAGCCAGTGTTCTGTCCAACTTTGCTTTATATTTTTCATATCTAATAATGCCGTTTCTAAAAAATGTGCTTCCAGTGGCCAATCACTGCTGGGTATTCTTGATTTTTACAAGCAAGGAACAGTTTACAATAGGCTTGGACTTACTATACCAATGAGTCTAATGGAAGAAAGATCACTCTTCCAGTAGGGAAACCGCTGCCACCTAATGAAAGACAAAGGATTATCAGTAGCTCTCGCTAAAACCAGTAGAACCTGCTGTTCAACATCTGGCCACTTCTGCATGGGTGCCTAGAGGTGACCTCTTCTGAAAAAAATTCTGCTCTTAAATACACTTTCCAAGATCTGAAAGTTAGTTTCTGTATCTGCTCAAAACCTCAGCTCTGACTGCCTCTGATTTGTGATAGCATATAACTGACCCCTTTTCTCTGATGGACCAGATCTAAACGCTCCCAAATGTTGGAGAAAACTACATCTTAACTCTGCATCTCTCCAAAACCATTCCATTTGGACTCTGCCTTTGCCAAAAGCTGAGCACAGTAAGTGAGTTTCCATTACATAGGGCTGTAAAATATGTGTGGTGCTCTGCTAAGCATATCCTAAAATGAAAACAGCTGTATGATTATCCTCTGTTTAACCTCCCTGTTTCTTTGCACTCTTTTCCAATGCTTGTAGCTCCTCTCAGGAAGCAGGCAAAGGGACATTCAAACAAATTTTATTTGGTGCATGCTATTTTATGGTTTTCATCATAACCAGTTTAGGTTTATCTCTGAGTCACAAAGATGACCATCAGCAGCAGAAGGGCTGTGGGGAGATGCTGAAAAGTAAGCTATAGCTGAGCCATGGGACTAGTCCATGAATCTTCATATACCACATTCAAAAGCCCTTTACTGATGGGCCCAATTACCTGCTGAGCAGGTCCTTTCCCCTTGTTAAGCATTTCCAGCAGGATGAACAAAATCTTCACTTAATCTTCTTTAAAGGGTCCTGAATGTACTTAGGCTGCTGATCTGGGAAGAAAATTGCCTTAAAAAGGCACCATTTTCCAATACAGAAATTAGAGTACCTTCTTATGTACACACCTCCTTTTCCTATGTGACTTAATTTACCTTTGGGTATTATTTCTCTTACTAAAACATTTTCACTGCTTGATTAATTCTGCCAGCAGGAGTCAAGTGCTAACCTTCCTGCTGGGATATTAAAGTAATTCTTCCTGCTTTAATGCATGTCAAAAATAACTAAATCCTCAAAATATTTTAACCTTTATCAAATTACGTTTTATTCCATTAATCCGACAGGAGTATGTGAATGGGAACGTAAATAAGAGGGAGGAGACATTTCACCACTTAAGCATAAACTTGAGATTCTGGGGTCAAAGGGCTGCTCAGCTAGCCATCAGGAGCCAAGTCTATTAAGTTGAACTCATTGCAAATGGTTAATGTGTAGCCCACAAGCCATCTTAATTCAAGGGCCATTGCATAACAGTATCACTGTTATGTATACTTCAGCGGCATCTAAGAACTGCAGGTAGGGACCAAGATGCCACCGGATGAAGTTCTCACACAGTGCTTACTTACCCTAGAATATTTGTGTTAGTCTACTGGGTTGATTTAGATATACTTTACACTTTACTTTAGAACCAAGAATATCAAGGCACTTAAACTGGGCCACATTTTCAAATGTGTACTCAATGTACAGAATACTTGCGTGAGTCTGGCCTCTTGTTTTGGTCCCTAAGGGCCCTGTTTCCTTGCAGTGTGACATACAGCAACAGTCAAACATCAAGTAGATGACTTCCCTTATACCTTTCAGCTGCAGTATACAGAGTGCTGTAAGCCTCTCATTAAATCCAAATTCACCCCAAATATTTTTTCTATTACAAAAAAAACCAAACAAACTACGAGCATTGAAAGAAAAAATGAGGATTTTTCCCCAGGAAAGAGCAGTTAGCTTGATTCGATTCAGAGCCTCTTAAAATTAAGACCTTCAGTTCTTTTAGTGAAAACTGTCAGCTGAATTTAACAGTTTCACCGGAGGTGTTCTAATTATGTGCTTTACTTCTGGTACGTACAGCAGATTTAAGAACAAAATTGCAGTCCACATAAGAGAGAATTTGCTTAAGTCACCTGCTGGGAAAACTTTGGTATTAGGGGGATTAGAAATGCATGTATATAAAAAAGCAAGATGACAGGCACAATACACAGGACATTTGCCAGAGAAGAAGAGGTGGAATCGTTCATCCAGCAGGTAATGTACTTGAACAGAACATGCATTACGCTTTGCTTGTTCAGTGTTTCTAGGTACCTGACAGAGAGAGGCCACAGGGCATTTTAAAAGGCTCGGTGTATTAGAAACTATATGCTTCGATTTAATACAGTATTCACCACTTTTATTCAAGCCTGTATGCTGTCATGGTTACACTTATATTTTGCTCTATGACAGAATGCAGAAGACTAGGAAGGTCTTTGTAAGTCTCCTTCTGCTTATCCTGTCTGTGGATATCTGCCTGGCTCAGCATTGGTCATATGGCTTGCAACCAGGAGGAAAGAGGAATGCTGAAAACCTTGTTGAGTCATTCCAAGAGGTAGGTTCCTGATTTTAAATAGCCCAGCATTTGTTGTGCATTATGCCATGTGCCTTCTTAATTAATTTTAAAAAAGGAATTTAGTATTACTGACAGATGATAGCCCTGGAGAATAATATATTATGTCTGCTGATGAGATACACCAGAGCCAGTGGCACCTTCCAGGTTACATCAGTTCTAAACCTCTCTGCTAGATCAACAGCTTAGCTTCCAGTCTGCTGCTACTGGGCAGCACTCATTGACTTGACCCTAGGTCAAACAGGTGTCTGTCATACTGTAACAGATCTGATGGCAACCATTCACTGGAAAAAGGGATTCAAACCTAGAGCTAGCAAAAGGCTCCATCTACTAAACTTCTGATTCATGCAGTTTCCTCCTTAAATACTTGCATCAAGGTATTTTTGACATTGCCGTTTTCATTTATTGTACCAAGAGTCAGATGACACTCGCTCTAGGCAGTGGGTGAGAGAGATGAAAATAACTGCAGAACTTGAAAACCGCACTGCAGTGCTGCTACACCATTGATCCCTTAGATTTTTTTTTCATGAGACTCGCATTTTCCCCAATTTAGATGGCAAGTGACATGGAAAAAATTGGAGAAATGCAGCAGTTTGAATGCAGCAGTGGCCCCCATCAGCCCTCCAAGCTCAGTGATCTGAAGGAAGCTCTGGTAAGTCAAGTACTGATTTATCAAAGGATCACTTTTGAGGGAGTTTTATTAATCCTTTGAATTACTAGAGCATTAGGGAAGTCCCATCCATTGATGAGGATGCCACCATTCTGGGAAGTGCCACTGGTGCCAAGACTTCCTCCTACAGAGATAAATTCAAAGTGAGGTGATTGTTACCTTCCTCCCAACCCTTGGTAGCATTCACAGCTATTTAACATCAGAGAATAACTCTACCAGCTAAAGAATCAGGCCATATGGATGCTGCTACTCCCAGGGTCCCCCAGACTTTATAGTGCATAATCCAGTAGTTTCTCCAGAGTAATGACAGAACTTCAGTGATCAGAGCAGCATGCAGGAGCCAGAAGGCAGTAATGCACTTTACTGATATTGACAGCATTAAAACAGAACTGGTGCTTTTGGGTGCCTCAGTTTTCACATGGCCAAATGCCACCCTAAATGAGGCAGGTGCTCAGCTCTGGGGGAAAAAAAAAGTTGTGCGTTTTGCCCCTAAAAATTGTCCTTCTTCAAAATTTTGGTCTTGCCTTCTACCCCTTCTAAGTGTTGCCATTCACTGAAGAAACAGCTAAATCTAGGTGAGGAGACACCATTGGGAAGTTGAAGTGTTTAGGAATTCACAGAGCAAGCAACTCAAGCCCTGTCTACAGCTCTGCAGGGAACTTGCTCATTCAAAGCACGTAGAATGTAAGCTTTTTGGGACAGAGACCATCCTTATTTTTTGCTCAAATGACACCTACTACAATGGGATTCTGGTTTGTTCTGGAGGCACCTGGGCATTACTGCTGTCCAAACAAAATGTTTGTATGAAGTACTCTGTCTTGTAAGAGCCTTAACTGGGGGCATTGAAAGAGTCCTAGGAATTGTCCAAATACAGCGAGCGACTCATTTGAGTGCCGCTTGCTCATTCACGAGGCTACTGTTTCTCTCTCACACCTGAAGGCTTATTAACTGGATTTTCAGGTTTGCCATCAGAAATTACATTACAATGCTAGTAATTTTACATAAGAAACTGAAACAAGTGTTTTAATGCAGAGGCTGAAGAACAGATGCCATTCTAATTAGCTTGTGGTTCCTCCTGTTTCTACCATATATGCTGCATTTTCTTTAGTCCATAAACCACCACTGGCCATGTCACACAGTATTGTTTCTTCTTCCTAGTTTTTAGTGCCTACTGATATCAAAACTACATTAAATGCTTCCCAGTGCAACTTTTCCAGGTTACTAATTGCTGCAGTTGCAACAGGGATGCTGTGCAAACACCAATAGAAAGGGAGGTATCCACAAGACACGTTCTTTCAGGCTGTTGCCTACCTTATGAAAGTACTTGTACTATGCTTAGTCATCCCCTAGCACCCCCCCAGGGTAACAAGGAATAATGGTCACAAATTGTTGGAGAGTAGGTTTAGATGAGACGTCCGAAAGCACTACTTCACAGTCAGGGTGGCTAGGATCTGGAACCAACTTCCAAGGGAAGTGGTGATGGCTCCTACCCTAGGGGTCTTTAAGAGGAGGCTTGAAGTCTACCTGGCTGGGGTCATTTGAGCCTGGCTTTCTCTCTTGCCCAGGGTAGGGGGGTCAGACTTCTATGAATCTTTTTCCCAAAAGGACTTTTTCAGGGTGAGATGGTAGAGCACTTGCTATTCAAATTCATCCTTAACATTGCTCCAGACTGTCCGTTTCATTTAGCAGAATTTAATCCTTAAGGGTAGGAGCACATGTTGCATTTGTCCTGGAACAGGAAAGTCCCGGGATGGGCAATTACATACATTTCCAATCAGGGTTTAGTGAACCTGCCATTGTTTCAATGTTGCAATCTCAGGACAACACTTCAGATGCTTTTGCTATGTCCCAGGACAAACGGTTAGTGTTTCCTTTTTATCTCATGCATTTTTTTTAGGGTTTGTCCTGGGAAAATGGACATGGACATCTCAATGACTGCACTTTGCCCCAGAACAAATGCAATGTCTGTTTGTAGCATAAGGGTCCTACATACATAGTGTGGACTGAAAGGGCAGGAGGTGTTGGCATGAGAATCACACAGCCTGATTCAATTTCATGGTCCACCGCATACTTTCCATTCATCTTAGATGATTTTGGCCCCAAAGATTTTCAGTGAGAGGTCACGTTACATCAACAAGGCTCCTTTCAGCATCTAGTCATACTTAAATGTTTTGACAAATCTGATCCTCAGTACCTCTGTAAAACAGAAAAAACAATCACCTGAAGAGGATGTTGTGAGGATAAATACATTGTTCACATACTACAATGGTGGGAGCCAAAAGAATGCTAAATATGTGCGCCATTTTCCATACAGATATTTCAAGTAAGTTCTTTGCTTCCTCTCCTAAATAGCTGTTGCAATGCACTGTTCAAAAAACTTTAGCATTTCAGTGGAGGGCTATTTACCAGATGTGAGGTTGGCCATGCACCTGGGGATGAAAGACACTATTATAAAAGCATAAGCTGTATTATACCATGGTATCAGATACCCAGGCAGGTGGCAGAGAGATCAGCTTGGTTCAGATTTATGCAGTTTTTTAATTCTCTTTCCGACAATGACCTCCATGTAGAATATTTTATTATTTAATCTGGCCTTGAAATTCCAACCAGTTATTTTTCCTCTTAAAAAAAAAAAAAGTTAAAAAAATCACAATGTGTGTTACAGGCAAGTCTGACTGAAGGAGAAACTGGACGAAAGAAGACTTAAATCTACAAAGCCAAACAGAACAAAGGGTCCATTAAAGTCACATGTCAAAGCAATGCTTTAAATCTGAGTTCTAACCTCTGCTTAGATTACATCACATCCCTATGTGTTCGAATACAAAAAAGCCACATTTTGATGTTGGAAAATACTTTAGTATAGAATATTAGGCTTTTGCACAAAAGGAATCATGCTACAGGCCAATGAAGAGAGACTGGATTGACACTCGCAAGACCTGGCTTCTATTTCTGGCTCTGCCACTGACCTGCATTGCGATCCTGGATAAGTTGCTTCACCTTGGCTTTTGTTTCACAACACCTAGCAAAATGGGGCCCTGCTCTTGGCTGTGGGCTCTGGATGCTACTGTAATAAAAATAAAACAAAAACCAAATAAAAGGCTACCTGCTATTCAGTAACATGGAATTTCATTTTGCATGTCAACAGTCCACACAGAAGATATGTTTGCTGGTTCATCCATAAAAACTACATTTATTTAAAAAAACAAACAAACCAACATATTTACAAACTTTACAACAGTTAATACAATGTTTTAAAAACACAGACATTTATACACCTTGCTTTACAGTGTTTGTAAATCATATGCTTTTTCACTTTGAGGGGATGCAACATCCCTTTTCCAAAGCTTAGCTCTGACTCTTTCTTCAGAGCCAATTTAAAAAGCTGCGTTTATTGCTGATTTGCCTATGAAGGAATAACAAAACATCCTGCAGCCTGTAGTGGTTTTAAAACCAAGTCATTATGTCAAGAATCACAAAGGAATCAAAATGTTCATACTGGCAAAGAATATATATATTCAGTAGACTTACCAAGCCATGTGTCTATAGAGCAATAGCTTGGTAACTCTCCTGAATTCAAGAGGGATATATCCCCAGGTCATGGCATTAAACGTTTAATACCAATAGCATCAGTTAATGCAACCTAGTACCTATTTTTAGAGCTGCTGAGTACATACAGCTTTGTTTGAAAGCAACAAACTGCAGATAGATGGCCAGCATCCCTGTAAGAGAAGTCAGAAGTACATATGTACACCTCCTCCCCCCAATCTAATTCCAATTACTTAAAGGTAATCTTTCCACTGACTGAAATGGAAGATTGCTAGGTCAACAGCACACACCTTAATATCACGTGACATTACTTTTTGTGATGGGGTTCTCCAAAGCACATATCGTTCCTAGTGGGATATGTTCTTTAATTCCAGAGGTAGTTATTTATTACACTAGAAGTCAGTGGGATTTTCATGGAAATAGAATTAAGCCATCATTGTGTATTTTTGAAAATCCCACCTCTTCAATGTCATGAGAACCATGACACAGGATTTAATTTTTCTCTAGAGTTTCAGAGGGAGGTTCTCCCTGGTCCACTGGATAATCTGGTCTGAAAATAAATGCAGTGAATTTAAAGCAGCTTTTAATATAGAATGCAAAGCACTGAAAAAGGGAAGCAGCATTGTTCAGGAATGTTTTTGCTACCAAAAAAAAAAAAATACATAGTTAAATTAGACATCCAACTTTTTAAAAATGCCATTTACAATTATAAAAATAAATAATGACAGTAAATCTGCAGCAATGAATCTTATATCTTCATCACTACAAGTCTGACTTGTAAATCTGTGGAAGGTATGCTGCTGACACGTGAAGTTTGTTCAATTCATAATTTTGACAACTGCTCTGCAGGCACAGCTGCATTTTCTACCACTGCAGATCGCAGAACAGCTCTCATTGGGGTCAACTACTTTTCCTAATCTAGTAACCCACTGGAATGGAAGGCTGCCCATTTCTCTCCTGTGTGGATTAGAGCTTCACTTGTAATATTTTAAATAGCATTTATCCCAGCATTATGTATTTTAAATAAAGAACATCCAAGCAACAAGTATCAACCAAGTTCCTCAACAGAGAAAAAATGTTTGTGACTTAGAACTCAATATGGCTAAAGTGGGATTCATTTTTTTCCTTGTACATAGGTTAGGTTTGGGTTCACTTTTTTAATTTCTTCTTTTTTCCATTACTGTGGTCAAATGAAAATGTCATTTGCTTTCATTACTGATATTAAGAGATTAAATGTAATTCAAGTGGGGGGGGGGATTGTTTTTTTGTTTGGTTTTTTTTTTTTTACTTTTATCCAATCATTTGAGATGCACTGAATTAACGTTTTCAAAAATCTCCAAGTAATTGAGGATCTTAACTCCCAATGTTAAAACAGGAGTGTATTTGTTACTTCTGGTAATAAAAGAGTCCTAAATCAGCTCAGTGGTATTGAGCTGAGCTGGACCACTGGTAGGATTTTCCAAAGCAGCTAGACACCTCTTATTGATTTCAATGAGTCAGGCCCCCTAGACACTTCCCTATATATTTAGCAGCCTAAATACCTTTAAAAATAATCACCTCTGAAAACAGGATTAGACTCTCTAATCACTTAAGGCACTAGAAAATATTATTTCCTTGTTTCTAATGAATGTGTACCTATTTACATCAGCTCAGGATCTGTCCCCTTCTGTATGGCAGTCAGTTATACATCTTTAATGAAAATTAAACTATTTTTGGAGCATGCCTGCAGCAAAATAAAGACAACAGTGACAGAGGATAACACAGGTTAGAGAAAGAGGATACAGATTGCAGGCATGGTTAAATAATAGTTTCATAGTTTCATAGCAGGTAGGGTCAGGAGGGACCTGAACATATCATCTAGCCTGACCCCCTGCCACAGGGAGGAATGAATGCTGGGTTCACAAGACCTTAATAGAACCTTTAAGGCAATTTTCCTAACAGTAAGGGCTGGAAGATGAAGGTAATATTTAGTACTCATCAAAATTCCTTGGAAAAAGGGAAGTGCCACCCTCCTTATTCCCTACTCTACAGACATCCAACAGCTGTCTCTCTCCAATAGGGGTGAAGTCTCACTTACAAGGATCTCCAACTGGCCAGACAACAAAGGCAGCAAGAAAAAAAAGCCTGAATTGTGTAGGCAACACACCAAGAAAAACGAAGGAATTTAACAGGCAATGGTGCAAATTCCTAGGCAGAAGGAACAACCACAAATGGCATTTTTATATGTGATTTGGGATGTGGCACCGAGTGCATGTTAGTGAGCTATGCTAATTAAAAAGTGCCCATGTGTCATGTCCTTGTGCTGAAAAAATGGCAGCGGGGCGCTTTGAACTAAAACTCAAATGTGTTTTATTTCAAAGCACCCTGCCACTGTATTTTCAGCGCAGGGACACCGATACACATTACATGGAAGGCTGCTGGAGCACGTCAATTTCTGTGCTCCAGCAAACTATTAATTGAGTCCGCTCCAACACTGGATTTCCAGTGCATCGGATCAGGCTCCCCACATGTCTATAGAAGCCCACTGTCTCTGAAACTTGGTTGAGCTTCTAAACTGTAAGGAAGGCCAAGGAGCAAAAACAAAACTTACATCAGCCAGAGCTCAAGCCAAAACAAGAGAGGGAAAAAAAAAGAAGTGTTGAGCTTCTTGAAACTGAGTCATTTGTGGAAATGCAAGAAAGCTAACACACCCAATTCGTTCTCCCAAGTCCACTTAGGTAGCATCAACACTTGCTAGCTCAGGTGTTAGTATTGATGAACCACTCAGGTAGGAGAGAAATTAAATCACTCATCAACCATCTACAGATATCAACAAGAGTTTTAACCACTTGCACGAAGCGGTTAAACATTCTTGAATTCACGTTCAAGAATGGAAAACAGGAGAAAGAAGAAAATGTCAGGCTATAGATCGAGATGGGCCCATGCTACAAAAATATCCAAGTCTGATTCACATCTTATCAAAGTTCGAGCATATTCAGAGGAAAATTTTGAGTTTGGTCCATTGCAGAATTAAAGAGCAGCTTCAAAGTTTCTCTCAACTTTCAGAGCTATTCAGATACAAACTTCTCATTCAGGCCCCTTTTTCCTTCTACAGACATGTGGCAGGGAAACACAATGCTAACTTTAACTCACTTCTACAAAATAAATTGAAAGGCAGAGAAACGAGACTAGGCCCGAGCTAAACTGATCAGCGATAATAATACCAGATGTCCTTACAGCCCTCTAGTTTACTCAGCGGAGAAACTGCAACAGTTTTAGCATAGGTTAACATTTTCCCACTGACTTTATCAAAAGCAAGAAGCAACTTAACACTGTAACCATCTTGTTCTCAAAAGACTCCATGTAAGCATGGCAGATAAACAGATAAACCCGCACAGACACACTACTCACTCGGGACTAGATCTGGACCCCTCACTCAGGGAAAAATGTTCACTGAACTGAGTTTTGCTTAAATCAGGACTTCAGGATCAGGTCCTTCAGTAGGTGTGCATGTGCATATGGACTAGGAATAGCAGGAAGAGATTGCTTCCAAGCAAAAAGGAAAAGAAAACCCTGAGGTTTTCCAGTCAAGCAATGTCTATGTCCAAGAACATAATGTGGATCTGACAAGTACCACGATGTACCAGAGAGATGGGGTGAAACGTGGTCAAGATGTCCAGAAAGGTTTTCAAAGATGTCCCTGGAGAAGGCAACAGCCCATCAGACAGCTGTGCATGTGCTATAGCATATGTGATGTGACTACAGTGCGACTTCTAAAATGTCTCCAACTTGTTTTGTGATGTGAATCTGATATGACCCTTTAATGAATGCAATCTGTTTATACAGCCATCCAAGAAGCAAAACAGAAGCATCTTCTGCAAGTTTTTGCTTTTACCCGGAATCAAACACAAGCCAAAAAACGTATTAGAGAAGATAAAATTGTTCCAGTTTGAACAAAAATTAATTGCGAGAACACTGCTCTAGTGAAAGGGGCTTTGTTTAGGTTCCAATGGCTTCTGTTTTTCAATGAAATGATGACACCAGTTTGGGCAGCATGAGCAGGAGTGATTATGGTACAAAAGTCTGCATTAGAGCCATGGTCAATGTTTTTTAATATTATACATCTTATCCTTGGTAGTGATTTCAGTGGATCCCCTAAATTTAAGCCAAATGACGATCTAGCTTTACAGTTAGAGATGTTCCCAATTCAGATCTTTGCAAAATCTGCAGTGTGCGAGACAGGTGAGATGAAGAGCTCCAAACTCTTTATGTAAATCCAGCTCACCCACAACACTGAAAAATCATAGCAACAAATAGGAAGTCAGCTCAAGACTTAGCTGACAGGATTTTGATGCAATCGCTCCAATACCATGTGACAAAAGAAACCTGGACAGATGGAATGTGCAATTCAGTTCTCTGAAAGGCTCAGAAGAGCCAAAAGTTTTTAAAGTAACTTCTGGCAATCTATAAACTATGCTAAAAAAAAAAAGAGGCTGACTGTATAGCACGACAAATGTAATCAAGGAGGTGAGAGAAATTAATGTATGGAACACAACTACAAAGTTGTCATAGCCGACATACACCTTTGTATAAGTAATGATTATGGGTCTGACCCAAAGCTCACCCAGTGGTCCTGGGATCAGTCTCTCAGGAAGATATACAAAACCATTCAGTGTGTTCTTGAAGTCTACTAACACTAATACTTGAAAAAATAATGGAGCAGGTATAAATGGAAGTTATGGCTGAAATAACAGGAGGGAAAATGTAGATCACTGGACAGTGAACATATTAAATAAATGTCCCACAAGAAGCAGTAGGAATTGGCAGGAAGATAAGAAGATTGCCTTTTATGACCAAGTAACTAAATCCTTGGATGATGGTATCACTGTGGACGTAGTCTTTCTAGACTTTAAGAAGGCCTTTGACATGGTCTCTCACCCCATTCTCATCAATAAATTAAGTGACTGTGGCATTGATGCCTGCACAGTTGGATGGGTAAAAAATTGGCTGATGGGGTGCACCCAGAGAGTAGTGGTGAACGGGTTGTACTCAACCTGGCGAGATGCAAGCAGTGGGGTACCCCAGGGCTCGGTCCTCGGGCCCGCACTGTTTAACATCTTCATCAGCGACTTGGACGAGGGGGTGGAAAGCACGCTGTCCAAATTTGCTGATGACACTAAGATGTGGGGCGAGGTGGACACACTTGAAGGGAGAGAAAGGCTGCAACTAGATTTAGACAGTGGGCAGATGAGAATAGGATGGGGTTCACGTAGACAAATGCAGGGTGCTGCACCTTGGGAGAAGGAATCTATAGCATACATACAGACTGGGGAGTTCCCTTCTTGAAAGCACAGAGGCAGAAAGGGATCTTGGAGTCATTACTGACTCCAAGATGAACATGAGCTGCCAATGTCAGACCACACCCAGCAAGGCCAGCCATACCTTGGTCGTGCATCCAAAGGTGCATCTCAAGCCAGTCCAGAGAAGTGATACTCCCCCTCTATGCGACTGGCCAGGCCGCAGTTGGAGTCCTGCGTCCTGTACTGGGCACCGCACTTCAAAAGGGATGGTGAGAGGGCAGCAGGACAGGCCCTACGAGGAGAGACGGAAGGACCTGAACCTGTTCAGCCTCAGCAAGAGGAGGCTGAGGGGGGGACCTGGTGGCCGCCTAAACTCATCAGGGGAGATCAACAGCAAATAGGCAGAGCCCTTTTCTCCCCAGCATCACCTGGGGTGACAAGGAACAATGGTAGTAAGCTGATGGAGAATAGGTTTAGGTTAGAGATCAGAAGGGAATACATTACAGTTAGGGTGGCCAAAATCTGGAACCAACTTCCCAGGGAAGTGGTCCTCGCCCCTACCCTGGGCAAATTCAAGAGGAGGTTGGATGATCACCTGTCTGGGGTCTTGTGAACCCAGCATTCATTCCTGCCTGTGGCAGGGGGGCAGGCTAGATGATCTGTTCAGATCCCTCCTAACCCTAGCTACTATGAAACTCTAATGTCTATTAGTATGATCCAGTATTCATGGAAGTGAATGAAAAACATTCTCATTCATTTTGAGAAGGTTTTGAAATGCCAATTTTACAGTCATTCTTCTAACCGTAACTGCCTTTAATGAGTCCTTCATTCCATTTAGTTCAGAGATAATAACTGAAAACTTTAAAAAAGGAAACAAGTTTTACACTTCTTAAAATTATCATTTAGTCCCTAAGTATTAAAAACAAAATGAACATGTTTTAAGCAAAGATCAGGTCAGGAGGAAACACTTGTCTCAGGCACTGTGTAAATCACAATGCATGCTTTATTTAAGGTCAGAAAAAGCTTTCCAGAAGCCGCAAGATCAGACTGCAGTACCATCATGAAAGTTAGGGTTAGCAAACCTAATTACTACTCAGAAGAGAAAAACTCCACATCCCAAGAATGTCTCAGTAATTCACCTTTTTGCAAGCTTACTCTCACTTCCCCAGTGCAAATCAGCTTCATCTCAATTCATATCAACGGAGTCACCGTATTATCTCACAAACAATATGCCCTGTGATAGTATACACACCCTAATCTTAGTCCTTGGACCAACACGGCTACAACCTACACCCCTTAAAGTAGTTTTAAGCACTTGTTATGCAGCTCAAAGTTATGCCAGGGTTTCACTGGCAGCCCCTGAACAATTAAGGTGTGCTACTTCCCACAGATTTGCTGCACAAATTGAAGTCCTCAGGTATCTCTCGCCCCCACCTGTACAGCAGGGACAGAAACCTGTCCTGACTCACAAGCCCTTAAGTGGCAACTCAGCTACAGCTCCTAGTCCTGTCCCTGCCCACCAGGCATTGAGGGCAGTGGTTCTCAACCTTGTTCAGACCAGGACCAATTTGTAAACATTGAGGGCCAGTCTCCACACGGTGCCCCTCACTCCTGACCTGCTGCCCCCCACCCCCAGCCTCACAGCGAGTGGGACAGAGGTGGATGCATGAGGCATAGGGGGCCCCAAGCAGCCCCTGGCAGGCTAACGCTCTGCCAGCCTGCAAGGGACAAACCCCAGTTTCCCATGTTTTTCTCCTTTACAGAAGAATCCAATTTTAAATTTTGTTTGCAACCCTTTCGTATACAGGCACTCCTCACTTAACGACTGAGTTCCGTTCCTACGACTCGGTCGTTAAACGAATTGGTCGATAAGCGAGGAGCCGCCCCTTACCGACCGCAGTCGGCCCCCAGGGAAACAGCCGGGGACGGGAAGGCGCTGGCCATGGCAGTGAGCGCTGCTTGACGCTGAGACACCACGCTGCCGACCAGCTCTACGACTCTACAGAGAGCTGGTCATAAGTCCGTGCGGTCGTTAAACAGGTAGGTCGTTAAGTGAGGAGTACCTGTATTTCTGCAAACCACTTTTGGGTTGTGACCCACAGGTTGAGAAACACCAATCTAGGGCACCTACACATGCCGGAGGTCTGCTCTAGTGTGTGCCAATTAGCTGCTGAAGCGTGTTAATTAACATGCTCCAGCAGCCTCCATGTCAAGACTATTTAGTATTCCCGTGCTTCAAAATGGCAGCGGGGGCACTTGAACTAAAGTTTGTCGAACAAGCTGTAGTTCAAGTGCCCCTGCTGCTATTTTGAAGCACAGGGATGCTGATACACGTGACACTGCGGGCATTTTAATTACAGCAGCTCTCGGAGCTGCTTTAACTAAAAGCACCTCCCCACCACACCAGAACGTGTATAGATGCCCCTAGTGACGAAGTCACAACTCGACAGCTCAAGGACAGTCAGAGAAGGTTTGTAGACTAAGGGTGCGACTGCTCCAAACTCCAAGGTAGCACTAACACTGATCAACTTTTATGTGGCTCAGAGCATAAGGTGCAACAAGGCCCTCCTTCAGCTGCCTGAACCATAATGCACCAGCTGCTGTACTGGGGAGCGGGAATCAAAGCAGGGTGCTTCTATCCCAGTCAGAGAGATCAGCTTCCCCACTTAATGCACAGACCTCAACTTTATGAAGCTGATTCACAGGGGAAAGGTACATGTTGTGTGCAAGAATATACAGTATATATTGCCAGACGTGAGATGGAGATTAGACTATTACAAATCTATAGGCCAGATCCGCATCCGGTGTAAATTGTTTTAATTTAACTGAGATCAATTAAGGATTAGGAATAAGCAACCAAACCTATATCAAGGATCCATATACTCCTAAACTCTGGATAAATATACAGATCCTAACTCCTTAGCTGGCCACCCTCTGAGATTTTTTTCTGAGATTCTGAAATGAGAGAGGAACAACAGTTATTCAGTGACTGTTTTTTTCCCCCTTCCCTTGAGTACATCAGTGGAAAGGACTCATGGAGTACAACAGAAATGTTTATAAACAGGATACTGGGCAGGGTGACGTGGCAAGTATTCTGCCTAAGAACTTATAAATTAAAAAATAAAACTCCATTGGCTTTTAAGCTCCTTGTGAACGTGGCAGAAACCAGCAGCTCCGACTTCGAGGTGTACAAAGAAAGTTTTTAATTATGAAGATTTTAAGAAGTGCCCCTAAGCATCAATTCTGCAATAGGCAGCTCAGCACAACAGAAAATCTACTCCATCTGTTGATCCTCTGGATCCTAGGGAGCAGAAAGACTACCATGCATTTCGAAAGAGAAAACTGACCTTAAAATTCATTGTAATTGAAGTGCTCCACAAGCTTCATGCTAGCCCTTTGCTTAGGTGAGTTTCAGCCCAAGAAACCACCAAACAACTTCAGAAACAAGTCGCTATTTTAGCTCAGACCTCACAAAGTGCAAATCAATCTGTCAATGCTACTGGTGTTAATCAAAGAAGGGTGAAATCCTGGTACCAGTCGAGTCAAATAGCTGAAGTCCTATAGGATTTAACAGACTCAAGATTTTATTCATAAACCTCAGTCACCAGGACAGTCCAACTGTGAAAGCCAAGTGAATCTACAGTCCATCTGATCCATGAATAAGGGGATTAACGCTTCTATTGCACGTTGATAAATCTGCCAGTCACTGTACAACCTACAGGAAATAACTATAATTCTACTAATTTGGAATATCTATTTTTGCATGAATTACATATATAAAAAAAACCCTATTTTCTTTATTTCAGAGGAATGTAAAGAATGCTGCTGATGCACACTAAAAAACAATGAAGTGGAATGAATTATGAAAGGAATTAGAGCAGATTCCATAAAACATCCTTTAACTGCACAAGTCAGCAAAGAACATGAAGTTGGAGTAATCCAGGGTATTAAAATGCATAAGATTACACTGCCAAGTCTTTCATGTCCATCCCAGTAATAACTATGACTTAGTCAAGTCCAATGACTGTTAAGAGTTTGGTCAGGTGTTTAGTGGGCAAAGCACAATGTAAACGGCAAGACAAAAGGCACAGTGTTGGAGTGTTGCAATAATTGGGTGCTGTAAAGGGAAGTGTATTTGTGACCATCTGGATTTGAAGCTTTTTGGGCAAGAGTTTAATTTACATTCTTGCAAGCCCACTTTTGCATCTGCTAACTTCAAAAGTCATTGCCCCCCTAATTCCCCCCACCCCCCATCTTCATGAGATGATTGTAACTTCAACCTCAGCTAATCCTAAAGTAATCTGTCATGGGAGTGAAAACTTACACCATTACTTAGTTGTTAAAATCAACTAAATGGTGTACAAAGTCCCAGTGTGTGTACGGGTTGGTAGATAGCAGTATTCAAGGCAAGCTTCAACTGCATTGCAGTATTAAGTGAACAATCAACAGCCAAAGTATGAAGAGAAGTGGTGAACCTGCACTCTCCATTGGGAGCGAGCTACCTCTATTTTTGGAGCAGGACTGGCAATCCTCCCATCATTCTTAAAACACAGGAGTGATCTAGAGCAATGCCTGGTTCAGGCAGGTGATGCTCAGTTGATGCTTCCATTAGATCTCGGCATGCAATCAAAACTCCAGGAAGCAACTTGAATGGAGTCATGGCATCCCATGCAGACGCCTGCTGCCTTGGTGGGCTGCATTTTGCAGATAGGGAAGGCTGCCATCCATTTCATATGAATTAAGGCTTTTCTACATTTTCGGTTTTTGCGCTATTGTAGCTGCACAATTGTGAGGCTGTAATGTACACATGCAGCAAAAATATACAGAAGGTATTGCATTGATGCGACTTACCTTGACGTGCACACTGGTGCACATCACGTTTTGTACCAGTGGAGCAGCTCTAGATGTTGGCACTGCTGAATTCATGTTAGTGACAAAAAACAAGAAAACCAGCCCGAGCAGTCTCTTAGCTCCTGCTCACATAGCCTCCATTTTAAAACTGGGAGATTCTCCAAAGGTTAGTGTCTCAATATGCATAGGTAAAATTGGAAGGTTGGAAATTTAAAATATACTTAGTTCAAATGGCTTGTTTTGCAATTACCTACAGGAAAACTTTCAGGGAAGGGATGGGAAAGGAAGGCCAAATTGCCCATCTTTATAGCTGGAGAAACCCAACACGTCAATAAAAAGAAAGCAGCCATTTCAATCAAGGTGCTAAAGAGCATGCAGAAGGGTGCTAATCCTCATTGCAGTCCCTGCTCAGAAGAGAGGACGCTGGATTTTCTTGCTTTCGGAGGTGGAGGGGGAGGTTTGACTTCACGTCTGTTGGGCAGCGGTGGGGCAACCTGAGAAGATAAAAGCCATAACCAGAAAGTTGAGGGCAGCTGCTGAGCCAGATGACATACCTCTAGAAGAGGTTGCATTCCCTGCTGTTCGTTTCAGGATTAAATCCTTGAAATCTACTGCATGCAGTGTTTTCCAGTGCCAGATATAAGCAATGAGCAGCAAATAAACAAATACACATTCCCAGACAGAGGAAATAAAGCCTGGTCTTATTACAGTAGGGGTTTGCAGATAGATACGTTTAGGTTCTGCTTCTGACTGTGTCCAACCTTGGAAAAGTCCGTTCCCTTTCTGCCCTGGTTTTCCCTATTTGTAATATGGGAACAATACTACTTGCACAATACTGGAGCCTTACAATGTGTCATGATGGGTAAATTTTCCTGATTTTCCACTGAACTTCACCTTGCGTAGGCACTTACCCAAGTACAGGGAGGATCAAGAAGATATAAAATGCTAATAAATCTGATGGTGCAAATGACTTCATATACTGCACGGAACCAAAAACATCCAACTACATGTGCCTGCAGAGAAAGCCACGCCCCTTGCTGCACAAGAGGTGGGATTTTAAAGACTTTATTTTTGCACAAATCTGCACTTGCAGTTTCTTCTGATTTTATGCTTTAAGTGGTGTGCCAAGGGGCACATTTTTGAACAAACAAGACTCAAAAGAAGGCTGGGTGAGCAAGACAGCATATGTTCTCCCTTTGCTCAGCCCCAACTGCCTGGATTTCAAGACTAATTAACAGGGGAGGGGTTCTCACATAATAATGTGCTGAAGCTCTTTGGAAAATACTTTTACAATGTTTCTTTATGGGCCTCTGAGTCAGTCCAATTTGGCTGCAGGCCAAGGTCAATGACAATGAAGTGAGCAAGAGCATGCTAGTAATTAGTTTTCTTACAATACTCAAGGGAAGGCAGCTCTTTATTAAATCTTCTGGAACCAATAACTCCCAGAGCATCCATGGAGTTCGTATATTTTTTGCCATCACGTTACCTAGCACAGTAATACAGCCCCATTTCAGAAGCTGAGTCAAGTCAGACTGGATGAGGATTCGAAGAAGCAGTATTTCAGTGGTGGATAAACTGACTCTTATCCATAGCTGGGATATGTAAGACTTGAAAATCATTTAGGGATCTTTTGCAATATAAGATCTAACAGTAACATAGATGTGAAGTAAGAATATAATGCCCCAGTGAGATGGTGACTTGGATCATGGCCACAATCATTAGGGGCATCTGTTCTCAGAACATGACAGGCTCCCGCCCTTTGAAAAAAATCAGACACACTCACTTAGAGTTAGGGACACAAAAAGATGAGGCATGAAAAATCATAAAGGCTTTTTGCAGACGTTAATTCCCTCCCCCCCACCCAAAAGGCGCTTTAAACTACATGTGTTCCCAAGCTGAGCCCCACGCATGCCCAGAAGAGACAGTGTGTTACTTCAATCCAGGTTGCCTGACATCTGTAGAGATCAGGTAACTTTAGTGGGGCTTTTTTGGCGCTTTTATGTAATAGCTGATTGAATCAGCTTTAGCTAAAAGCACCAGAAAGCCCCACTGAAGTGCCCAACGTTTACAGATGTTGCAGAGCCAAGCTAAAGTAACACGCCACTTCTTTCGGTATAGCACATGGGGGGGGGGGTAATGTTTGCAAGCAACCTAATTTGCATATGAAAAAAATCTTAAGACTAGAAATTTTCACTCCTGAGTAATGAAGAATGCTGTGACATTTAACATGCTAACTAAAGCCATCAGGTTGGTTTGTGTTTTCAAAAAAAAAAAGGAAATACATTATTTTATACAGAAGACTTTGCTTAAGGAAGGAAAATGCATCCCTTTCAGCTGAAGAAGGGGACAGGCTTGATTGTCTTCCCTTTAAATGGAAAAGTTCTTGCTCTCTTGTGGTTTCAGGAAGTGAACCAGTAAACTGATTAGACAAGTTTCAAGTGGCACCACCCTAAAAGCAGCTTGGAAAAGTCCACTGGTGCTGCTTTCTCAAGAATAGGCTTCCAAAAAAGTGTCAACTCCAATTTCCTTACCTCCGTAGAATTTCTTGGGTTGCTGTTCTCATAGGGTTTGCTTTTGGGTGGAGGTGGGGGTGGGGTGCTCGGAAAGTTAGCAGCTGCCAATCCATCAGTCTGCAGCGAGGGAAAACCTAGAAATAATTAAAACAAACAAAAACAATTGCCAGAGGAGGAAAGCTGGGGGGGGGGG
>NW_005842336.1:801539-824787 GCF_000455745.1 Alligator sinensis | reverse complement strand
GGAGGAGGGGAGCGGGGGGGGGGGGGGGGTGTATGGAACAGGGCTGACCACATGTGATTTTTAAGGGAGTATCATTCTGTTCTGTTTGGTGCTCTAACTCTGCTAACAGGTCTCTTAGTATTTTAGCAGATAAACCTAAACAGATGTGTCAGACTGGAATCCCACTTGAAATTCCCCTAACTTCAAAAGGCCCAGAAGATTTCTATGTTCAGAACATGAATGTAAACCCATGTCAAAAATGCATGCCTGGGAGAACAGAAAATTGAATCCATTATCACAGCTGAAATGTTCAGAGGGGTTTCCTGTCTACATTGGCTTTCATCTGAGAAGTCACTTTGATTTTTAACTCCTACCGACAGGCTAGAGAAGAATTCAAACTTCTGAAGAATTTCTGGGGAGTTATCCCGCTACCAGTGACAATGCTTTTTTGCTCTGCAAGTTTTTGGATTCGCTTCACATACCTCTCATAATTCAACATCTTGTGGGTTTTTTCCTGAAAATGTTTTTCAAATTCTCTCATCTGAATTACATAGTGAATCAGAGGCTCAGGATGCCTCTACAATACAGCCTCTCAGCATTTGAGAAAAAAAGATTTAACTCTCTTTCCATACAGGCTTTAGATTGGGTTACCTCAGACTTCAGTGAAGTTATTCTTGTTTTTTGTCAGTGTAAGAGGAAACTCAGCCCTCAAATGTAAACCTCTCTCCCTTTTAAACATGGCATAAAGCAGAAGATCCAAGAAACACATCAAGGAATTGGGAAAGTTTTTAATAATGAGCCTTTTGTTATACGTTTACCTTATATCGTATAACTGCATTTCATTTGAAGCAGAAGTGACTTGCCTAACCTATTAAGAGAAAATTCTTCTCTCTCAACCATTTTTAATGTATCAGATGAAATCACAGAAACCTAGTTATGTTTCCTTATGAAGTATATTGTCACAAGACAGTGTTGAAGAACTAATTGGAACCGGAAATTTTCTGATTAGGAAGAAAAAGAGTGCAGCCTTGGTCAACACTTTTAACCAGAAACCTGTTTAAAAAGAAGTCTTTTGGACTAGTTTGGTTCTCACAAAATTTACTGACTTCCCTGGGATTGTCCTAGTTTATTGTGGTGTAAGAGAGAAGGGGAGCTGGCTCTATAAACCAAACACATGCTATTGTGATAGAGTCACTGGGCCCAATTTTCAGAGGCCTCCTCTGATCCTGCAGGTGCCCGCAAAAATTTGTGCTGGTAATTCACTCAGATGCTTAATGAGCAACATCTGTTCCCTCAAATCATGGAAAACTAGGCTGAGGCCCGGGCCTGGCTTAGACCCAATGGCTCAAAATCATTGTTAATGAAAAGTTTAATTACAATTTAATGTGTTGCATGTAATAGGCCAATGTTATTTGAGGACACATGGCAACACAAAGCACATTAACAATGCAAACAGGAAATCAAGATTCCTTTCAATAAAACTTTTATACTAGCTTCTCCCTCTCCTCGCAGCAATCTTTAAAGTTGGCACTAGCACAGAGAGCTGTAAAGCTATCTCTGCAAATACAGGGTAATTTCTTTCATCACAGACCCTGTGCAGACAGAAGCGGAAAGCAAGCTGTAGTGCTACAGGACTTACTTTGGGTTCTCAGGGTTTTGGGAGTGATCGCTGGTGGACTGAGTGGTGCTGACTGCTGGAGTGAGGAACCCTGAAGCAGTGTCAGTCTGTTGTCTCCTAATTGAAGACTCTTTGGCCTCTGCGCTTTTCCCGACGTGCTCTGAGGGAAAACAGAGTAAACAAAACCTTTGGAAGTCGGCAAGGTTGCTGCACACGTATCGAATAACCAAACCTGTCAAAAAGGCATCAACATGCTCTAGAAGAGCCACATACAGGAGAGAAAGGTGCATTCAGGTGAAACATAAGAGTGCAAGCAAAGAACTGGATAAGCAATGTCAAAAAGGATATTGCTATAGCCTACACCACTAGGAAAGAAGCAAAGCTGCTAACATTTTCGAAAGGATCTTGGCAAGTATCAGTGGATGGGTCCACACATGCATTAGATCCGGGAGCAATTTACTTGCAAGCAAATGCTCCCGGGCAAGCATCTACATGTCCAGGGAAGTGGGGGCAGTTTGCTGCAAACTCCTAGTGTAAACTGCTAATGGCAGCAAACTACCCCCGTTTCCTGGAGCCCTGCAATGGGCCCCTGCCACCACCAGGGGGAAGCTCTAGACTCCTTGTGGGTACTAGCCCAGGGGCTGGCAGGGAGAACAGGGCCAGGAGACAGCTGTCTCCTGGTCAATGGAGGGAGGGAACAATGTCCCCCTGCCCTGGCAGCAGAGAGCTCCTGGGCCTATCCCTCTGATTAAGGCAGGGGACTTGGAAAGAGCTGCAGGGGAAGGACAGGTGTCAGCCCCCTGCCCTGATCCACTGGTGGGGCAGCTAGAAGCCAGCCCCTGGCTGGGCAGGGAATCCCATGATGACAAAGCCGAACAGGGAACAGACTCCCCAGCCCCCACCCTGTGATCATCATGAAGCGAGGGCTGGGAACTGTTCTGGTCAGGGGCAGGTCTCAGCCCTGTGCCCTGATCGGCGAATTGAGGCACGAGGCTTGGAAAGAGCTGCAGGGGTGGGGCAGGTCATAGATTTCATAGACATTAGGGCTGGAAGGGACCTTGGAAAATCGCTGAGTCCAGCCCCCTGCCCTAGGGGCAGGTCCCAGCCCTCTGCCCCATCCACCAGTGGGGCAACTAGCAGCAAGCTCTTTCCCAGGTGGGGAATCCCTTCCCAAGCTGGGGGCTCACTGCTAGCTGCCCCACCAGCAAATTAAAGGCAGGGGTCTGGGACCTGTCCCTCCCCTGCACCTCTTTCCAAGTCCCCTGCCTCAATCAGGAAGCCAGGGCCAGGAGCTCCCTGCTGCCAGGGTAGGGGGACATTGTTCCTTCCCTGGCAGCAGGCAGTCCCCCCCCGGGGCCAGGGAGCAATGTCCCACCCCAGCCAGAAGACAGCTGTCTCCTGGCCTGATTCTCCCTGCCAGCCTCTGGGCTAGTAGTATTCAGGGGGAGCCTAGAGCTCCCTGGGGTGATGGCAGGGGTCCACTGCAGGGCCCCAGGAAGCAGGAGTAGTTTGCTGCCATTAGCAGCAAACTGCTCCCTCCTCCCTGCATGTTAAGGCATCTGCCCAGGAATAAACTGCTCCCAGATCTAATGCATGTGTAGACACACCCACTGATACTTAACGAGATCCCACTGAAAATGTTATCAGCATTGTCACTTTACTAGTGGTGTTGGCTACAGCAATATCCTTTTTAAACAATGCTTATCCAGTTCTTCGCTTGCACTTTTTATCCAGTTCGTTGTTTGCGGAGCTGGAAGATAAGGATCTCCCAGTCCCCCCACCCTGCCCCCAGTTGTGATTTCTGAGCATCTGAGCAGGGGGCTTGGAGCTCCCTGCTGCTGGGGCAGGGGTACATAGTCCCTGCCTGGGCTCTGATGGTGGAGCCCAACTTGGCAGCAGTCAGCTCTCAGGGGCAGGGAGCAATCTCTCACTTCCTACTGGCCAGCTGACCAGGAGCACATTTGCTCCTGGTCATGCATCTACACAGGCACTACTGCACAGTAACTAATCACAAGTAAAATTTGCTACTTGCATTTGCAGGTAGCAAATTTACTCATGATTAGCCAAGTTTACTGCGTAGTAAGCGCATGCACGTGTAGATGCATATGCTTACTGTGCAGTAAACTATGCTACTGTGCAGTAAAGCATCTTGTGTAGACACACCCAATAATGGGTTCTTTTTAAACCATCTCAATATATCCATTAAAGGAGGACAACATTTTTTATGTCAAAGAAAATTCAAAGTAGAAAGTGGCTGTATTTGATCTACCTGTTCTGTGAATCATCTGGAAAATCCTTGGAAGCAGGACTGGGAGTGACTGTGTGCGTCATTCCATCTAAAGGACTGCAGGTCTCATTCCATTTTGTTCCCACAGATCAAGAGTGGTCTTACTCAAGGAATCCTACAGGTCCAGAACTCTGGAAATTGGGGTCCAATTGTCAATTTGGACACACTCTCTATAAGTCTTTGGTTCATGTTACCTGACATCTCTGCTAAGATTTTCAGGGGCACTTGTGGGATTTAAGACACCAATATTCTACTTTTGGAAAGTCTTTCTTCTTTCCTTGAAAATCCCTCTGCAAAATGGAAATACATGCAGAGACGCCATAAGGGTCTACTCATTAATGATCACGAGACAGTTATGGTACATCTACACAGTACCAAACATATACCTAAGCTAGCTCCTGAACTGAAAACAGTTCTTAGCCATGTTTGCTGAGAAGTGCACCTGGCCTACTTACCTCTGAGAAGCAGAATAAATTCTTATCACACCTCTGCAAGATAAGTCAGTATGTGAGAAGCAGAGCTAATTCTGAGTGGCTAAGATGCAGCTGGTTATATGAATACAAAGGAACCAATTCTGCAGTGGTGCTGGCTGCCTGAAACTGTCCTCCATTTGTGTGAGACAGGTTGCTGAGCACTTGAAAGGTGTAGGCCCCAACTGAAGACTCACTGCCTGTTTTCATAGATTCATAGATGTTAAGGTTGGAAGGGACCTCAATAGATCATCGAGTCTGACCCCCTGCATAGGCAGGAAAGAGTGCTGGGTCTAGATGACCCCAGCTAGATGCATATCCTCCTCTTGAAGACCCCCAGAGTAGGGGAGAGCACCACCTCCCTTGGGAGCCCGTTCCAGACCTTGGCCACTCGAACTGTGAAGAAGTTCTTCCTAATGTCCAGTCTAAATCTGCTCTCTGCTAGCTTGTGGCCATTATTTCTTGTAACCTCCGGGGGAGCCTTGGTGAATAAAACCTCACCAATTCCCTTCTGTGCCCCCATGATGAAGTTAAACATGAACTTTTGAAGTCTACTTGAAGTCAAACCACAGTGTGGCCCATGACAAGTTTTCCAAACAAAAGTAAAGTAATTGCTTTCCAAGGCTTTTGGTATTTGAACCCCTCCTAGTATTAAACGGAGATCCTAACAACAAGCACGAGTGAAAGAAAAGGAAACACAAACAACTCACTATGGACTTCAGTACTAGGATTTTACCATTTTGGAAGTCAAGTCATTGTCTGGCTCCTTTTCCACAATAACCTGAGACTTGCTAATACTCCAGTCCTTCCGCTTGAATTTGTTAATCCGGCTATCACCATCTTCTTTGACAGGCAGCTCCTCAGACCTGGAAGCAGATGAAGTTCTTCTTTCCAAGAGAGGCTCAAGAATGGATCTACAGCCCACGCAGAAACAACAAAACAAAAGCTGTTAGCATTTACTCTGTCCTTTCTTCCCCTGTCTGCAAGCAGGCCATAAACTTTTACTGTATTTAAGGGATTACTGTGCAAAATTGAGTAAGGAGCACAAGATTTCCGTGCTCCAAAGGTACTCGCATGCTTTAGGAAAGACCATCCAGGTGCATTATACATTATGCATGGAGTGAAGTGTGGTCCAGTGCATAGGGCAATGGGAGTTGGGAGAAGGGGATCTGCCATGGAAATGCTCTAGGACCCTGGTTAAGTCACCTAGGCCCTGTGGTAATTACAGCTTCAAATACTTACATGGACAAGTCACATCAGACAGGATTTAAATTGGCTAACTTATTTTACTGCTATTTTGCAGCTGGAAACAGAGGCAGAACTAATGCTCCATGACTAACTAAGCTTGCTGCAGACGCAATTTGGGCATCAACAGACTAAATCAGTGTTTCTCAACCTGTATGTGCACTGCAAGACTGGATATGGAGGAAGGAGCAGGTTGGTTGGCCCCACACCCACCTGCCCCAATTTCCTCTGTGGCCAGTTGCACTGCACAGTAGCTCTGGTATGGGAAGTGGCAGAGCTATCTTAGTGGATATGCTGCTCGAAGAGCGAATTAGCTGAGGCACAGCACTGGTTCGGGACAGTGGCAGCAGGTCAATAGGGTGCTGCCCCACCAGTTTCAAAAGACATGATCAACCATGTCATGATTATGCAGGCTGGTCCAGCCCACTACGCATATGTGCACCTTTGGGCTATCTCCTTACCGCCCCAATGGTTCATGTGCAGTAGAAACACTTCAACAGTTAGAATGGATCACAATAACCACTTGTTTAAGCAGGCAGCAGGGTACCTGTACTGATGCCCCAGCCCAGGTAAAGAGCTGTTGGGAGGAAGGCAGAAGACAGGGGGTGCCACGTGCAGAGACATGCACGTGGCCCCAGGCAGCCTGCAGAGCAGCTCTAGCAGGTAAGTGGGGGAGAAGGGGGTTGAGGCCCCTGTAGGGAGGGATCTAGGCAGGGCTGGGGCTGCAATATGTGGCTGCATGGCCCCAGTGGGGAGCAGGATGGGACCACGGGTGGCTCATCCAGGGGAGGGGGAGGGCCGGCTCCATGCTGCCGCGCGCACCGCAGCAGAGCCGGGGCACATTTTCCCCCTTCGGCTCTCCCACACCATGCCCCTAGACAAACCGCCAGGCTCTGATTGTCCCATGACCCGGCCCGGCAAGGGCTCCATTCACAGTGAATGGGGCCCTGGCCAGGGTGGGTCGTGGGACAATCAGAGCCCAGCAGCTCCTCCAGGCACGCATGCATTCAGCCCCCTGCAAATTCCCCTCCCCCACCATGTCACCCGCCCCACCTGTCTCCAAGTTCACCAGCCACACCTGGTTCAGAAGTAAGTTGGTTGTGGAAATGTGCGAGTCCCCTCTAAGATCTGTGTCTTATTATAATTTGTCACTAAGATAAAATCTTACCTTAAAAATTCAAAGGACGTTAGGAAGCACCTTTCCATGAGATTATATTCAAATAGCCTAAACTCATAAAAGCCATTCCTACACCTCAAACATGTAACATTTTTAAATGGCTGGCTACTCACCCATCTGATCCTGGCCTGGAGGAGGTGCTCTCAGATGAGGTGGAGGATGTTGAGACCACAGAGGAAGTCACAGATGTGATAGACAGCCGTCTCAGTGTGGAAGACATGATGTAGGGCAGCACTACAGAGCCCGACCTGCTCTGCTTCCGCTCGGTAAGGGAAGAAGGCTGCAGAGAATGTTAAACAGAGCTCAGATTCACACTGGGAGAAGATGCTAGGTCTGCAGGTGCATTTGGTTTTGTCTCTTTAAAAGTACCATGCTAAACAAACAAGACACGTTTACCAGAGTTATCACACCATAGAGCTTCTCCACTTTATTCTTCAGCTCTTTGAAGCAGGTTGTCAGTCTGTCATGCAGAGGCTTCAGCTGCTCAGTCAGTTTCTCACCATGAATCCTAATCCCTTCTGCTAGCAGTGGCATCTGAAAGCAGCAGCAAAATGCCAGGAAACAAAGGTTACTATGAAAAAAGGTAACTTTCATGCTTCAGCATGCAAGGTGATTTCTGGAGGGATCAGGCAGGAGGTTTTTTTTTCTTTCTGACATTCACATGCCCTACCTCCTTTTTCTTCTATATACACATTGTACTGCATGTTTGTAGTATTTACTATATAAAACATGGGGGTGCCATTCCTTCAATCTCCAAAATAGTAGCTCTGACTTGGTTCCACCATATGGAAGTGGAAACTAGGAGAAATGGAACTGGTTGATACTCTACTGGGATAGACTTTTCATTAAAATGTCCGTGATTTTCATTCCCACACAAGGCTATGTGGCTCAGACTGCAAGACTTTTCAACAGACCAAACTACAAAAAAGTTGGGGAGTTAAGACAGGGAAAAAAGAGGGAGGGATGTGTATTTAACTAGAAACATCTCCCTGAAAAAGACAGTATATTCCAGAATACTGGTGTACTGTTCTATAGGATTACTTCAGTCTTTTGGACAATTAGCCATTGCACTACAATACTATTTAAAGTAACTAGCTACTATAACACCATTGCTATTTGTTCATATAACATTTTTTTCTCCTTGTGTTGCTCAAAAATAAAAATATTGGGCAAACACCACACACACTGTCCCATTACATTACCTGTAAAGCAATTAATTGTTTAAGCAATTCAATTTTATCATGGTCTTCAGGGTGTTCTTGGACATACTTCTCTGTGAAAAAGGCCTGAAAACAAAGAGAAAAGCATTAAGGATGATATAATTTTTAAGCAGCTCTGGTCCTCAAGGATACCAACAGCAAGAGACAAAGATCTCTACTGGTCAAAGAACAGTAAAGAAGCCAGTGTTTCCCCATGCTGAAAAAAAAATCAAAGCCCCATATAAAGAACGGATCACCTAGGACAGCATAGTTCCGTAAGTGTTTTTTTAATGGATATATTAGTAGCAACTCCACTGTTAATATGAAGTTGAGATTTTTAGTGACACCCTTGTTCAGTGAAGTACCTCTACTCCAAAAGGTAAGTAGGTACTTACTTTTAAATCAATGGAATTTAAGTATATGCATAAAATTGAGCAAATGTTCGAGTCCTGTCCTGATCAGCAGCCTTAAAGCATGACCAAAATTCCACTAATTCAAATATTGACTGAACTTAGTCTCAAAATTTACGATTACTGCTGAGGGGATAAGCAATTTTAAGACAGTACCTAGGCACAATACTCAATAACTTTTCATCTACTTTGAACATGTTGCTCTGTCCTATTTCAGCCTGGGTTCCCTTAACTGAACTGCGTGCACATGGGTTTGTGGGCCTAGTGATAACATACTGAACAAATGAATCACCCACTGATGTCAATAGGAGGTTAGCCTGTGAAAAGAATGCAAAGTTAAGCCCAAGTAGATTTTTCCTGAGTGTTTAATTATTAAAATGAAAAAAAGAAGGCCCATAGTCAAATCAGCCTTTTGGCTTTCAGCTACAAGGAAACAATTAAACTCAAGATTCCAGCTGCCCACAAAAGCCGAAAGGTAGGAAAATATGAATAAAAAAATATGAGTATTTCCAGATGCGGTCACAGTTACTCTAAGCTTCCTCATTTTTAACTGCTTTCCCACTTTCGTAATTCTGAACTCAGTGTCAACTTTAATTCATAAAATGAGAATATGTTTGTCCTGATTCATCCCTAGTGGACTGCTCAACCTCTCTGGAATCAGCAGATTTACACTGGGGATAATTGTAACCCAATCCTCTTTAACAGTTATGCTTCATCTCATAGGACAAACATTTTTGAAAATCAGGCGTTTTTCGCACCATATACTGAGTCATCTTTAGGCTAAGGAATGGCATTATTTAGGACTTGCAACATGGTGAGGCAAAGGGTCAACGTGATTAAGGTCAACATCACTCAGGTCAACATCATTAAGAAGAGAGAGATACGCCACAGCAACAAATGTAAAAACTAGGAAGGGAGAGAAATATGTTCTTATTCCAAACAGACTTCTCTTTACTATGGCACTATCTAGGTAAAATATACTTTGAAAGTTAGGCAGGAACTGCTTTCAAAATCCCTGTGCGTTTCACCACTAATCACTTTATAGTATTAAAATCCAGATATGTGTATCAATTTGCTAGCTAAAGTACTGCATTCCCAGTAATATTTGAAACCCTTACAATCTTTAATATATTTTTTCCACCCAAAGCCCCTGAGAGGCAGGACAGTGTTGCTATCCCTGGGCCAGACAGAAGCTAAGACTTGCCACAGGCCACATAGGACACTTGTAGCACAGGAGTAAACTGAGCCAGGTCTCCCAAGTTCCAGGCCAACCAACCTGTCTCCTTTACCTGTGCTCTTACCATTTCTTCTTTGACAATAAGCAGATAAGGAAAAGGCTAAGAGAATATCACAGCTAGGGAACTAAAGAACACAGATTTAATGATTTGCCCGAGGTGTAAATACAAGCAGGGAAATAAACCCATTGCTCCTAAATCATAGGCCGTTGTCCATTCTTATCTATCTCTGCCAACAGTTCTGGGACCAGGCTGCAGTTCCACTACAGTGCCAAATCCTCTCAGAGAAGGAACTAGTTCCAGAAAGAACTGCTAAAGCAGCAGAAAGTACAGGAGTGTCAACAACATGTCTTCTGCCGAGCAGTGGCAGAAGCCTTGCTTCACTCACCTGACGTGGTCTAACTCTACCTGCAGAACTGGTATTTTAACTATTCTGAAGGATGCACAAGCCCCGAATGCAGCCAGCTGACCTTTTCATAATTGGTGTATCCACCCATGACAGCTGGGTCCACAATGCCGTTCAGAAGCATGGAGAGCGGGTGCACAGGAAGGGCCCGGTCCCAGGCATGCTGTTGGACACTGTTGCTGATCTTCTCGTTGGTTAGCTCCATAGTTTCAATGGCATTCTCCAAGGGGCTTATCTCCTCCTGAATGGTAAACACATAGGGAACTGTAAATCTTCCCTGATACCTGCTGAATGCAACGTTATGAAATACCTGCTACCTGCTATGCAAATTTCAACCCATCAGTGACTGGCAGAGGCTGACAGCACATCATAGAACAGGAGTGGCCCTGAATATCCTGCTGCCAGTAACCTACAGAAATAAAGGAACTCAACCCGACCTCAGTTTTAGGCACTGGTTTAAGCATTTGCTTGAATGACATAAGCTGCTGTGAGGGTGAAGTGGCACGAGGTGCTTTGGATTAGGGAAAGCATTCTCTTCTATGATATCTTACAATTATCCAGGATTTTTTTTTGTTTGTGTCAGCACGTAGAACTATGCAGATAGGTACAATACGAGATGCAAACATCCACACTGGTCACTCCTAGACTTGATGGACCAAAGGTCTGATCCTAAGTGTTGTCTATATGTTGAAATACAAAACCTCTCTTGTAATCTACCCCTACAAAGTACTCACCGTTGTAATCTGTTTGACTTCAAACCATTTAAGGATGCCTGGGAACGAGTAGGCAGTTGTGTACGTTGTTCTTTCTATCCACATAGTCTGTTTAGAGAAAGGGGGAGAAGGGGGGATAGAGGGATAGATAGAAAAAAAAAATTAAACAGTGCTAGGAAAACATTGCTTTTGCAATAGACTTCCCACCTGCTCTAGGGCATAAGGCCAGACTACAGGACTACAACTCCCCAGGGTGGAGGTCATGAATTCTGAATCACATGGGAACAAAAACTAGATCTTCCAGCAGCAAAACAGTCTTTAGGACTTAAATTAACATAGTAACTCCTTGGGCAGTTCTAGGTTGTTATCCTCCATGTGGACCAGCCAGTAGAGGGGCAGGTGGAACACAGTTAGGGTTACACGGCGCAGAACTATATGGGAGCAATAGCCTGCCTCATAAGCAGCAAAGAGAACTACATCACGGCTCAAACTCTTGCAAATCCCACCTCTAGTGCTGGACTGAATTCAAAGTGCTGAGGTCTTTAAGAATGCTCTCTGATTTGAGCTTGTCTTCCTTAGGGATGCCACACAGTCACAACCCACTGGATATGCAGGGATGCTGCTGCTGGAAATACTCATACTTATGGTTTGTGGACATGCAGCGTGACCTCAGCTTTGGCCCTCTTTGCCAGAACAAGCTCTGCATTCAGGCTCTGATATAAAGCGCAGCTCTTTGTTCTTTCCACATTTAAGTAATAAAACCCTGTTGCCACAGGTGGAGAAAAAAAAAGAGGGAAAAACTTCTAGACTTGTTGATTTCTGTATCATTCTATATCCTGTGTAGGTACCAAAGCAGCAAGGACCTCTGAAATGTCATGGACAGAAAGGTAATATGGAAAAAAAATTCTCCTTTGGTTAGAGAATCAAGTTGGTATTCTGGAGTTTGGAACAAACAGCAAAGGACGCACTGCAAATTCATTCTCAGGATCCTTTTCTCCTTTTCGGAATGGCCGGGAATATGTGAACTGCTGCACCTCATTGGCTCTGTAGTAACTGAGGAAGAACAAAGTAACTCTTAGAATCATAGAATAATAGAAAATGAAGTTTGGAAGGGACATCAGGAGGTCATCCAGTCCAACCCCCTGCTCAAAGCAGTACCAGCCCCAACTAGATCATCCCAGCCAAAGCTTTGTCTAGCCAAGTCTTAAAAACCTCCAAGGATGGAGATTCCACAACCTCTCTGGGTAATCTGTTCCAATATTTTACTACCCTCCTAGTGAGAAAATTTTTCCTAATATCTAACCTAACCTTCCCTTGCTGCAACTTGAGCAAGGGAAATTTAGGTCTTCTTTGTCTCCCTCCAAACCTTCTGCTCCTTTGCACAGACATCTAAATTTAAACCCGATTACGAAATACCTGTGGACAAAACATAGTTAACGTGATTAAGTCTCCCTATATAGACTGCATAGAACCTGTGCTCGAGCCATACTAAAGAACCATGCCTTTAAACCTAGGGTAGACAAGGATTAAGCTGTGGCCAATTGGATCAATCTCTTCCTCAGATTCTCTCACCCCATCTGTCTGCCTAATGTATTTAGATTGCGAGATCTTCGGGCAGGCACAGGGACTGGATCTGCAGTTAGACTGTCTAGGTACCACGCTAAGTAAAATAATACAGCAGCCATACAATGGTGTCTATCCCTAACCAGTGTTCCAAGGCAGACAGGGTTTTAGACCCAGAAAAGAGAGTCAGTTCACATAGGAGGCTCTCTGTGGCTGAACTTGATGAGGTTGAGAGGAACATGCCCCCTCTGCTAAATACTTGCTTCATGAAAAAGAAATGCTGCAACACTAACATCACTCTACATTGGCAAATGTAGTGCTGTTAATGGTGCCCACCACAGTAGGTAGGTAGGTAACTCTTAAATCAGGCACAGAAAAACTGTGGCAAATGCTCTTGATAAGGCTTGTTAAAGTGAGAACAAAAAAAAGTGACAGAAGATAACATTACTTCAAAATCTGTTCAGGAACAGGTTTGTCTTTATAGTTTGGTGGCAGGTTCATCACAGGCTTCACTATAAAGCACTGCACATCTGAATGATTCCTGTTAAGGACAAAAGGCACCATGAACTCTGACAGGATAATACATGAAGGTGGGGGATAAGCTGGAGGGGATAAAACATCTCCTACAATTCCCAGCTAACAGAATTTCCCTTGAGTGCAAGACTTATACTTTGGGGACTAAAAGAAGAAGGTTATTTCCTAGCACCATAATAGGAGGGTGTGTGCTTGTGTGATTTACAAGATATTTCAGTACCCTGCAACACCATTTTGAAATTCTTTCATAAAACCACCCAAAGAAGTGCTAGGTATTATATAATTTCACAGAGCAAGGGGATAACTTCTATCCCAAACTGAACAGTGCCTTTAAAAAGTGGTTTTAAATGACAACCCCAGACTTCTGTTAAATAACCCACAGGATCTTCAAACTGCCCATAACAAGGGTGTACTGCAGGTATTAGTACTGGCTTCCCTTTTAAATTGAGTTTGTAAGAATCAGAAAGGAGTCTGTACCAAATCCAAAGTATGCAGCTGCTCCCCTTTGTTACCAAAGCCCCAGCTCCAAACACCCCCATACTTCTGGAAGAGCTCAGATCTGCAGTTCAAGTTCACCTCTAGCCAAACCACCACAGCAAACACAAACAGATGCAAAGGAAGCAGCCGAAATGCAGCAGAAATTAAGGCAACATTTTCAGAACCACATTTAGTCTTGAATGAATTTTCATTTCCTCACTGGATTTAGTGTTTGGCAGGCTTGGTGCAGGGGAAGCATCTGGTATCACTACTCGAGATGTGCCTTTGTGCATAGCTTTTAAAGCCAAAATGGACTAGTAGATTATCTAGTCTGACCTCTTGTAGGACACAGGGCCAGAGTGTTCCATTTCTGCACAGAGCCCCCTAACTTCTGGTTAACTAAAGTCCGTCTTCCAGAAGGGCATCCACTCCTGATATGAACCCGAGAGAGATCAAGAGAACGCAGCACTTCTGTGATGGTTGGCTTCAGTGGCTGATCACCCTCACAGCCAACAAAGAAGTCTAGAGCTTCATTCTCCACTTGTCTCACACCAGTTTTGTTTCCAATGTTCATAGTGACATAAAGAGAGGGGTAGAGAATCAGAAATCAGTCTCTAGGACTCTTAATCCTGAGCCCTTCATCAATACCAAGAATCATTATGGACTTCTAAAGAAAAGCAACATCTGGTAGAAAAAATAAAGCAGACCTCTGCACAAACACTGGTAAACTACACTACAAAAATGAGACACTGTCCCTCCAGGTATCCCATTGTCACCCTTTGCATTTTGCTTACTCTATTAAGATTCTGGAAATGCTGGATCACACCCCTGGTCCATCTAGTCATGCATCCTGCTGCTAACACTAGTCAGCTCTATCTGCTTCTGAGTATAGTGGAAAGAAACCCACAGATGGAAACCGTGGGATTGTTTGCCTCCCCAGTTCAGGTACTGCTATAACAGATGTTGGCTTGAACTCTAATGCACTAGGCTTTGTATCTCTTCCAAATTCCTGGGGCTTTGTTTGCATTAAATCTATTAACTCTGGATATTCTTATCTTTGGAAATGTCCAATCCCTCTTCGAAGCATGCTAAATCCTTGCTAACAAATACATCCCTGGGAAACAAAATGTATAGAAGAGCACTGGCATGACAATGCCTACCATCCCAAGAAGAAGTTAGTCTGGAATAAGACAAACCAAGGCACAGCTAAAAGATACACTGTTTCGGAGAAGACTTGATCTCCTCCCCTGGGGGCGCAGTGCTGGTCATCTTCTCAGCATTTGGCAACTGGGTCAGTAATTTCAGGTTGAAGTCTTCCCTCCGTTCGTATTCTTTGCCACGGTAGATAAAGATTTTATTCTGCAGGCAACAGGAGGAAATGAGTGTGTGTCTACCAACAGATGGGGTGCAATCTGAGGGATTGCATATTTTATAACATGATCTTTTATATTTTTATTATTGTACAGACAGACATTTTAAAACCAGAAGGGACCACTGCAACCATCTAGTCTCACTTCCTGCATAAGCCATGGCAATTAACCTTTGTTTTGTTCAGGGATAAACTGCCCTAGCTTAGTTTTCATACATCATAGGCAATCATATGAGAGGGCAATTAGACAGCTACTGATCAGCTTCTCCACAGTAAATCCTTGGCTCGAATGTTTATTCACACCCATAGAGTGATGCACAGTGGGAAGAAACAAGAGCAGAAATGAAAGCTGGAGTGGAACATAGTGGAGCACTGAAAGCTACAGTCAATTCACAGGAGCAAACCTTGGTAATAAGTGACCTTTTTCCAGCCTATATTCTGTCATATGAAGTATCATTAGGTTTACTCAAGTTCTCTAGTAATTTCACACAAAAATATTAACACATGTTGTGAACCTTTCAATACCTATCTAACTGGTAAGACTCTATATGGAAAATCGGAAACAAGACCTTGCAGTGGCGAGCCAACACAAATTATTCACTGAAAACACTGTCAGGTCACCAACTTGTGCTGGGAAGGGGCACTGTATCAAGCCTGCTGTGTACAGTGAGCTATGGTAAACTAAGGTGCCAAATTCATAAGTTTAAAGGCCAGAGAAACCACTCAGATTATTCAGTCTGACCTGTTACATAGCAGGGGCTCATCTTTTCAGCCTTGAGGGATGTGACACTGGGGTAGAACTCTGAAAGGCCATGAAAGGGATGCAAGGTACTGAAAACCACCATGCAAAGCAAAGAAAATGCTTTCCACACCCATAGCCTTATAGGTCAAGGATTCTTTGTCAACTTATCAAGAAAATACATATCACAAGCAAGTTAAATGGGCTTACAGTCTTGATTTCAAATAAAGGAATGCCAATCTAAAAAGAACCTCTGACACGGCTATGGAATTACAGAGAACTGCACTGGCGATATATTTTTTCTTTAGTTGAGTGAAATCTAGTACAGACTGTACACAGGGTAGGCTCCCCAATCCTTCCCAGACCTGTCCAAGGTTCAGAATGAAGATGTAGCTCCATTGTCCATGCCATTGCTGGCCCTTCTGCAGGGACTGCTAAAAACATGGGCAAACATAATGGCAATTTTGCAAAGTGGACATAATACTGGAGTGAAACCAATTCATTCTGCACAAGACCAGTGGTGACTTCTGTGCAATGGTGCAGACTCAAAGGGCTGACCTACCAGTTGAAAGTCTCTGATTATCAATTCCATGTGGCATTCCAGTCCCCAAACCCTGAGATAATTGGTATGACTAAACTTGACTTCCTTGTAGGACCTGCACCTTCAAAACCACTCCAGTTGGAAATGCATGTTTTCCCCCTTTAATATACACAGGTTGGAAACATTTCCAACATGCTGCTTCCTGCTTATGTGACTCATGCTGGCTGCTTTCACCAGTAAAATTCAGCCAGCTAACAGGAACCTTGAGTAGAAAAAGTCTTTGGTTTGGGGTATCTGGGTGGGACTAAACCTCACTAACTCTTCTCAAACAGTTATGACCCATATTCAAGTTGGGTCAATTCTTTTGCAAAGAAAACCAATCCTGTGACAAATACCCTAACCATACTTGTAAAGAAATTGCTGTGTGCAGATAAACTTGCACAGCATTTCCTCTATGTCCATATAGGAATACTCAGGTTATTTCATCATATAGCTGCAATCTACCACATTCCCTTCATTTTAACATAAATGAGAAAGTATGCATTTAGGCTGAAATTGTTATGCTATTTAAAGTTATTTAGCTTTTTAAATATTAAAATACTCAATTAGATACTCAAACACCATCCACATTAATAGAAATTTGGTACCCAAATATCTTAGAAATATCTGGCACTTCAATCCCTAGTATCCCTTGTAGCACCCATCACTACAGCATCCCAGGTGTTTGGAAGATTCTTACCCGAAGGAAGGAAGGGAAACCCTGCCCATAGTAGCCAACAGCAAAATATTCTGGTTGAGGTCTCATTGCTTTTATAATATTCTCATAAAACGTAGCTCGTTTTTTCTAGAAGAAGAAAAAAGAATTAGAAACCCTCAATGTTTCATTTCTGAGTTCACTGGGACACTGACAGACCAAAACTCATATTTACAATGTTGTTTACTTCCTCTGTGCTATGGGAACATCTATAAAAATGTTTCTTATGACTGTTTATACAATATACCAATTTAATTTTTGCAGTTTATTGTGTGCGCCTAATTTTTATACTTCACTTTCACTGGATGGTGGACACTAGGGCTGGGATGGGTCACTGAGTCAATTTTCCTTCTTAGCTCTCAAAACATGTAAACAATGCTGTAGTTTCTCTGATTTCAGGATAATTCCCCTAATTTTACAAAAAATAAAAAGCAAAAACAATAAGAAGCTGACCAAACACTGGCAGGAAAGCAGTGGGGCAGATGATTTCCAAAGGAAAGAATAGCAAGACAGGATGTGTTTTTGCAGTTATAAAAGCCAATAAGCTCCTTGGAGCACTGACCACCTTCTATTCTAGGTTTATAAAGCATTCAGCAGAAAAGGGTCCTGGTTTAGGACTGGAACACCCAGCTGTGATCACAATACAAGTAACAATAAGTAAATCAGTCAGCAAGACGCACTGAAATTGTTCTACAGGTGTAGAAAACACTGACAAACAAGTCTGGTAAGTGTTAAACATATCAGAGTACTGTTTAGAATGAAGAAGGAAGAAACATCTTTATGACTGAAATGATATTTTCAGCTTGGCTATGCTAATAACTAAACTAAAACTTAAAATAAGTATAAAAATATTCTCCTAATATTAAGCTTTGCAAAAATATGCATTGCTTAAATAAATGACAAATATGTTGGGCCTGAACTACTTGATATGCAGCATCCCAAATAAAACAAGCGTCTTACCAAAAGATGACCAAGCCCCTGATAATCAAATATTTTGTCCTCATACATGTTGGCCAATTCTTTGCTTAGCTGGATTGCTTTCTCCCACATCTGCAGGAAAGAGAAACAAAGCAACAATGACAGAAATGAATGATTGTTATAACCATTTTTTTTTTTTTACCACAGATAAACTGTCAGCTAACTTTAATTTGGGTAGTTCTTTATTAAACATGGATTTCTTATTATGATTATGATGATACATTTTCATCTGTAGATCTCAAAGGGTACATCTACATGTGCACTTTACTGCAGAGTTGACTAATTAGCGCTGCAGTAAAGTGTCACTGTTTACATACATGCCAGTATTAGGGTGCAGTAAATTAACTCCGCTGTAAGTAATTAAGTGTGACTGATGGAGTAATTAAGTGTGACAAAATGCACTTGTGGACAGTGACAGAGGCTGGCTGGGGCAGGAGAGTGCTAAAGTGCAGGTGGCTGTCTTCCACATGGCTCCACACTTCAGCACCCTCATGCCCCAGTTAGCGTCTCCGCCACCCCATGACACCACCCACAGCATGGGGCTGACCCACCGAGCCTGCTGGCAGCCCAGGGCTGTTCCTCCCCAGCAAAATTTGCTGCTGTCCCAGGCACATGTGTAGATGCTGCACCTGAGAGCAGCAGACTCCAGTTCAAACAACTCTGGAGTTTATTGAGTCATGTTAATTTCATGTGTAGATGCACCCACGATGATTTACAAAGGGCCACTGTCATTAGTCTTAGTGGCAACACTGATAATTTTGGACCATGCACAGGCAATTTCCTCTCTTTGTGCCTCAGTTTCCCCTATCAGGCTTCATAGGGAAATTAAGACCTGGAGAGAAGAAATCATGCGCCTCCTAGGTTCCTGTTGAAATTCAAAAGCCTTCTTGACAGTCCCAACCTATAACTTTTCACTGATTGATACATAGGCTCTACTGTGATACCACCTTTGCCCTTCTTTGAAATCCAGCTTCTGCTAACTGAATTCACCCATTCAATTATTTACCCATGTTCTGTCAAAGCCCATTCAAACTGCATGGAGTGACTGACCTTGCCCTTGTCAAAATAAGAGATAATTTCCTGGTAGAGTTTCTCCTTGAGTTCTTGTTGTGAGTAGACATAATAGCTGTCCTTCTGCAGCAGGTAGTGGGCACATGGCTTATCAGACCACTAAGAAGAGAAAAAAAACAAGACAGCTGAAAACACCTAAGATGCGCTCAACAAACTACAGTCTACCGAGTGGGCTAACTCTTGGGTGGATTTATCTGAGCCAAATCAGCAGTGATACACAAGCAAATATAAGTTATACTACAAGCATAAATGGTCTGAAAACAGGTAGAAAACCTTACCCACAGACACAGCATCAGTTTAACTTGCATCAGTTTTTTAAAAAGTCAATTTAACTAGTGTACCTTTGGCACTGGCATATTTAAATCAATCTGAAACCTGATACCAGTAGCTTATCCCGCATGCGCACATTTATTGGCATGCTGAAGTAATATCTGACAGATTTACACAGACAAGAGTAGCTTAAGTAAACCAGCTTGAAATAACACCTGAGCTAAGCTGGTACAACTCTTTGCTTACGTGTTACAAGTGTGTGTAGAGCAAGCAAAAGTAGCAGAATTGTGAGACTTTTAGAGACAAGTGGCATTTGGTTGTAGTACAAAATGGCTGTAGCAATCTGTCTGCCTGCAAAGCTGTACCTTTCACTTTGGTTCATGATAATGTAAACTGATCAAAGGAAAGGACTACACAGATGCTCTTCCTTCAGTTCAAACCTGGAATTTTTCCATGCAAGTCAATAAGCAGCAAGTTTAAATCAAAATGAAATAAGCAATTCCTAAATCCAATTAAGAGTTTCCACACTAATATTTGAACAAGTCCAATTAAATTGCTGCATATTTATATGTACAAAATCCAAATTCATGAAATGAATTGGGAAAACAAGACTTTACAGCAATACGATTCACAGGAACACTTACGAATAAGCACTCTGCCCCAATCCACTTTATTCTACTCCTACACCGCCCTCAACAGTCCAGGAAAGAAATTCAGCACTGGTAGGTATGCGTGTATTTATGTATGTGTGGTTGTATGAGTGTTTGCTAATAGTACATACACACAATTTAGCACTGATTTATGCCATGGCTGAGTTTGAAACAATAGCACATTACTCATTCTTTGCACCCCTGTTTTGATCTTGCAAGTCTTTAGTGGCATGAGTTTTACACTGTTCATCTTTTTCCTTCCTTATCCAAGTTAAAATTCCCCCAGACCTTGCAAAATAAACTAAAATTGCCTTTAATGAGTCACCTGGAGAAGCTCTGCATGGAGAAGGAGAGTGTTTGCAGCTTCTGTGAAGTTCTCACAGTCTCTGTGCAAGTCCCGGAGTTTATACAAATACCTGGATAAATTAAAAAAAAGCCAGCAGAGATTTGAGATGCAAGTCCCTGAACTAGACATAAATGAGACCCAAGAAAAATAAAATGACTTTACTAGACGAAATGGTTTACCTGAGATATATGTCCTCTCGTTTCTTCTCCTTATAAAAATTCTGCCAAGAAAATAACAAGTCAAGCTAATGTAAAAAAAATTGTCAATCTATAAGGAGGCAGACTGAACAGGCAACTTATCTAACCATCTTAGCTACTTATGTGGCCTTCCTTACCACCGTACTCAAGTAAATCACACCTTTCAGACAAGGTTCTTTGAGTAAATGTGATATCTTTTATTAATCCAACTGAAAAGTTGGGGAAAATGTTCTCTGCAAGTTTTCAGGCACAAACACCAGTCTTAAGTCACAGGGAGAGCCTAACGTTGTTCTGTGTTCTCCTGGATGGAATAGAAGCCAATACACATAATGCAGGTCTGTGGAAAGGCAAATGCCTGGCAGTGAGGATCAGAGGTGATGGGAGAAAATAGGTAAGAGAGACAGGTAGGTGGAAGACCCTTCACAGTACTTCACAACCCTTCCCACATTAACAAATACTTCCATTGGGACTGTTGTACTTTGCTCAGAGTTGTCTTAGCTAGTCCCGCGTGAACATCTTCTAGTGGAAACAGATCAAATTAAGGTCCATAAAGGTTTAGGATAGGATTTTCAGATATGCTCTGTATTAATCTAACTACTAGGAAAGCCTGTTGTGCCATTTCTACTGACCTTTACAGAGAAAGAGTAAATTTAATACTGAGCATTTCTGAAAATCCTATTTATTCAGGAATAAATATTTTTTATGGTGTGCTAAGCCTGCCACATTCATTCTGAATTGCCAGGCCTGACCAATGATTGTGCCACACAAAATAAGTCAATAAACTGACATCATAGCCCTTCTCCATACCAGAACATTGACAGTGCAGCTCATGCGGTTCTCTTTACTTCCATCATTCATTATGGTCCTGTAGTCCAGTAGGTTTTCCAACAGACTACTGACTAGTAAAACAAACACCTCTCCAGAACTTGACAGATACTTATGCTTCCGGCAGTGTTCCAGCAGGCTGTAGGCATATTAGAGAGAGGAAGAAAGAGAGAGAAAGAGAAGGACAGAGAGATTCAATTAAGGCTCTGAACAGTACTTCTACTAAACAGTATCTTAATGGAGTTGCATGCATCTTTGTTAACAGGTGTCCAAGCTTCCCCACCCTGTTCATCAGAAACCTATCAGCTAGAAGAGAACAGAGTGCATAGTATCCACAAACACCTGTTATTCACATTAAGCTGGTAGTTATCAAATCAAAGTACATTTCACCAGAACCCAAGTTCTATTCTCACCTTTCCCACTGACCCATTGTATGATATATTAATCACACAATGAGACTTGTTGTGTGCTTTCCACACCCCACCCCTCACTATGCTTGTTTAGACTGCATGCTCTTCAAAGGCATGGTCTGTTTCTTACTACACACATGTATAGAGAAGCTAGCATAACTGAGCCCTGGCTTATTTTCACCATGAAATAAGCATGCCAGAGACTGCCACAGTGAAGCACGGCATGCCCACTTCATGCATGCTGCACCTTAAAATAGATATAGGGGAGCTGACTTGGTGCAGCGCTGGTGGGAAACCAATAGGCACACCAAGAGAACTGGCATGCACTTGATACCAGATGCAGCACACAAAGTGGGATGCAGTGATGCACTCCACTAGAGCTAGACTGTTCTCAGTGGTGGCAGATGACAGAACAAAGAGCAATGGTCTCAAGTTGCAGCAACGGAAGTTTAGGTTAGATATTAGGAAGAACTTTCTTACTAGGAGGGCAGTAAAACACTGGAACAGGTTACCCAGAGAGGTGGCGGAATCTCCATCCTTGGAAGCTTTTGAGACTCAGCTAGGCAAAGGTTTGAATGGGATGTTCTAGTTAGGGATGGTCCTGCCTTGAGCAGGGGGTTGGCCTAGATGACTTGCTGAGGTCCCTTCCAACCTAACTTTCTATGATTCTAGCATGGTCCTCTGGGGACAATGGCATGCCATCTCTGTTTTGGACACTTACAGTTTCTCCAGCAAAACCTTGTACTGCTCATCCCCTCGACCCCCTTCAACTTCTTGGTCCAGTCTGGTTATCAGCTCGTTTTCAAACTAAGGCAGCAAAAAAATAAACCCAAATTAGAATAAATTCCTAGAGCACAAAGTGTATCCATGGCATATTTGTAGCAGGTGTTTCTGAACTGCACCAGCATCAGGCACTGATTTCAATGAGCAAGCTAAAGCATTGATGCTTCTATTATTTTAGCAGAGGAAAAATAATGAAACAGAAACAAAGACAACAGGGAAGGAACATGGAAATCTGAGTAGCTGTTCTTCCATTTCATAGGCACAAGAAATTGACCCACTGGGATGTGTCTCCCTGATCCTAACAAATGTCTCCTCATTCAGTGCTCTCATAGGACAGCAAAGCACTCAGTGAGGTTGCTGTTAAATATGATGCTGAGAGGAACGTCTTGACGCACAAAGGTTTGCTGAAGAGGCTAATCCTGTGTGCATGTAAACAGAAGGGACCCTGAGTAAACACAGTCTCATTCATGCTTCAAGCAATGATGACAAACCTGCAAAGGTTTAGGCACCCTTGCCCCACGATAGCCAGGTGTTTATACAGCTAGAACTCAAATACCACCAGGATCAAATGTCTGCGCTCCAAGATCCCATGGTATTTAAGCACTTCCCAAGATTTCCAGCAGTTCTTGAAAATCCTGGGGCAGATAAGGCCATAAGACCAATGACCCTGTGGGAAATGACACCCCTATGAGTATATGAGCTGAGATCTAACCAGGGAAGGACTGACATGCCTACAGTGCTCAGGGAGATGTGCGTCACATCTGACAACAGTCTCCTCTGTCTGAAATGCAGAATGTCAAGGCAGCTGCCTCCTGGATGAATGATTCCTACCATCTCCAGGGAGAAGAATGTCTGCAGCATAACTAAAGTGTCCCCTGCCTGCCAGCTGAGATGCTAATGGCTAGTGTCCCATGAGGCAAACGAAGAGAAGCCCCGACTAACAATTGTTACAGCTGAAAAGATAACTGGGGACAAAGTAAGGGCCTTCTTTCTCTTCTTTCC
>NW_005842336.1:791946-801524 GCF_000455745.1 Alligator sinensis | reverse complement strand
TTTCCCTACCAGTGTTTTCTGACTAGCAATAAACTAAGAGGTCCAGTGGAATTAGCATAAGGCTGGGAGTTGGAGACCCAGATTTTATTCCCAACTCTGCCCATCATGTAGCTTCAGGCAAGTTGCTTCACGTCTCACTGCCACCCTTCTTCATTCAATAAAATGGGGTTACTGGTACTGGCTGAGGTATTGTGAGTCTCAGACTAAGGAGGCCAAGGGCTATGAATTATTACTATTTAAAGTGGGAGACTTCATTCTCAACCAATTCTCATGACAGCAACTTAATATTTTTAGTTCAAAAAAGCCTGCCTTATGAGAACTATTGCTACAATAAACATGGACAGTTAACATTAGTTTATGAAGTATCCACTTCACAGATGTAGACACCCAGGAACAGAGAAGTGAATTGATTAAGCCAAGGATGCTGAATAGCAAAACCAAGAAAGAAAACCCAAGAGCCCTGGCTCTGTTCCTGTTCCAAGCGCAATGAAAAAGCATCCCAAAGTGCTCTGTGCTACATGAGCATAAAGGCTTTTAAAAGTTATTTTTGGCAAGCAGGAAAGAAAGCATGTCATGAAACATCTGCCCTGTTGAGTCCAGGGTCCCTTACCATATGGAAGTTTCTGTTCTCACTAAAGTTAAACTCGCATTGCATCATGTCGAAGAAAATGGGGATAGTCGCCTTCCGCAGGTCTGGTTCAGGAGTAAGGGTTACCTCTAGGATTGGACCTACCATCGATGGGATGAACTTGATCTTATGGGGGCCTGTGGAAGAGACAAGGTTAGCCACAGCCTCCAATTAATGAAAGGCAAGTGCTGGAAGACGCTGTGAAATGCTTGTATCTACAGCTATAAGTTTATCAGTCATGTCAAGGTAATCATGACATGACTGATTCATGGTGACTGACACATGGTGACTGACACATGGTGGTTCAGGCAAACAATACAGGAGTTCTCTGCATGGGTGACAACAATTTGGTTGCAGCTTTTTGGATTCTAGCTCTAAAAATTCAGTAGAATTCATAAAAGGATTCTAAAAATATAGTCAACAATCAATGCCACATGCACTCCTAAATCACCGACACACTTTTGCAAGTCCCATTTTTGATTTTCACGTGCCATAACACTTTGGAAAGATCTCCATGTGAACTCATGAACATAAGTTTAGATTGACATACAACTGACAACAGTAATGCAATGTCCTGGACTTCCAAGGAGAGCCTAAGACAAGTCTGCTTCCAGAAAAAAAAGGAACGGATCCTTTGTATGGATATGTGACCTGCACGGTTGGGAAAACCACAAACTCCAAACAAGTCAGTTTTCTGAGAAAAAAAAATTTAAATGAAGTTTCAGAGGTAAAATAAGAGTCATTGTACATATATGGAACTCACCTAGGTTGTACCACATATCCCTTATTCTGAAGCCAAGTTCTTTCCTCATGTCCCCATATCTAGAAAGGAAAAGAAAGAAAGATGAAAAGCCCACATGCTTTGAAATGCACTTTGCAAAGCTGTCAGGGAAATTTAACAGCCCAGCCATAGAATCTATTAGCTTGACCTTGTACTTGGTGGTTTTAGTTTGTTCTTCCTGCATTATAGGGAAGCATTTAATCTATTCTTTTGGGAACTAAGGCTATAACTACCCTCCTATCTCAGACCCTGCAGTAGTACAGCTTTCTTTTGTAATGATTTCTTTCTTTTAAAATGAACCAACATAAACATGCATAGTCCATTGTGTGTGGCTGTATCATTACCTGGCCAGGAACAGAGTCCAGCTTTGGATTCTGTGGGATGTTCTTAGCTATTTCTTTTCTAAAAGCAACAAGGACCAAGTACAATTAGCTTCAAACTTACTTCTTGATAATTTTGTTGCGTTTGGCTTGTGAGAAGGTCTCTAGCTGGAGGGATTCATGAGTGAGAAAAGCTACTGCCAAGTGGAAATAACTGTTCCAGAGCTGTGGAAAAGAAATATTTAAAGTGAGGAAAATATAAAATAGAAGAGCAACATGCAGCACAACAGACTATAGCCCCCATTGCTAGAGACTCCCAGTCAGACAATGAGGAAACACAGTTACAACAAATGGGGTAAAATGACCCAAAATGCCTCACCACAAAGGGGGCTGGCTGGATGGGAGGGGGGAGATGAGATGAGATGAGGTCATCAATGGAAGTAAACATGGAATAAAAGCTACCAGATCAGCCCATAAAGCTCTGTTCATTTTTGCCTGACCCACTTAAAAATGCTAAGGCCTCAAGACTTACCTAAATGTATCAAATCTCTCCTTAAAATTCTCCTCTATCCTAATGCCCTTAAGGGAAAAAAAGACTGCCAACAGTTAAGGTAGCTGGTTTCCTGTAATTTGTTGCTGAGCAGTGTGTTTCCCTGTTTCCTTGTGCTCTCCTGTGCCTGTATCCACCTGTTGCCACTTTGCAACAAGATCCAGCTTTCTGTCCTTTGCTCTATGTGCTGTACCATGAGGGACTGTTTAATTACCTAGGCACTAGGAATATTACAAATATAAAGTTTTCCATTTCTGTAACATGATTTCTTCAAAATTATTTTTGTATTTATCCTCACAGCACTGTGGTGAAAGCAAGGAAATATTACCATACATCCATGTTACTAACAGAAGACTGAGATGCAAAGCACTGAAAGGACTTTCCTTAGTCATGCAAGGAGTCTGCAACAGAGTTGAGAATGGAATAGGTCACCTGAAACCAACTGCAATACTGTAGCCACTGAACCATGCTGCCATAAGAGTTTTTAGTGCTAAAACTCTCCCAAGTGCAAATAAACTAAAGACAACTTACAAAAACATAGGCAGTAAGAAAATGTTTCACTCACAGCTCCTATTTTAGCCAAGTTATTGGTATATTATGCTTACGGGCTGATCGGAGAACATCCTCCATAGTGCAGTAACGGTTCATGAATTCCAAACACCACTTCAGGTTACAAATTTCCCATTAATGCCAAGTTTGCTGTTTTCCGCCAAGCGGACACGGTACCACATCCTTGCCCATATTGATACAAGTGTCTCATCACTGCATGTTGAACCCATCCTGAATCAGGAGTTCCTCACAACAAAAGAGTTCAGAATAATCTATGTCTAAGTCTAACTTAATCATTACCTGAAGTTCGAAATTTGCCTGGTCCAGGAAGAACCGGTTGAGTACAGATGTAAATTGGTTCACAGCTCGAAGGAAAACCCTGGAAAGTAAAACACCACATGTGGAATTACCCATGGAGGAAGAAACAATACAGGCCTAGATTTACTGCTTCTTCCCTGTACGCTTGCAGAAGCCAAGAATAAGTGACATCAAGAAGTGAAGCTCTTCCAGCTCATTCCTTCTATTTCATCTCCCCTTCCATCCAGGGGCACCGAGGGAAAAGGTACATGTCTGCTTGTAAACAGAAGAAACCCTGATCTAGGATCTATTTGGTTATCTAGTCTCCAGGTCAATGCAGCAGCATCCCATACAGTGTATTCACTGGAGGTCCATCTATCTATGGTACTTTTGTGGCCACCGTTACAGCACTATCGGAACAACAGCAAATTTCTCCATGTAACATCCTTTTACAGATGTGGAATTGAGGCAGAGAGGCTAAGTTCCTCACCCAAGGTCTTTTAAGAAGTCTGTAACAAAAGAGAAAAATAAAACTGACTGTTCTAAATCCCACCCAGGCTAACAAGAGCCCCTGAAGCCCCTTTTATCCAGCTTAGTTTTATTTTTTCCAGTTAATTACAGGAGCACTTCCCTTGCATTTAAAGCAAAGAGGCTTCTTAGATGTACACCAGCAACTCTGGGAGAGAAACAAAATCTCTTCACAAGACTCCATATTTTTGCACAGACTTCCTCAGAAAGAAGACAGAGTTTGCAGACTGACAAATCTTCAGAAACAGTCCACTACTATACAGTGAATCAAAGCTAACTCATGTCAGCCTGAACCTTTTGAGGAGAAAACCCTGAATATTCAAATGACTGGCAGCAGTGCTGGTGCAAAAATCGCCCTCATCACGAGCTGATACAGTTCTGAAGCAGTTGCAAAAGCCTTCAATTAACAGTGGTTACAGGTACAAACCATTTACCTGCTCTGCATCATGTTCATGACCATCCAGTCATTTGCATAGACATTCTTTCCAATCAGAACCTTAAACATAATAAAGGTTTCCATGAGGAAGTCCTGCAGAAGAAAAATACAGCATGGAGCGATACAAGAAACTGGTCAGTAATCCCATGGAAATACAGGAGGATGCTAACATGTACAATGTCAGACTTTGTTGATTATTGATCAATATGCTGTGCTTTTGAGAAGAATCTTTTACTGCGGGCTGTCTCACTTTAATTAAATTATTTTTGACATCTCATCCATTCAGGCACAAAAGGCAAAACTAGTCCCCCAGCAAATCTATACCCTTCATTTAATTAAATCTGTTCTTTTTGTTGGAAGCTAGAATTTATTGTGGGGGCACCTTAATGCATAAGGACCATAACCATTTAAAAGCAAAACGAGAGTTCAAGGACTTCTGCCCTAATGCTTCTCTCCAAATACAGGAAGGGGAAAAGAGCATAAGGCTACTGAATTATCTTGTACACCGAACTAGAGAGGGCTTTGTCATTCCCCATTAATGCACATCTTGTCTAGTCTACAATTTAGAAGAATATTAGAATGTATTAACGAGCACATGTTCAGTTTCAAGTATCTAGTGCAGACAGGGCAAGACACTATTAACCCATGCTAAACTGTTCCATTTATAGCTATCACATCTTAAGTTCTAGCCTACACAAAGCAGAAATGCCGAGTTGCAGGATGAAGAGTGGGATCTATTTAAAATATAAGAAGTTGGACTAAGGACAAAACTTTGCTTTGCAAAGCGTCAAGGCCCACACCCCCACTTTACAGTGATTCTGTTCTGAGTAGGTGGCATTCAAGCACTAATGCAGGGCACCTGAGAAGTCATTGTTCTACAAAGGTCACCACCACCAACAAAAAAAATTGCTGCTGAACTGAGCAGCATGCTCCAAAGAGCAGGCAGGTAACAGTGATGCAGTGAAAAAACAGATAGGAATGCCTTTAGGCCTTATTAAATCAGGGAATGATGGAAAGGTTTCAGCTTGACATGGGGCACCTTGCAGACCAGAATTCTCTCATAACTACATTAACTCAAGCAGCAACGTTGCAACGTCTGAGCTGAAGATATCACAAAGGAATGACTATTTAAATTGTCCGAGAAAGAAAAGAAAATACCATTTCCTTTGGTATTATTTGTTAAATAAATTCATGGACATACTTCTATAGATGCTATGGTCAGTAAAACTTAGAATCCAAACTTAAATTTTAGGTTAGTCTCTCTTTAAAATGTATCTTCAAGCCAATTTGTTTTCCTGGTTTGTCTTAGGGCACAAGCTGTACATAACCATGCATTGTAAATAAAAAAGAAACGTGAACTCCTGATTCAGAAGGAGCAGAGCCAGGGAACAAACAAGCAACACAAGATTAAGTTTCTCCATTTTAGTAAAACACTTAATCACAAGCTTACCTTTACCCAGTGCTGAAGTCACATTAAGACAAATGTGACTAAATTCCCTTCCTGAAGAAGAATGCTTCCCTGAATTGGGGATTCAGTGACACCGTAAGACTGTTCAACAAACTTTTCCTAGTTCTATCAGTTTTGCTGCCCTTACAGTCTTATCCCAAAGAAAAAAATGTTTCTAATTGACCTTGACAAAAATTACTCCACTGATTCTTTTGATAAGGCTATTACACTTATTTACATGAGCTTGCTTATTCAGATGAATATTTCGCAAGAATTCTCTCAAAATTACAAACTAATTCAAGACTTAGTTGCTGAATACTGTCCATCTACTATCCAGCTGAGTAGCTTTCAGTTTAGAAGTTTACGTGACAAAAATGAGTCTCTCCTGTAGATGGCCATATTGCTCAACAGATCAGATGCGATTATTTATAACCAACCATGAAAGCACAAAAAGCACCCTGCCAAGCACACAAGAGATTCTGACATAGCAAATACAGAGATAACCAACTGCACCCTCTAGTTAATCCCATGTTCTAAATACGAATACTGAACTAAATCTGACAGTAAATGCCAGGGGAAGAAAAAAAAAAAAAATCAAAAGTTGTGTTTGTGTAGAAGAGTCACACCACAAAGGTTTGTGCAAAGGCTTCCTTGGGTTGGTATATAGGGAGGGGCAACACCGATTTGATTGGCACTGTAGCTTCCACAGGCATAAAAGCAAAGAGCAAAATTGTTTCACCAAGTTCCATGCTGGAACCATGCAAAAAACAAGACCTGTTTAGGGTTTTAACACCAAGGTACAATTTGCAATGCTGCTTAGGGACAAGGGACAGTTCCCTTTGATTTTACAGGGGATAGAGGTCCAGTTCCCTTAAGAAATTTTAAAATTGCAGCTTCACACCCTAAACAGGGCCTAGATTCTCCCAAAGCTTGATCAGTGTTTCTCCAAAAGGTTTATCACCAATGTTTTCATAGCACAGCAGTACTTAAAGTCTTTCAATCATGCATCAAGGCTCCAGTGCTAGGTGCTGTGCAAACAAAAGGATGGCTCCTGCTCCCAACAGCTGACAATAACCTAAAGCTTATAAGAAACCCGATTTGAGTTTTGAATTTAAAACAAACCCCCAGTGCAACCCCAATTTACCCAGTATGGACTGTGTGGCAACCACACCAAGTGGATCTATTAATACCTCACATTTTCAGAAGTTTAGCGATTGCCCCAAGCTTGCCAGCTTTTCATATGACCAAATAAAAAGGAGTATCCAAGCTCCTAGCTCAACTACACAACAAAAAAACCCCCCAAAAGACCAAGAGAGATGTAGAGAAGTCAAGAACCCAAGTATAAAAAGGAAATGGAAAATAAACCCACCCCTAATCTTCCCATCCTTATTCTCTCATTTAATGTTTGTCCCCACTTTCTCTCTCATACAAATTTAGAGATCCATAAATCATTTGTTTTCACTCCATGTAACCATGCTAGTCTGCTGTTCTGCTGAGGGAACAACAGCCAGTGGTTCTTCCACCCAGCGGGGGCAAAGTAAGTATCTAACTAAGACTTGAAGCACCAGACATGAGTGATGGATTCTGTAGAAGAACCTGAACTTAATGCAACAGCTGGAAATGATAGTGTTTGATGCTTTATGGACTGGGCTACAGCCCCAGCCAAGGTGACTTACGATGATGTCCTGTCTGGTTTTGAAAGTGCTGATGTAGTGGTTATAATGGAAATCGTCCATCTGTCTCAGGATGGCTGTCATGCAGGCTACAAAAATACCCTGGAACAGAAAAGTTAAAAAAATATTACTTACTTGGTCAGTTATCTTCCTGCACAAAGGAAGGCCCCAAGTCAGCAAAGTACTAAAAGCACACACTTGAGTTCAACCACATGAAGTAATCTTGACTCTGAACAACATGTTTTCTCCCCGCAGAAATAGTAATGTGATGCTAAGTTTCATGGATGCCTGAGAGCTGCATACAACTTTGGAAGCAACCTGTCAGAGGGCTTAAGCTTTAAGCCTACCTTGGAGGGGAGACTGACAACTCCTTCAAGCACTGGCATTTTGGAAGTGGAAAGGAGATTAAAATTAAATCCTTTTACTCCCAATAAAGGGAAGTAGCATCTTTAAAAAACAGAATGGTTCAGAGGACAATAGCTCAACCTGGTTAATAAAAAGTGTCCTTCTACAGAAAACAGCATTACACCTCACCAACCATTTGATAATTCCACTACTGCTGCAGAAACGACAATTCAGGACCCCCCACATCCACCCATAAATAACCATTTGCTATTGTACCTTCAAAGCTTTTATCTAAACACAACTACAAGAAACTATTTCTCTGAATTAAAGCCAACATCAAAGCCTCATTTCATAAGATTAATTCAGTGCTGGCCTGAAAGCCCCAGATTCTTGTATCCATCCATACACAAAGGCATGCAGGCTTGAGGAGAGGTAAATGCTTCCTCTTACTTCTCCCACCAACCTGCTCTCCTTTCCAGACTCAAAGGGACACTTACAGATGAGGGTACTTCAGCCATTCAACATGGGTACCAACAAATTACCAGTTCTGCAGTATGACTGCCCGTCTACTAGGAACCAAGACAGACAGTAAAAACTTTAACTCATTAGGGACCAGGATTTGATTCAAGACTGAGCGTCTAAGGAGACAAGTTCTAGATCGTATTACTAATTGCTAGCGCCATCCCGACCACTTTTAATAGGACAGGAAGCATCCTACAACCAACTGCAGAACCACAATATGCTGCAGGAAACACATTTTTAACAACACATCAGTATGCACTGCAGTCCCCAAGAGAACAGACTACAGTGGAAGGCACCATTTTGATGAGGTATCAGAGCAAGGGAAGAAATTAAAGAACAGAAACAAGTAGAAGACTCTCACACTATGCGGAGACTGTCTGCTCATTCCAATCACTGTCCGGTTTATTCTCCTTAGCAGACGTTCCATGATCAGTTGGATGTGAACTGCAGTAGGCCCCTGAGGATATTGAACAAGCACAGGCTGTTTTAGCTCAATCTTAGCATGGCCTATTCTATAAAAAGCTTTGTGTACACAAAGGCCAAGCTGACAGTGGCTATTTATTTTAAGATGACCCTAGGAAAAGGAGATTCTTTGCACAATGGATTTAAATACCTAGCATTTTTTACTCTGTGAAGGACAAATTCATCCCTCCATCCAACACAGAGAATATGACAGGAGGTGCTGCATCTTTCCTATGCCAGGGTCAGATTGGCATATGAGTGTTGTATTGGTAGAGGAATCAGCCTCTCTGGGGCTGACCTAGTCATATCTACTACTCTCACCTGTCCTTGAATGCTCCCTGCCCTGGGTGTGAGGGAGCAGATACGACAAAACACAGCTGACACAGTTGCTTGTGCTTTTGCCCTCTGCCAGAGGAATGTAATAAAGTTTTGAGGACAGCCAGTCAGTGACAAGACCAAACTGAACTTGCTTCTTGTATTTATCAATTCCCTTTTCCCGCCTTTGCAAACTGGCCACCTCAAATTGCCATATTCTGAAGCATGCAGGAATCAGCTTTTATTACCATGCAAAGCATTATTAATAGGAATGCAGACAAAGATAAATGGTGATAACTGGCATCATTTGCATTTATGCAGCACTTTCTGAAGTCACCATCTTTCACCATTCTCTTCCTCACAAAAAAGCAAGCACCACTCCCTTTTCAGTCAAGAAAACAGAGATAAAGTGACTTGCTCCAGGTCACAAAACAAGTCAGTCGCAGGATTGGGAGCAGCACCCTGGTCTTGGGCCAGGAGAATACTTCGTCTTTTCATTAGTGTAGTAGCCAGGTTCCATTTTTATATCATCTAATTTATCTTTGAATAAACTTAAAAAGCCAGAAAGAGCAAAATTTCCATCAGTCACTGGGCTTACTAACCACATAGACTAACATTGGTGGTTCTTAGGAAACTCAGTTTCTGTTTCAACCTAAGCCAGGGTCACCTCACTGACTAAGGAGTCTCTCTTAATTTACACCCCTGAAAATATGAAAAGAGCCAAG
>NW_005842336.1:768447-791915 GCF_000455745.1 Alligator sinensis | reverse complement strand
GATCCAGCACTTCTAGCATGTTGCTAAGAAGCTGTGCACAGGCTTCATGGTCAGGCTTATTTGACTTGTCATCCAGCTGACCACTTAGCTGATCTATCAGCAGAGGCAGAAGCGCATCTCTGCATTCTGAAAAATGTAACAGGACGATGTCATGTAGACAGTTCTTGGACACTAGAAGTATTAGCCACCACAAGGTAACTTTCTGCTCTTCACTCATTTACTAATATTTAAATCTTGCAACTGATAAATCAACTGAATATGAGCAGGCATATTACAGCTCAAGTTACATCACTTCCAGTTAAATACATTGCAAAAGATCTTTCTCTTTCAACATATACAGTAAAAAGATATGGCTCTTTTTCAATTACAATTTGGGACCCTATGGTGCTATACAGATACAGAATAAAAAAAATCCTTTCCCCAAAGAGCCTGCAATCCAAGTGTAAGGGCTCTGTTATATGTTAATTTTGGGTGGCTCTTGGAGCTCACAACCAAACGGTGGGCAAAATACAGCCCATAGGCTGGATCCAGCCCAGGGAGGGACTTTGTCTGGCCCATGACGGGTCCCATGCTTGCACCTGGCTCTGGTACCATCTGGCCCATGGCATGTCCTACCACCCTTAACCATGCAGTGGGGCTAGGGTGGCTCCATGGCCGGACTCCATTTCCTGGCAGTGGCAGGTCCTTCCAGCTGCCACCAATACTGGCCCTGGAGACCAGTCGGGACCTGTAGGCAGGACCTGAGCACACAGTCCTGGACCTGACCTATGCAAGGGGTGGGGAGGGGGAGGGGAGAGTGGTCAGGGTCCCTGCAGCACCTGCTTTGGACCTTCCAGCCCTGGCCACAATGGAGTACTGGTGGCTGGGCAGAAGTCGCTGCTGAGCACAGGGAAAAGAGCAGGACCTGGCAGCAGGCGCAGCCGCCTTCCCCTCACTACCACCGGGCCCTTCTTAATGTGACTGCCCACAGGGGGCTCGAACTGGTCCAGAGGCGATGCTGGTGATGGCAGCAGCTGTGGGAGGAACCACAGGGCAGCCCCGCACAGGCTCCAGATGGCCACAGCAAGAAGGACCCTGGCAGAGGTGAAGGGAAAGGTGGCCACATCTGATGCCAGGTCCCACTTTTTCCCTGTGCCCAGCAGCAGCTTCTGCCCAGCCACCATGCTGCCTCTGCACCTGGGTCACCAAGGCTGAGGCCAGACAGCAGCTCCAGCTCCTCCTCAGGCTGATCTGCCCCTTCTGAAACTGTCACAGGCCCATGCCAGCTCCCCACCCACATGGCCCTACCTCACACAGGGAGGTTTGGTGAGCTGTTGCACAGGCGAGGGAGGGTGCGGACCTGGCCTGCAACAGCTCCCCAAAAGTCCCTATGTGGCCCATGGAACTAAATAATTGCCCACCCATGTCTTAATCCCTGCACTGTCTGCGCATTAACACCTTTATGTGGCTTAAAGCACTCATCACACAGCTCAAAGTTACACCACTCCAGGGTTGATCTGCATAACTCAGCTCTTGCTCCATTAAGGTGTGGACACTCCCCACAGATGTGCCACACAAGTGGAAGGTGTGACTGCAAGCTAGCACTATGCCAATCAACATTTGTGCAGCTCACAGTGCGACGTGTAACAAGGCCCTAAGACAAGAGACAACTGGTGAACACAGACAAAGACACAGAAGGAAACAATGAGACAAAATTAGTCAACTGCCCAACTGTTGTCAAAGCTTTCTTTTTTCCTTGCAGGTTTAATGGTAATGGAACCTTTTAAGTAGGTATGTGAAAGAGACGGTATCACTGATCACACAGCCAAGAGACAGGCTTGACTGACAGTTGTTCATTTGGAAAGATGCATTCTTTGAAGTACTTGAAGATTTTGATAGGCTACTCACCCGACTGCTTAAACAGATCACTCTCCACTACCTTGGTCATGCAGTTGAGTTTTTGACGAACCAACTGGTTCTCAGGGATACTTTGGATAAACTTGCTGAAGAGAATGCTAGAACCAAAACCACAAAGTAGACAGATGGTCACTATCCGATGCCTCTGACATTGTTCCACCTACTGTTAACACTGCCCTGCACCTGGTTTTTGCTCAGGCAGTTGTGCCACTGTGTTGACACCTGTGATCACACCTGTGAAAATGGTCCTAAGGTAAACTGATACTGACTCTCAGGTTATGTGGTTTCACACAGCTTATTAAAGAACATTCAATAAACTGAACACAGCCCAAGGCAATTAACCTTGTGTTCCAGTATGAGATGCACAAGCTTGTCACAAAATCTTGCCAGTCAGGGCACAGAATCTCTTTGTGCTCCCATGTTTACATACTGTATTTTAAATTCCCGCCTCCACTCCCCTCCTTAAAAAAAAACTCTAAGCAAGCTGAATTTTGCAAAGCTACTCCATAGGGCTGTTGTAACATGAAATACAGCTATTTAGATTGCGAGAGGCATAACCTTCCTAATATCCCCTAGTTAAAGAGAGATGACTCCTTTAAATCCTACCTAGGGTATACCATACATTTGAAATCCTCTCACTTGTATCTGCAGATTATTTGCATGAAAAATCAGGCACGTGGAACTGACAGTACAAGGAACACACTTTATACTGAAGAAAGGAAATCTACAGCACTACACAGTTCTTGAACAAATACATTTTTTCTCTCTCTCACTACCATGTATTCATGGCATGGTATTTGGGAACCTCAGAAATAATGATGAAAAGTTTGTGGAAATTTACAGATTGGATTTTGTCCACATGACTCGGTATCCCTTGAATTCGAGGTTTGGACAAAGCCTCAGAACTCACAGGTAAACTCAGATGGATCCATCCTAATTCCTTTGGATTACCAGTAGAAGACTGTTCTGTGTCTTCCTTTACACCCTTCTAAGAAGCCTCCCAAATTCATGGAGTTGGTGCTTGTAATTAACAGAGTTGTTTATTTTACAAGACTATCTAAAATTCCCCGCAAAAGTTTCACTGTTTTTCATAGGTTTAGATAATGCTTAACAGTCACCTGAGCTCAACAGGGTCGAACACCAACTTGACATCATTTATAATGCTTGGTAAGTACTTCAGAGCTGCACCCTGTAAGGGGGGGGAGGGGGGGGACACAAACAATATACATGTACACATGCAAAAGGAGGCAAATTAGATTAATCCATTCATTCTAAAAAGGTGCAAAGTCACTGTACAGGGCTCACAGCAGCAGTGGCAGATCTGGTTTTACTGAGACCAGATATGCAAACACCTGCAGTATGTTGGCTTGCTATGTCTTTATGCATTCAAAGAGACTCGGCAACCACGTATCTGTAGGGAAAAGCTGATAAGGTGGCAAGTGAAGGCACTTTAGTCAAGCACTCTATTTCTTCTTTCTGGCTATGAACATACTGCTGTATTAGAAACTAGGCCTCCTGAAGCCTAACAAGGAAAATGCCAATAAATTCAACTGGTTTAGTGTCCTGTGCAAGTGACACTATCTTGGGCCCTCATCAATGTTACACCTAAATGTCTCTCAGCAATGCTAGTTTAGGCTTTCCTGCAGGAAAGCTCTCTCCCATTTGCTTTCTTGCTCTGTGCTGCAGTAGGAATGGGGCATCACCACGTAGGCATCAAAGTTTGAATATTAACATCTATAGCACCTCAAATGCTAAACTGAAAGAGCTTTAGAATCAACCTTTCCCACAAACAGTGGAAAGCATTTTGGTACTGTAAACAGGAAAAAAGCCAAGACTTCTGCTACATTGCCCCCACCCAACCAGAAGGCTCTTATTAAAGTTTACGCAGAAAAAACCAAATAAACACACACAGTAAAGCTTCTCATTTTCTCTTTTTCTGTGATATATATTTCCACAGCAGACTGACATCAGCTTGTTCTCCCTATCATTCACAAGCCCGAGTATCCTTCTCCATGCGTTCTGTTATCCTGGCTGTTTGTTAGATTCCCCTACAAAAAGCAGCTGCATTTTAGTGGCAGGCTTTTAGCAAAGGTTGCAGATTTTGCAAAATTTACTTCACTCACATTACTACTAGAGGAGTTTTGGGGAAACTTGAATATTGGCTGCTCAATGCCTTCTGCTCATCAGCATAGACATACACTAGTTTTGAGAACAGGCTCTGCACCAACCTTAATTTTGACAGCCTCCTCTAGCGGCCGGTCCATGAGGATATTGAAAGAGAGGAACAGCTTGCGGATGGCATCATTAAACTCATCCCCATCTTCACTTTTCCCATAAAATCTAAAAAAGCAGCAAGACTGCATTGTTCATATACACAGACTCAGGACAGGGAATGAAACGGTGTCAAAGTGGTTTATGTACATATTATCTTTTTAGTAACTTCTTAAAGTGCTCTTTTACTACGAAAAGTGACTGTAGAAATGGCATTGTGAAGTTCTAGTGCTATGGCATCAACAACCTGCAGTTTACTGGTAGGAGTAACAGATTTGAAAAGATGTGTTTTTCTAACTGACAGCACTTCAGACTCAGCCTGGAATCTAACGGTCAAGTAATATCCTGTCTGTCTACAATAAATCACTAATAATGAGGCTTCTGTATAGTTTACAAATTCTGTTGCTGGTGGTGCTAGAGCCAGATAAGTATCCATCTCATTCTGTGATGGACTAACAAGAGAAAGCAGTACCAAATGGTCTCTTTCCAACTTCTGTAGAGTAGATGAACCTCTGATCAAGGCAATGTAATCTACTCCATGTTAACTGTATAATGCAGAGTTATATCCAGTAGCTGAGTTTACATTTTGACATCTGCTGCAAAGACCTCAACGGGAGGCCTCCCTCATACTTAGCAAACGCTTCCTTTGAATGGATTAATGTAAAAGTTCTCTCTGCCACCAACAAAAAATACTGTGAGTTCTTCTTCAGACTATTTAGAATTATTTGATCTTCAAGAAATGTATTAGAATAAAAAGTACCAAAAATACCTTTAAATGAGGAAGCTGCCTAAACAAGGCAGGCATTTAGAAACAATGACATTTTTGGTCTCTTATCGGCATCAGCATATGCAGCTCAGAATCTCATTTTCACATTAAATGCTTAAGTTGTTTTCATTTATATTTGATCACACTCTCTAGCCACCCAAACAGATGGTTTTACAAGCAGGAATAAAAGACAGAAATAAATATTTCTTGAAAATCTGGGGCTTGATAAGGGGGAATAAAAAAATCTAGAGAGGAATGTTTGCTGATGGTATGAACCAGAAGCAGCTCAACTGACTTCCAATTGTACTAGCTAGGGATGGACCTGCCAATCTTCAGCAGTCTCACGGGTCTCCTGTGCCTGGCTCCATGATCAGACCTGAAGAAGACGGTCTTGGATTCGAAAGCTTGTCTAATTCTATCCAACTACATGGCTGATCTAATAAAAAGATATCTCCCAAGGAAATCCTTGCCTCTCACCTCAGGTAGAGTATTCGTGACTGGACAATGAACCGGAACAGGTACTTCAAAGCTTTTAAAGCAGCGAACAGCAATTCTGTCTTGCTGGAGTCATCTGCGTTTCCTACATAATAGTTCAGTACCTTGGTGAGTTTCCTGTGGGAGGGAAAAGGGGAGAATAAGAACAAGTGTAGTTACAGGAGAAGCTGAACTGGGCATCTCTAACCTACAGAGGAAGTGTGGTCTAGCGCACAGAGCTGGGGACCAGATTCACTTTGGGAGCTTGAGCAAGTCTCTCAGAACCTGATTTTCAAAGTCTTCAGCACCCAGCAGTTGCCAACATCTGGCCTCATCTGCAAGTGCCAAGTCCCTAGCTTTTGGGCCTTTAAAACAAAAAAACAAAACAAAAAAATGTTCCAGAGCATTGAGCACCTACAACTCCTACTGCCTTTAAGACCCCGACAATCCACTACTTCTCAGACTTAGACCCTTTGTCCACGTAGCCATGAATTTATTTGCAGACATAAAAGGATAGCACCTTCCTCACAAGAATACCGGAGTTCCTAGGGTATCAGTAGAAAAGTACTTTGGGAACCCTGGACAGCCAATGCACATGCACGTCAGTGTTATTCACCATCTGGTCCCTGTCCAAGCAGAAGAGTGATGAGAGTGTGGGAGACTAATGTTCAGGCAAGCCCTTCTTCTCTTCATTAAACAAGCTCCAACCATCCAAGGCTCTGTGTGAGTAATCATTGCCTGCACAACAGCTTCTGCGTTTTTCTTCCCCTCCTCTTTGAACTGGCAGGATGAAAGCTGTTACTTCATAAACCCTTTTGGCATACAAGGTGTAGGAAGGACACTATGTAATTCTCCAGTCCACTTGGCATTATGTGTATGTTGTACTGCAGAGCCAAGCTGAAAGCTAGGCCAAGCAACAATAAAGCTGAGAGCGAGCGTGTCCATAAATCAAACATAGAAAGATTTATTTATAGTAGGGAGCAAGAAGGATGATCAATCTCCCACAAGCTAAGTGGAGGGAAAAACAACCCCTCTGCTGAAAGTGATTGTACTGCAAGTTCAGAGAAGGAAAAAACAACTACACAGAGTAATGGGCTTTAGGAGTTTCCTGGTAGCGTGGGGTCCTACCTAGAACTCTCTCCTCTAGGGTGACATCTGACAAAACTTCTCCCATCTGAAAACAGAGATAATGACAGTGATCTGCCTTTCTATCCACAGACGAAAATTGCTATTGGAGGAGCTTAGCTAGTCACATCCATGTATCTGCAGGTCCATAATTTAAAGTGTGTTCTTGCAACTCTGCATAGGTTGTTTAAACATTTATGGGTAATGTCAATGACGTTACATTTTTAAACAACACACAGCTATTTGGTACTTTGTTCTGCTCTGAAACTTCATTAACCTGCTCAAATCTGGGGTGCACTCCATTTTCTGCAACAGTGAAAAATATCAACTTCACTGCTATAACCACCAGGGAGGAGGTATATGTTTCTGCTTCCCTTTCCTACCTTCCCTTCTCACCTCAAATGTGGACAATATGTAGGGAGCATTTCAAACTTACTATCTGCTGCTCAAGTTCCTTTTTTTAAAAGCCAAGGAGAGGGCAATGCTGGCAAGTCCATCAAAGCAAAAGATGGTGGATTGCAGTCGGACAAGTCTCAGTTACTTGACTTGCTGCTTTAAATGGCAGTGTACCATTTTCTACTATTAAAACATTTCAGTAAGATCAGCTTTCTGCGGTAGGTAAGTAAGTGCAATTTTCTTCTACCCTGAAAATAAATGTGAACAGAGTGGGATCACATAGCTATATGTACTCACGTGGTTTGGGTTACTTTTTATTTCTACATCATCTACCCTAACAGAAGTGAGAGGTAACGCCTCTGAGATAGGCTAGCTTGTGGGTTTGTGGTTACTGATACTTACACATATGCCAGGGTAGCACTGAAGTGCTTGTAAATATACGTTTCAAGTACAGGGTTAAAATGCTGGAACTTGATGTCTCCGATCAAAGAAATAATAAATACCTGTCAAAAAGCCAAAAGGAAACAGATGTACTGAAGTGCGTGACCTTCAGCTAACCGTTCTGTAACTCATGTTAACCACATGCCAATTGTTCTGCTGGTTGCTTGCTCTTTACCTTCTCAGTTTTAACATTACAGATGGTATTGTGTAGTTGCTGCTATTAGCTGGAATGAAATCATCTCATCTCTCAGAAATTGACCACTGATAAAAAAAACCATGAAGGTAAACTCAGCTGCTACATAAAGTGGCACTGATATTCTAAGCGGTACTGACACTACATCAGTACAACAATAATGCTACTGCACAAAGTTAGAGAAGAACAGTGCCACTGGATATGCTGATTTCCAAATAATGTTCAAAATTGAGCCTCTGATCACCTGGACCCATTAAAGAGCCACTGTAGTGCTTCTTATCCTTAGCAAAACTAAGTCATGTATAATTGCATTCTGCCCCCCTACATGCCCCTTGCAGTTTCATTTGGGACACAATGATTTTCAGCATCTTTCCTACACTGTTACTGTTTAACGTTGCTTAGCAACATTAAACAGCTGCTTCCTTCTTTCACTGTGCGCCAAAGGAGGGTGCATGTCAAAGGATAAATAACAGTTCCCGACATAGGTTGACTTTTTTTTTTTTTTTTTTTTTTTTAAGTCTGCTGCGTGCTTTACTGCAATCTGCATGTGATAGGCTTGCTCAAGGTAGAGGCATTATTGCAGAAGAGACAGGAATTACACTGGGACTCAGGAGACATGGATTCTATTTCCAGCTGTGCCACAGACCTGCCCTATCACCTTGGAAAAGTCACTTCACTCTCTGTCTTAGTTTGATGGAAAACACTGTTACTTCCCCTCCATTGTAAAATGACTTTTGATTTACCAATATAAACTATAATGTAAAGGTATTATCATTATATCTTATGCAAATATCAATCACTATCCTTCAGCATATTCACTAAATTGGTTATGTTGTTATCTCAGATCCCTACCTCCCAGTGATACTCGAGGAATCTTTGCTAGGATAAATGACAGTTCAGTGTTTTGTTTCATAAAATGAAACACACATCTAGTGGAAACAGCAGGAAACAAAATAATAGTCTGAAAAACTGCCTGAAATAAAGGTACTTTGGGATATACTAACAACAACCACTTACCAGTGCATCAAACACAAGGAAGTCATAGGTTTCATTGTCTGACATCTCCATCATGATGTTGAAAAGTGCATCAAGTGTATCCTGTAAAAACTAGAGAAGGGGGTGGGCAGAGGTTACAGTTGTTGAAATCCTCACAATAATCCACCCTTCTCATCCCTTTTTCCCCTCCAGAAACACATGGAAACAGAAAGGACTGACCAAGTCCAGCATAAGTGTAAAGGTATAAGAACAGAATGAAGGATCAGCAGAACAGGAGAAAGCACTGATGAGTGTACTGGTAAGTGCCTGCCAAACTAGTCCTTCCTAGTTTCAGTCCTTCCAGGAAAGGTCAATAAGGGAAACAGAAGGAGACAAGACTCCCAGAGCACATCCAGACAAGCGCAGATGTGCAGTATGTGGCGCGCCATACTGCACATGCAGGAGTTCCCCATGCTGCTACTTTGCAGTGCAGGGAGTTTCTCTGATCCCAGGAGATCCTGAGGTCAAAAGAACCCATATCTAAAAAGTGGGGTGGCACACTTGGTGGCGGTGCACACCACCCAAAACCAGAGCCTGACCAGCTGAAGCCATGCTCTGGCTGCCAGCCAGGCTTTAGGCATTAGGAGCACAGCAGCTGCAGCTCCTGGAGGCCCTTCAGGACTCCAGGTAAGGCTGCTGGGGCCAGCACAGTTGCCCCAGGCTCCCCTACCCCACTCTGGTGCGTGGCAAGTTACCCAGAGTGCATATGGCATGGGTGTTCCTGAGGTACCAGTAGCAGCAGCACAAGATGTACTGCTGGTACCTGTCCCTGGGAAAATGCACGTTCCCACTCATGGGGATGTACCCCCAGTGTCTAAACACCACACTTGAACCCACATCAGCTCAGACATACCTTTTCTTTCTTTCCATTCCATGTCTTGTTATTTGGCACATCATATAAGCATGTGAGTAGTTGGCTATGCCTAGGGGCTTGAGATCACACGTAATTTTTGCCTATGTGCAACCACTGATTGCAGTGGAGCAAGTCAGTTTCACGCAGTGTGCCAAGGGATCAGTCCCATAACAACACGCTTGTCAAGTATAACACTCCTTTGGCAATCAACATGGGGCCTGGCTTTTCACAAACATGCACCATTTTCTTAAGTCACTCAGCAACTCAGGCAATAGATTGTTTGCAAAATGCAAGTGATCAGAAAGGCAGATTATCCTAAACCTAGTGAAGGTCCCAAATACAAGATTTTAATTTTCCTGGAAATTCCAGCTTTCCACAGCTTCAGACATATTCCTCAAGCCATTTAAGCTATAAACGTTTTGGAGAACTGGCACTCTTTCTAATGCATGCATTCATCGCCAAGCAAAAACAAGAGTCCTTCAACCATAACTGGGACCCCCTTAATGCTATATAAATAAATACAGGATTTTCCTGTATTTTATATTCTGCAAGAATGTAAAAAATTTGCACGATAGCCCCAATCCTGCAAACACTTGTGTTGGCTTAATTTTAACCAGGAGAGTATTCCACTAGGATAAACAATTTGGGGTGGGAACCAGTTTTTGGGTTTTTTTGGTTATGACCTTGTACAGTTGCTGGCACAGTGGGGTTCTGGCTCCACAGCAAAAAACAAACAAACAGTAATTTGAGATTAAAGTTAAGCATGCGTGTAAGCGTTCGGTGGGGGTTGGGACCCGAGTCTCTATTCACAGACAAAAACTTGCAGATAAGATGCTTGTACCTTTACAATTTCTCCTCCTTCTACCTCCATCAGCTTCTTAAGGTTGCATGCTATGTTCCGAGAGTTAGAACGCCAGTTCAGCAAACCCAGCAAATCAACTATTAAGGACACAACATAAAAAAAAGACAGATTACCCAAAGAAAGGAAAAAAACTAGCTGATTTCCATTAAGGGCTGCAGAGCAATGAGGAAGTGGTATTAGTGCTTATTTTTAGAAACATCTTGTTAAAAAAAAAAATCATCATCATCATCACACTGCAATGTAAAGAACATTGCCTTTAAATGGCTTTTTTTTTTTTGCCTTTGCCAGAGTTAACCTTGCAATTAAAGGCAAACTTGGGTATGATTTTATATCTTATGACACCCAATAGGTTGCTTTGCATGCTCTTACTTAGAAGATATCCTCAAGCTGGGAAATCCATCATACTGTATTGCTTTTGCTGAGAAATGTACTTGTGTTTACTTCAGAACACTCTTGGGAATATTTCTTCAAGCTACAAGTTTTAAGCCTCTTGTATACAGTAAGTTAAACTGTAGACTGTTTATCATGCCTTTGAACTATCCAAAAACAATAAAAAAAACAGCGGTCAAGTTATTCAAAGCAGTTTAGGAGATCCAGACACATTATCCTCCATTCAAGTTAATGGAAGACGCATCTAAAAATCACCTTAATTGCTCAGGTAACTTCTCACTAAACATGATTGCTGCCTTTGAATGGAGGAACATGTGCATAATAAACAATCCTGACAAAGAATGACAAATTCAAAGGTGAGTCCCAGTGAAACTGGGGCTAATGTAACTTACACTTGCTCCCCCACCCACTGAGTACGACTCCTTCTAGATGTATATAGGTTGTCTTAATTTATTTGCTCTCACAATCTCTTATCAACACATTTACTCACCTACACAGATCACTCACCACTTCTGAATTTGGACTTGTTGCAACTAAATTAAAAGGGAGCATAACGTGTGCGACAAACAAAGCATCTCCATTTCCTTCATTCTTAACAGAAGTGTGCACAAAGGCATAGGTGAAAGTACTCCATTAAGGGCATGTCTACACTGTAACTCAAAAGGAACACCTGCTGCAAATCCAGACAAGACCTAGTTTAGGTACTGAGAATAGTTAAGCCCCAGCACTAGGGGCTTCTCCTAGTCTGGGGTGGGTTTATAGTTAGTGCTGCTGCCTTTTCACTGCCAATTGGTACCCAAGCCAGCTAGAGTAAATCTAGTACAGTTATGCCTATGTCTGCACCAACAGCAGCTCCTAACTGCAGTGCCATTGTTCCTTTCATTAGCACAGGGAAAAGACCTAGACACCTTGCAGATAATTCTCGCACCACAGCCTGAAGCTTCCATCCCATTGCCAATGCCAGACCTACCCTTCTGGGTCAGTTTAGTAGAGCAGATCAGGGTGGCAATCTGGAAGCTGTCTTTTGTGCTCTCTTTACTGGGTGTGAAGCTGGCTAAATGGTGTAGGTTTTTGCCTGGGGGGCCATCCTTCTCTTCCATCTCCCCTTTTGTGCCAGGAAGAGTTAAGTAGAATTTAGCATCTTCTATTTTCTTGTTATCACCCTGTTGGTTGAACACAGATGGAGAAGTCACTTACAAGTATTGTTACAAACATTCACACAGAAGGCACAAGCACTTTCCAGCACTTTTTGGTAACTGAATCTCCAAATCTGAATCGAATCAGAGGACCCTTTAATCTCCCTGAATTGAATTGGAACCCTACGAATCGATTCGGAGAGATTTGGTGATTCGGATATAGACACAGCTTTAAGTGTTTTTTCTCCATACTTCTAGGTATCAGAGGGCTTGCGAGTGCTGTGATGCTAGGGCACATGGAGTATCCCACAGAAGCGCGAAGGGCTCCCCAGCCCGCTCAGCAGCAGACCCAGAAGTGGACCAGAAGTGGTCCACTTCTGGGTCCGCTGGAGAGTGCACAGGGCCCCCCCCACACCCTCCCTAACCCCCGGCTCGGCAGACATGCTAGGCACAAGTGTGTATATAGACTACTTTACCATAGTACCTGAATGCCTAAAGTTTTTTTATACAGTTATTCTCACAATACAAAGTAGAAAAGTGCTATTATCCCCTTTTTACAGATGGTAATTGAAGTACAGACAGAGGGCCAGATTCACAGGCCCTATCCACTTTTTGTATTAACAGTTTTTCAGGGTCTTGAGCAGGGTGGTACTTTTAGGTACTTACCTAAAAGGTGGAATAGAATCTGGCCTAAAGCAGCCTGACCAAGGTTACGTAGGAAGTAGGCGATAGAACAGGAACTTAAACCAAAAGCCTACCAAGACCTGTTTGTGCCCTAACTACTGGACCAAACTCCCTCTTAGCCTATGTTATTTCATATCTAGATATTTTTATGAATATATAAACAGCTATCACTGAACAGTCCAATACCTCATCTCTATCAGTGGTCGGTACCAGATGTTTCAGATAAAGACGTAGGATCCCCCAAATGGAATCAAACTTGTGTTTATGGGAAACCTTCTTCTCAATAAATATTTGATGTGACTTTGTTTATGCCCTGATGCATGAATTTATATTTTGTATAAATGTTAAGTCTAACATTACTGTGTATGTTAAACATGGCAGTAATGCAATCTATGTATATGCTGTAGTGTAGGCAATTAAAAAAAAAAAAAAAGCTAACAACATCCTAGTAATGGGCGATTTCACTCTGAGTTGCCCTTAAATTTTTGCTGCAGGGTAGGAAGAGACTTCTATTTTTGTTGCATATTATGTAGTGTTTGGATTATAGAGGTTCTATTATCATTCAAATACCTCTGTGGCTCATTAGAGATGGAAAATAACCCTATGCACTACAGTGACCAAAATCCTGCATCTCTCCTTATCAGAAAATAAAGGGAATAAAGGAAGAGAGAGTGACCCTATGCCCATTTCTGATTAGGTTACCATTAAGTATGGAAGTAAAATGTGTATACAAGAACATACATATCAGACCTGCCCCAAATTGATCAGCTATCCAGTGCAATCTAATTTAATGGTGATATATCATGACCATAAATTCCTGTTTCACCGACTCTCAGGCTCTGGCTGTTAAGAGGTTGATAGGGATCTTTGTGTTGATGAACAAGGTAGGGCTTGTGTTGCCAGGAGACATTTGGCTAGAAAAGAGGTTCCTACTGGTTAAACCAGCATCAGAGTAGCAAAACCTCAGGGCTTTTTCCAAACTACCTTGTAAATGACTAAATTGTGTCTGCCATCCTGCAGTGTTGTTCCATTTTCATTCATCAGCTTCACAAAGGCCATCCCAAAAGCTCTCTCAGATTTATCCCTGGCTGCAAAGAGAAAGAAGAAAATTTCAGTTGGAGCAGCCTTATCTGTCTCCCTGATCTAAACCAGCATGCAACTCCCTTGCTGCCAAATTCAACAGATAATAAACAGGCAAGGCTCTTCGAGTAAATGTGATATCTTTTATTAGACCAACTGAGTAGCTGGAAAAGAGTTCTTTGCAACCTTTTGGGCACAAGCACCTCTGCTGTTATTCTGAGATCTCCAAGGGAGGAAAGAAGCCAAAAGAGTGACAGGAGGTCAGTGAAAATGTAAATAGGTGGAAGTTTGGAAAACAATGGGTAGAGTGGGGAGGGGAAGGGGTGAAGGAATGAAAAAGATAAGTATGGGAAACAGTATTGAGTTCTCCAAGGCAGAAAAGAGGCAGTCTCTGTACAAGTAAATAGGTGGAAGTTAGGAAAACAAGGGGTAGAGAAGGATGGGTGGAGGAGCGGGAAGGGGGGAAATGTGTAAGTGTTAAGTTCAGGCAGGTACCTGGTGAATCAGATGTCAGGCAGGTTGTCATGCATCATAAATCCAATGCCTAGATCAAGTCCATGATTTTTTGTATCCAGTAGATTTATGAAGTGAAGTTTGTAGGTTCATCTACAAAAGGTATTTTGTAGGTTCCCAAAGGATTAGGATTGAGAGATCAGAGAGGGAGTGACTGTTTTGTGAGAAGTGTGCACCCACAGGTAAAAGATAATCACGTCTACCCAAAGAACCTTGCCTGCCTATGTCCTTAGACCAACACAGCTACAACCAACACCCCTGCACAGATAATATAATGAAGCCTCACTTGGTACTGAGGAACAATGCAAGAACCATCACCCGTCTGAAAAGCTTTGTTTCATGTCACTACATCTCAAGGCAGCTCAGACAGTATTTACAGTAAGATAAAAAGGTTCTTTTCTCATGCTTCATTTTACCTGAATTTTCAGTGAGTACATAATAGAAAAAAAATGCACCTAAATAGACACGCACAACTACCTATGGATTTTTTTAATCTGAAATTTTCCACTTGGCTATTCAACTGCCAGTTAATAAGGACTTTAAATATTAATTTACTTATTATATATTGCAGCAGATACAAGGAGCACCATTTATGGGCCAGCTTCCCATCTGGCTAGGTGTTGTACCAACAGAGCTGATACAGTCTGTGCCCCAAGGAAGTTATAACAATCTGCATGCACCTGCAATAAAACCAAGTGCAAATGCATTCATTTCTGAACTCATACTGCTGTCTTTTGAGAGGCCAGCTCCAAAATCGCACATTTAACTGCATGGCTTTCTCTCACATGGGCACTCACCAGATTGGCACTCTCAGTTTATTAAGAAATCCTGTGAACTCAGATCAATGAGACTTCTAACTACTAAAACTGTCTTTTTAGCCTCTTGTGAACTTGATCTAAAAGCCCACATCAAAATCACAAAAATAAGAGTCACGGCACATTTCTACATCATAGAGGACTTAAAAAAAAAAATCAACAAAGGCCAAAACCAAGCAATAGCTCAGCTCTTCAGAAAGCAACACACCACCACAAGCCTACTCCCATTCAGACAGCCAAATAGGAAGTAAACCTTCTTAAGGCCTTGGAAGATTCAGAATTTCTCCCTATTTGCATGTGTCATTTCCATTGCCCACTTCTATTCATTAACTGGAAATGCTGAGAAATCCCAAAAAGGCAAAAATTGTGTGTCCTGTACCCCCCAAACAAGAACAGAAGCTGAACTAATACTTTTGGGAAGACAATTTTCCCATGTCTTCCCAAGAGTATTAGTCCAGTTCTGCTTAGCCAGAAGAGCTGACACTTCTCTTTAAAACAGGAAAAAAAAGAATCCATTTTCCATGCCTGTCAGCACTAATCCAAACTCAGAACCAGAACTCTTCTTCATCAGAAAACAGTTAGGTGGAAGACTGGATCCAGATCTGGGGCTCCATCTTTGCAGGATACTCAGAAACACAGCTGGGGTCCAGAGTCTGTTATCTACAGAGGAAAAATCCCTAACTGGTACTGACTTCAAATACTTACATTCCTGTGATGATCGGTGACGGAAAGTAAATCTCAAATGACAACGACTGACCTCTTCAATTGCAATGGACACCTGCATATTAGAAAACAAGAAGTCAGACAGCAGTAATAATCATCATCATTATTCTTATTATAATGGTATACTGGTGCCATTGTAATAATGGTACAACAACACTACTACTACTATTTGGACTTCTGTTGCAATTCACTACAGGAGTACAAAATATTTGATCAACCCTCAATGAAGCAAACCTCACACCTCAAGTTTGCATATCCATTTTGTAAGTGGTGCACCTAACGGCTAGGAAAAAAGGAAATGCCTTTCCCAGCGTACTACTTCAAGGACAAAACAGAACCTGGCAGTTTTCTTCTGCTATAAATCTGAAAAATTAATCCCATTCTACCTAAGATTTTCAAAGTATCACTAGGAGTCAGGCTTGTAAATTCACTGAAACAAAAAGAATTTGAGCACTTAACTCTTATATGCCCTTCAGGCATTCCTCATCTCAGTCTTTGAAGAAGTTTGCTTATAATGTTCTTCAATGAATCTAAATGCAATGTAAGTACTCTGCCTCCTCTGTGTACATGTATTTGTAATTTATATTTCTGGGAAAGCTCTTCTCACATGCACTGTCTGTTCTCCTGATTTTTGCTGAAATTCCAAGTAGCCAGTTGTCTTGTTAGGCCATAATGCTGAGCCCCAGGAAGATCATTAATTTAATCCTTCAGCTGTCCCAGAGACGCACAGAAAGTGTATGGATATTTTTAGGACCATGCATCAAATACAGAAAAAAACTTCTCTTTTAGCAAACAGTCCTGACAGATTAAATCGTTACATCAAACAACTCAGTCCCCTCCAGAGCAATATAGGGTGCATCTACACATGCCATTAAGGTGACACGATAAACTCTGGTGCTGTTCGCTCCAGAGTCAGATGCTCTCGGGCACAGCATCTACACGTACACCTGGGACCACAGCAATTTGAGCCAGGGCAGAGCAGCCCTAGGCTGACAGAAGGTCCAGGGGGTCAGTCCCAGACAGCAGTGCTGAGCAGTGGAGAGGCTGGCTGAGACACAAGGGTGCTGAAGTGCAAGGTTAGGTGGCTGGCATCCCCCACATTAGCACCCTCATGCCCCAGCCAGCCCCAGTCACCACCTACAGGTGCGTTTCGGCAGAGTTAAGTACTCCACCATAAGATAGTACTATCCTTGACAGTACTATCTTACAGAGGAGTTAAGTAATTTATTGCGCCCTAATACTGGCACAACGTGTAAATGGTGATACTTTACTGCAGAGCTATTTAGTCAACTCTGCAGTAAAGCATACATGTAGGTATGCTTGTACTATGGGTACACTATGTTACCCATAGTGTAACACGTGGCTAGTTAAGTGTTCCATCTGATTCAGTATTTCTCAATCAATCACACTTGGTAAGTGAAGAGGAAAGGAACAACAACAAAAAAAGTCTTACCTTCACTGTTTCATACCAACAAGGCTGCTTCACTTGATAATAAATAACAGACTTGTATTCAGAGATACCTTCATAACCAGCACCAGGATGGATAGCTTTCTTTGGACAAAAAGACATGAGGAACAGAAGAACAAAGTCAACTGAAGCTAAGGAAAAATATTTTCTCGATGTTTGACTCAATAATCATGCAGTCCTTGCAAATTAGAACTCTGTAAGGGTTTCCCCAGATAGAAAAAACTTTTGGCAACAGCCCATCAGATGCATAAAGCAACATTACTGACATCCATCCAAGAAATCTTTCATACCTCTAAGAGATTGCCCTCTTCATCATGTACAGACATGGTGACCTCTACATTCTTGGGAGTCTTCTTTTTCCCTTTGTCAAACTCCCCCTGCACTAGCGTGACGTAGATATCATTTCGAACGTCTCCTGAAACAATAAAAGCCCCTTGTTGAGTCATCTTTCCAGAAGAGTTAATTGGGGAGTTAACGTTAGGGAGTTAATTCACACCCTAACGTTACATTTTATCCTGTTACTCTTCTCCCTTTTACATCTCTGACTGATCCCTGTAGATCAACAGTATTTTAGATTGAACTATTGATTTCATCTTCATATGAAGTTATGGCCAGCCAATAATCCTTCTGAGCATGTTTTCCATTTAATGCATGTCGTCATTAATGCAACAAACTGTGCCACAACCAAGGTTTTTACTTTTTGTATTTGCGTTCTATGTGAATTCTTCTCTACGAGAATTAAATGCATTGCATACACTAAATAATTATTAAAAAACCCATCTTTTTGGACTAAATGCAAGTTTTCTTACAAAACAATCCTCCTTGCTGACATTTTTCAGTCTCTCTTAAGTAACTAAAAATTTAAAGTTCTCACTTATTTGATAAAACCCCCAGAAAATCTACTGAAAATTAAAACCTTTCAATTTTCTTTAAAAAGTGTTTAGAGGAAAATAAAACACATTTTTCAGTTGAAGCAGTTAATAGCAGATATACTGTGGATACATCCATGCCCTGTGTCATCTTACGACCTTTAGTAGTATGATAAATTGTAGTTTAAGATGATGAAATTTAAGGCACTTACCAGGCAGAATAATCTCAGGGAATCCCATTTTACGAGCCACTGCTGTTGATCTGTCCACAAGATGCGAAAAATCCTTCTGAACCTGGGCTAAATCACCAGGCAGCAGCTTCAAAGAAACCCAGAGGCCTAAGACAAAATACAGCATGGAACAACTGTTAACTTGAACATGGGTAATATCTGTGGTATCGTAATTATTTCTGGGCCTTAACAAGAAAAAAAAGTAATAACTATTTTCTTGTCTGATCTGAATACTAAAATGTCACAAACATAGAAAAAACCCACATACTGACATCACCTATATTCCAACATTTGCTCATGGGGAATGGGATTTTATTCTGGAAAAAAAAAAAACCACCCAAAAAACAAAACAAACAAAACAAACAAACAAGCCCAATGAAACTAAATGAAGCAATTCACTAAGGGTGGGAGAATCCAAAGCAAACTGTTTCAGACACACCAGATATCTTAGGAAAAACCAGGGTAAGGAGATACGGATATAGGGAAAAGGTAAGCTATTGCATTCATTTAAAGTATTTTAAATACATACAACTTTACTCACATTTTGAAAAAAAATTAGGCTGGTCACAAACAAATTTAGTCAGAAGGTAACAAGGGAATAAAGTGCCTTCTGTTGAAATTCTGCCCAAGTAAAAACTGAGTAAATGCAGAGTAAGTTTAACCCTCTGGTGAATGTGCATTACACAACCTCTGTGCCTTACAAGATGCAAGTGCTGCAGTGACAGCAAGGGAGTTAGGGCTCTAATGGCAGCAGCTCATGTTTTTCCATTGTGGAGGTCTCCTGTGGTTACCAGAATAGCACATCAGGATCTCAGGGTCTGGCTTCATGGAGCTAGCATACTCCAACAACCTTGATCGCTGGACTTTGCCACATAATTTATTTCCTTTTTCAGTGAAGTGGCTGCCTCCCCAGCCCCACATTTTTATAGTGACCTCTGGTATGACTTACATACCTTGCCCTTTATGATTCACTTCCTTTGCAGCAATGACTTTATTGAAGACTGAAGTGAGAGGCTCATTCTCTCCAATCACATGGGAAGTTATTAGAGGGGACATGATTAGTTGTCGCTGTCTGATGTATGTTTCCATGGCAATTCTGAGGAGCAGAACAACAGAGGTAGGGATACAGGCAGAATGAACATCAAAGTACAAACTTTACCCAGGCAGTGAGAGACAAGGCTTCTTTTTTTCTTTTTAGGGTAAGAAGAAAAAAAAAAAAGCAGCTTTCATTGGGGTATTTTTTTTCCTGCCTCATTAGTCAGACAGAGGAGAAATCCACCTCTCTGCACCAGGACAAGGGCATGGCATCACTTAAATCCAATTTAATTCTTTGAGTTACATGGTATTTCCATGGTGCATAAGCTCAGAGAAAGGCATTCAGGATCTGATCTTGAGACTATCTTCAATGTCAGTGGTTTCAGATCAGACTCACAGTTTAAATTTACCTCTCACATAACTCCACTGACTTAAATTAAAGGGATGTAGAGTGGCACTACATTGGTTTTAACAAGACCTCAGCACAGAAGCCTAGGTGATCTCCGCAGAGAACTCCACCTCCGATCCTAGGTGAAGTTTGGATCTCCAACCAGAGACTTATCTACAATAAACCAGAGCACAGACTCTTCTTCCCCAGCACTGTCCCCTGATTTTGGAAGGGTCTGGATTTGGCTCCAGATGCTATAACACAAGCCAATCCCTAATTACAAGTTCTTTAGAGGGAAGAGCAACAAAAATGGTGGTAGCCAACATTATTATGCAAAGGCATAACACTCTGTTGTACAGCTTTTTAGTCATATAAACAGTCTCTGAAAGGAAGAAAAAAATATCCACTGGAAGTCCTTTGTAATGACATACTGGCTGTTCCAAATGAAGTGCTATATTTAGGACTGTAATAATACAGCTCAGCTTACCCAAACAAGTGCCATTTTAATTACTAATGTACTGAAAAAGTTAACAGTTCAAACAAAGATCCAGCAGAATGTAGTAGTCTAACTCACATTACAGAAACACAGGAGCTTAGCTCTCCTCTCTGAACCAGAATACTCAACCATTAACCAGGAACTGTTTCATCACTGAAATTGAAGTCTCCTTGACTGTGGTGTAGTAGGAACTACGGGTCACAGACAGCTGAGGCACTAAATGATGCCAAGAGGTCAAGGCAAGAGATATTCAACAGGACTTGTACACCTAATCACTCAGGGCACGTCCAGACAAGCGCAGACGTTTGGTTCCCCGGGGACAAGTGGCAGCAGCACACCTTGCGCTTGTTATTTGTCCTCGGGGAATGCCCATGCCACGTCCGCTTTGGCACATGGCAAGTTACCCCAGGGACAGTAGGAGGGGCTGGGGTCAGCACTGTGCTGGCCTCAGCAGCCTTGCCTGCGAGCCTCCCAGGTGTCCCGGCGAGCCCCCCGGGGCTGCAGCCATGGTGATCCTGGCGGGCGGAGGCCTGGCCGGCAGCCACAGCGCAGCTCCAGGTAGCCTGGCTCAGCTTTTCATCAGCACGCGCTGCCCGAGCATGCGCTTCTGTTCCCCCCCCACCGCGGGTTTTTTTGATTCCAGATATCCTAAGATTTTCAGGGGTCAAAAAAAAGGGATATCCAGGGGTCAAAAAAAACCCACAGATGACCCCCCCACAAAAAAAATACTGGAGCAGCGCACACCTGCGGTGTGGAGAACACCTCACTGTGCAGCATGTGGCGATGCAGACATGTTTGAGGTGCAACATGCCACTGTGGCAGGGCACCTTTGGGTGCCGGTCACTTTAAGAGCAGAGGCAGACAGCTAGCAGGTGCCTGATGAGGGCAGACATTTTGAACACAAAGCATATAAAGGCTGCAGTTTGCTGCGGCCAAGGAAGGCAGCAACATTGCCTAGCTGAGCTGCAGAAGGAACAACCTTGGAGGTAAGGGCAGGAGCTTATGGGGATGGTATGGAGGCTCCTGGTCCTAGGCATGACTTAGAACTGCACCCTGCCAGGGAAGGGTGGCCTGGTGGCGCAGGAGTCCCCAGGAAATGCCAGGCCAGTGACTTCCCTGGTGAAAGGCAAGGAGAGGCGCCTGAACCCCAGTCCCCATCTTCAGGGGGGCTTTGGAGGCAGCTGGGAAAGTAGTGGGGGCCACATATGCCCACATATAGGCACCTGAGCCCAGCAGCGATGCAGATCCCGGAGAGCCCAGAGGGGGTTGTATGGAGAGTACTGGGAGGCCCTGCACAGAGTAGGGGTGATGTGTGAGTAGGCCTGAAGGACAGCCCAAGGGGTATACTGAGTAGGGTCAAATGAGAGTAAACTTGAAGGACAGTGCAAGGGCCAGCTCTATGAGAAATTGTGCCCAGTGAGAGGCTTGGGGCAGAATTAAACCAGGGTTTGGCACAAGGCTGGACCACGTAGAGTAGGGGAACTCACAGGAACCGAAGGACTACATGGCAAGGCCAGTATGTGAATAGCAAAGCCTGATGGCCCAAGAGGGGCCACTCAAGGAGGAGCAGGGCAGAGGAGTGTGGCCCAGTAATGGGCAGTATGCCAGAGGCCCCGGTAAGAGAGGGGCGGAGTGGAAGAGGCCTCCTGTGAGAGGGGAGATGGTATGAATATATGTGTGTGTGTGTGTGTGTGTGTGTGTGTGTGTGTGTGTGTGTGTGTGTGTGTGTGCGCGCGCGCGCGCGCACACGCACGGAGCCCAACTTTGGACTCAGTTTGCTCCAGTCTCAGACTGGGAGTAATATTAATCTGGATGCCATCTGTGAGGCATGGGCTGCAGTACAGGGAAGGTTGGAGCTGCAGATAGCGCCCCCTGGCATCGGGGAAGTAATGGGCAGTCTCCCGCACGTACCATCCGTATATGGGAACAACAAAGCCGTGGCAGGAGAGACTGGGCCCACAGAAACAGGTGGGTGGGCCGACATGAGCTTGCCCTGTTACAGCCACACTCATCTGGATGCACCCTTAGATGCTTTTGGAATTCCCAAACTTAACATCCATGGAGAGCAGATTACATGTCCTATTTTCACAGTCTCAACAGGGCCACACACACTAACTTGCACTGTACTCTCCCTATTTACCTTAACTGGATAATGGCCAAATCTCTCTCTCTCTCTGGTATTTCAGGTTACGGAGTCTAACTACTCTAGTCTAAGTGCCCAAGACTCCATAAGTCATCTCCCAACTTTACTGGTTATGAGTTAGTCCATCATTCAGTTTTAAGATCCACAAACCACAGCAATGAGATGATCCTAAGAATGTACAAGTCAGGACCTTGCACCAAACTTTTGGCTTCAATGACTTAAGAAATGTGTTCATCCAAAAAAGGTTGATCACTACAATTAACCAACCTATCTGTACAAATCTTTCCAACATATAGCAAGGCATCCACAGACATTCCCATTCTGAAAGCCACACTAGAGTCCAGTACTTACTGTTGAAAGGGAATAAAATGCTGCTTTTCTTCATCATCTACTTTCCCATGTATGATATCAGTAATGTCCATTACTACAATAAGACAGTTTAAACAAATATTATTTTATATACCCAACAGCTTACTTTTGAGGGATAGTGCATGCATACATGTATCCCTCGTCCAAGTTATGGACAAGTTGACAAAAGTTGATCATTCTGATTCAGTTCCACTAGTAATAGCAATATTCAGAGACATACCAGAGCAACGTCACTGGAGTTTTTTAGCCTTAGTGAAGTGTGATTAACGTAGCACTGAAAGTACCAGAGCACTTCATGCCAACATTGCTACTATTGATGAAGCATGATTGAGCAACTGCAATGGTGAAAAAAATGTACACCAGTTGGGAAGTTTGGCCAAAAAGTCCCCAGGAGCTTTGTACATTTCTTGTTGATCACTTACAGAAAACTTTCTGCTTCCCAAAACCAAGGAGAGGCAAAAAAACAACCAAAAAACCCCAACCCTACCCTCAAACTCTCTTCCTAAGCATATAATTCTCAACACTCATTCAGCATGTGAATATGCATCTATCTGCATTAACCTGAATGGTTTACACTGTCCCAGCCCTTAAAGCTATCGTTCTCGTATGTGGTAGCACAGATGCTGCACATGACTTTAACCAGGATTTTTCTTTCCTACATACAATAATTCAGTCTACAGCAGCACATAACCATTTTCTCCTTCATAAACAGGTGGGATTTACGTGCAGCAGATCAAGGCAAAGAAGCTGCATCCTGATTTCAAGTGCTGTTTGCTTCAAGATTTATCTTTTCTGTGGGTGTTTAGAGACATGCTTC
>NW_005842336.1:748989-768437 GCF_000455745.1 Alligator sinensis | reverse complement strand
GGGGGGGGGGGGGGGGCTTTAATTAGTGCAGTTCTGAGAGCCATGCTAATTAAATCACCCAGAGCATCACATGTATTAGTGTCTCCACACTGAAAAATGGCAGCAGGGGGCTTTGAACTAAAGCTTGTTGAACGAGTTCTAATTTAAAAGGGTCCTGTTGCCATTTTTCAGCATAGGAATGCTAATACACGCAACACTGGAGTCTGCCAGAGTGCAATAATTGCCACGCTCCAGCAGGCTCGATTGAGTCTGCTCCAACGCACTGCAGTTACAGTGCGTCAGAGCAGCCCCTCTGCATATGTATAGGAGCCTTGTGATTTCAGACTAGAATTTTCAAAGGCAACTGAGGAAGTTCAGTGCCTAATGCAATAGGAATTGCCTGTCTAATTCAGCAGCTGCAACTTTTACAAACCACAAACCAAAAAAACCAGCTCTGGTCTGCCATGAGCCGAATGGCTTTGGTGGTGTGCTGGTCACAGGGGACTTTTCCTGCTCCCATGACAGGGGCCACAGCTGGAGGGGAAGAAGAGGGAGGCAGGGTGGGGACAGAGAAGTGGCAATAGCACAGGCATAGCTGGAAGCTTCCCAGCCTCTGTGCAACTCCTCACTGCCCAGCCCCAGCACAGGCCAAGTTCTCCAGCTCCATGGGCCAGATCCAGTGGCTTCATAGGGCATATGTGGTCAGCTCCTGGCCTAATTTACTAAGGCTCTTTTGAAAAATGTGTTCTTTTAGTCAGGAAAAAATGTCTCTAACAAGGATTGAAAACAGAATGGGACACCACTGCTTTACAGGGACCCAAAAGGATAAGAACTAGGCAGTAAAACCAAATCAGGCTAAATAAATCATGAACAGTAATAATGCTTACATCTCATGAAGCATCTTTTGTTTGTAGATCTCAAAGCACTTTCCAATGACAGGTTGATATCCTCATCCCCATTTTATAAAAGGGGAGTAACACTGAAACATTCCTGACTTTTCCTGTCAGTGGCATGGCCAAGAATACAATCCATGTGCCACGAGTACCCACAGAGCGTGTTCTTACAACTAAAACATTTTGCAGGTCATCATCTGTCAGAGTCTCATACCTGCAACACCAAATGGTCTCCGGAGCCCACAGGTGTGTTTCTTCCCATCTTTTAGTTCCATATGCCCCACTCTCACAATCTGACACACCAGACTGATCTTAGGCCTGATCAAGTCAGAACTGCTCAAGTCCTAGATACCATTTTAAAACAGAGAAAACAAAGTCCAGCTGGTTATCAATGTGGCAAAAGAATAAAGAGGTTATTGTTGATTTACATTATTTTTTGACCATCAAGTGAAGTCACATGCACATGAGGTAGGAAACCTATTTGTTACAAGAAAGTGAAATGGTTCCTTTGTAAATAGCCTATTTGGGCAAATATACTGTTTAAAACAAAAACAAAACAAAAAATACCAATTTCAACATAGGAATCTCCAAATGCCACCTTATTCTTTGATAAAAGTTTTCAGAAGTGATGTTGCAAATGATAAAAATGATATTATTGCTAAAACACTATTAACAACAGGGTAGTTTCTGCCTATGCTGATCTCTTATCTAGTTTGAACATGCCACCAATAATTAATTTTTAAGTAATATCCTTTCATTAACAGCATGTTATAAGTGATTTTATATTATCTAGCTGGCCACAGGTAAGTGTCTGTACAAATCCATGTCCAAGAGCAAAATACGGGTTCATAAATACCACCAACCTCCCAAAAAACCCCAATGATCCATTCATATTCAACTCTTTCTAAATGGAAGCATTCAGTTGAAAAACAACACAACACATGAGGCTCTTGGGGCCAGGTTTTTAGGTATATTCAGGCATGTGAAGAGACAGGTCAGTGCCTAGTGAGACTTGCAACGTTTCAGAAGCCCCAAATGCCCAATGAAATCATCCTTTCCAAATAAACATACCTTGACAAAGACCTCAGGCAACTATTCAGAAAAACGATATGGAATATTTTCACATGTGGATACTGCAAATCATCTATGAGATGCCAGTTATTCAAACAAGTCATGTATGCCACCTTGTCCCACAAAATATCTGGGTCTGCAGCATGGCCATTTGCATACACACGTGACTAGGATGAGCAAATGTTTTCTGAGTGAGCACAAAGGGCACGCATACATTTTTTGAAAGCACAGCTTGGAGTTGCTCATTTTAACACGTTGACTATCACCAATACTCTCATTTCTTCAAGAATCTGTAACATATCAGAAGTCATCTCTCCTGTAGTTGGTCATCTCTTTGCTGATTTACCCTATCACCTTGCCAGTCTTATAGTGGTTAAAGAAACTTCTGTCTCCATTTCTAACACACCACGGAGAAACGCAATAGGCCTCATGCCCAACAAAGATAACCAAATAACTTGCAATTCTCAGACATCTTAAAGTGGTTAAGTTTCCTCAGGGCATATGCTTTGCCATTTTTTGCAGTCAAACACCTATAATTATGATATCTCATGCAGGTCTCTAAATTTACCAGTTACTTCTGAATCACTTGGTGACCTAACTTTGTCTGTAAGGCATACAAAGCAAAAACACAGGTTCATTATGCCACTTGCTTTGCTCAGAAATTTTCCTGTTTGTTTACTGACAGGTAGACCCATCTCATCTTGGAAAGCCTATCAACATCTGCAAGATACAAAAGACTTCCAAACAAAACTGTGCAAGAGTCTTGGTATTTATACAGCATCCATCAAAGAATAAAAGGGGGTAGGAGGGAAATAATTATTTTGATATTTATACATGCTTAGCAAAATTCTGCCTGGGACTTCCTGGATGAAATAAAACAACAGCAATAAAGATTAGGATAAGTGACTCTAGGTGCTGGGAATTTCCAGCTTACAAATAGGACTTACTGTAAAAACTGCTTGGAGATTATTAAGTTTCTCAATTTCCTTTGGCATCCCATTGCTGCCCCAACGAATGAGGTAATTTTCACTATAAATAGAGTAAATAAAATTAGCTTCTTATGCCATGTGCATGGGTATACTATTCAAAAGCAGTTAAGACATCTGGGCTCATTTTAAAATTTTAATCTCAAACCCTCTCTCTCCAAAAGATTCATAAATTATACTTAAAAAGTTATTTGACACCTCAGTGAAATATACCTACTTCTTGGGTACCCTCTTCGACACTATTTAAAGTCAGGAACCAAATCAAACGCATTAAATCTAAAGGGAAACTATAAGAGGACTTAAAAGCGGAAAGAGACAAGCTGGAGCATGGCCAAGACACCAGCGTATATGCACCTCCAATTTAAAAAATTGTACGGAGGGATTTTTAAGTAGTATCTGATCTCAGGATCTTGGCTGTCTCAGCTGAAATGAAATAACCTATGTTCAGACTATTGGAGATATGCTAACCAAATGCAAGGGAAAAAATCCCAGTGCCACTAATTCATTTATCTCCTCATCAGATGGACCACTGTGATGACTTAAAAAACATTAGGGAACTTGGGGGCTCAGCAGCAAACTACCTGATAAATTTGGATTGGTCAGGATCATATAGGCTCATAAGCAATTCTGCATCTTCACCAACGTTGCAGACAAAGTTCTTGAAGTTTACATAGAGACTGTATGTGTGTGTTGTACTAAATACAGGCTTCCCCCGTAAGTCCAAATTCTGTTGCACTGACTGCAAAGAAAGATGAATCAGAAAAGAAAGTGCATATCCAGAAATAATAAAAATATAATTACCAACAGGCTAACACAGTGCAATAAACTTGGTGCTAGGGTTCAATTCACATTGATCCTACAATAGTGCATATCCATATGGGACACAGGTACATGCATGTTCAATACCCCAAAAGTACTATAAAAGTTCATGAGAAACATACAGGTACAAGGAGAAGAGTTAAATCAAAACAGCAGTCTTTACGAAAAGCTCAGAACAACAGTATTTTATAAAATAACTGATGGTTCAAGTCAAAGGGATTTAAGCTCTCTTTTCAAAGATTTCCCTTTTAAAATGGGACTTAGGAACTGAATACATCTAGGCATTTTTTAAAAGATGACCCTACATAGTTGCTATAAAGTACACGCTTTGGAAAGGAGGTAACCACATTTTGCCTGAGATTTTCAAAGTTGCCTATGAACTCATACTTTCTCTTCTTGGATCCTCTCATCAATCCTTTTGGATGCAGTCTCATGGGACTTGAAGAGGGTGATAGTACTAGTTTCATCTGGGTCCAGGATGTTTCCATTGTCATCTCGCACCACCAAATCCAACCCTAGGATCCTGTGTGGCATCCAAGATATAAGAGGCACAGAAAAGATAAGGTAAACTGGAAGCAACTGTAATCAAGAGTGGTTTTAATGTAAAGGAATGTAAAACCTTGACACAGCTTTTCTTCCCATTCTAAATGAGAGTGGGTAGTTTAAAGAACTAATGGCGCACTCTGCAACAACAAGGAAGATAAACAGGTAGAAGAACCATATGGGGTCACTCTTTAACAATCTCCTGCTGTTAGCATCATTGTTTTTTTGTTCCAACTCTGAAGGTCCCATCATGGGATCCACAACCTCAGGCCTACATCCTCAGCTGTACTACAGTTTTCTACACATCATCTGAAGACAGATTAGGAGCAAGGGTAGACTGAAGCAATGCAGTGCTTTGGGATTTGGTTTTTATGTGGAATGATGAGGGATTCCTGCACGCCAGAGCACAGACTTGAATCTAGACTCTCCATACCTGCTCCGGCCACTGGAGATGTAACCCAAAAAACAGAGACGTTATACCTGAAGGACATACGTATGGAACTACCCACGAGAATATCTCAGTAGCTACAAAGGCAATTAGAGGAGCCCATTTTACCAAGTTTTTTTTTCCTATTCTACTGACAAGGGAAAAGAATATGCTGCACTTCAAAAGGAAGTGTTCACATCTTCCATGTCCCATTCTTGGGAACTGTAATCCCTGTCCACACCAACATTAATATAAATGCTCTGACACATTTGACTTTAAAATTAGAAAACCTGCGGGGTCCCTAGCCTTTCACTGCTTGACTTGAAGCACAAACATAGGCTGATTTAACGGTGTGCATTGAAATCATCCTCAAAGGAACAACTAACTTTCAACAAGACCTAAACGTCAAGCCCAGACAGGGCCTCAAGAGTCTTAAACTGTGTAAACTATAGATATCAAACTGAAGACTGAACCTAGTAGCTAGATAAGAAATATTTAAGTCCCAGTCCTTCCAGTCTCATATGCTGTTTTAATGACAATAAACACTGGCCCAGTGCCCCCCTTCCTCCCCCTCTCAAAAAATAAAATTTCTACAGAATAAATTGAACTAATAAATTAATCTAACTAACGTGAGACTCCTTAGATTCAAATTTACGCATATTTTAAAAACTGAAATATCTATGCATCCACTAAATCTCAAGTTCTATAAAAAGGTTAAGTGGTTAATTTTTCAACTCTGCTTTAAAATATCTTCTTAATTAACTTATTTGACCTGAATGAGGTTTGACAGGTAGATAAATGAGCCAGGGAGACAATTCTTGTTCTGTACAAACCAATGAAAGACTGCTTTGGCCATCTACAGAGCTGTGTTGCTTAACATGCTAATGAAGCAGTTTAGTTCCTGACTTGAATCTAAATCTTGGCCCTGGGCAACCCAGGCACAAATCATGCTCCCTGGGAGATGCAGTCCTAGTGCCAGCATTTCAGCAAGATTAAGACAGGTGAGGTTTTTTGCCAAAAGAAGGACAGTGTAGGCTTATGAAATGCAAGCTGCTAACTCCCTTCTCAACAAAGTAGGGATATTTTGATGGGGGCTAAAAAACAATAACCATCACCTTTTCTTGGAACAGCCAGCTAGAAATTGATTCAGGACTGCCTTTGTACAGTCATTTGCATTAGGAAAAAAAGCATATTTAAATGATCACTGACTTGTTTTGATACCTACTTTGCCCTGCTGTAAAACATCCACATCAATGAAAAATCAGTCAACCTCAAACTGCTTTCTGGGGCCACAGTGCACTTAATTAAAGATGGTGAGGTAGAGGGGGGTTGGTGGACACTCCCAGAATATATTCTCTGTTAAACAGCATCAAGATTCATAGAAGAACTTGGGTTTAAGGGATTAAAGCTTGATCTGGCAAACTCGTCATTTGGGACTCTTGAGGTCAAAAGATCTAGGTTCCCTTTTCCTTTTAGTGTTTCTATTATGGCAGTACCTTGAGACTCTAACCAAGACCAGGACCTCATTGTGCCATACTCTGCATGTACACAAAGGAAAAGACTGTTCCTGCTCTGGGCAGCTTTCTATCCAAACAGGCATGAGTGATGGAAGGTAGAAGGGAAAAGAGGCTTTCCCAGAGTCCAGAGCAGAATGCAGACTTTCAAATCCTTCTCCAGTGCTCTATCCATTGGCTCACATCATCTGTTATCTTAACCAAATACAGCCAGCACCTAAGCAACAGAACCCTGATGGCCCCAGCCCTTCCACATTTACTTGAATGAAGAGTCAACAAGGAGAGTAAAAGATAAGTATTAATATGAATAAAGGTGACTGGGTTGGACGTCAACCCTGAGATTACAAATCTGCTAAACACATATAATAAATGGATTTAATTACAGAATTTAGAATGAAACTTTGACACATTATTGAAATGCCACTAAGCCTTTGCAGTAAACTACTGCCTCAAGTAAGACTCCATGATCTGATTCTCAGACATGCAGCTTTCATTGCCTGCTTTAGCAAGAGATGCAGGAGTTATCATCTGATTAGTAAGAATCACAGAAGCTTTTCCAGGAATCCCAGTTTCAGAATCCTGAGCTGAGATTTGGTTTACATGGAATACTGAACTGAGTTTACCTGTTGCCATAATCTATTTTAGCAGTGACTTTCTTCTTGAGTTCTGCCAGTTCATCTTTGGGAAGAGTCCCAGACAGTATCTGTGACCTCCACTCTATTAGGCTATAGGTCATTTGCTGAACATGCCGAAACTGTGTTGTCTTGTTGTCCTAAAGGGGAAAAGCAGATAACAATTCCAGGATTGTTACATACTGAAAAAACATGCACTCAAGTTTTCCAAAAGGTGACACAGTTGAATCTATCACAGAAACCCTATTTAAGCAAAGGAAATACCTGCTAAGCCACTTCCTATATCCACAGTGACATAGCAAGAATGGTACTGACAGATCTCCTCCAGCTTTTTGTCCTTGTATACATTTAAATGCACCAAGTGTTGAGATTTACATCAGTTCCCTAAGAACATTTTCCATACAAGTCTCCTTGCCAGAGTTTATTTCTGCTATTTTTCAATACCCACAGACTACTGTGATGGAAGCTTTCAAGAAAGAGAGCAAACAGATTGTTAGAGATAGCAGGTACAGTCCAGAAGTGTGGGCACCAGATAAGGACTCAGAACAGCCGCAGATGCCTGCCTCTGCCACAGAACTGCTATGTGACCTTGGGCAAGTCATTTTCTTGCCTGGTGTCTCCATTTCCCTTCCCTTCCTCCACATGTCTTATCCAGTTAGATAACAACCTCTTTGGAGTTGGGATCATTTCTCACTCAATTTATATGGTTGCTGCAATATCACATGGCCTCACTTGTGTCTGGAGTCTCAAAGTGCTACTGAAATCAGTATGAAAGCCATGATGGAACACCTACTGCTAAGAATTAATGCATTAAAACCCACATATTCAGCTTGCAACTTTCCTTCCCCTTATTTCATCCTTTTAACTGCTACTTATATCCCCTACTTGCACCAAGCTAAATAACAAATTTTCAACCTCTTTGGTATTTTAAACAAAAAAAAATCCTTTTTAATTTATTGTCAGAGTAAACCACTAACAAAGTGATTAATTAGAACCCCTGCTTACAGCATTAGCAGCTCCATTTTGAAGCCAGCACACTAACTGAATGAACTGCATCCACACACTTCATTTCCATGTCTGCCTGTCCGTTTGGTCCTGTCCACTAAGATTCTTGAAGTCCACTCAATCGAAAAAGAAATACAGGGGGAAAACATGAGTCAGGGCCACACTGTTAGGCTGGTCATCATTACAGTACCTTTCAAGGCTCTTATTCTGCCACTGATAACACATAGTTGGACTGGAGGGCTCATGCAGACTTAGGTTGAAATTAAGAAGTGACTCTGTGAAGACAAGGGGTCTACCTAAATGCCACTAAGCATAACAAGAGAGTACAAACTCTTGTTTACTATGGATGCATCTACACATTTCTTTTGCTGTGGAGCAGACCAATTAGCTCCACAGTAACACATCACCGTCTACACGTGCGCCTGTATTAGGGCGCAGTAAATTAATTCCCTTCGCTGTAGGACAGCACTGGCTGGGACAAGTACTCTCTTACAGCAGAGTAGTTGTGTGCACTGAAACACGTGTGTAGACGGTGACAGGGGCTGGCTGAGGCATGAGGGTGCTAGTGTGGGGGCTGCCTGCTGACTAGCCCCACACCATAGCATTCTTGTGCCCCAGCCAGCCCCTCTGCAGCACACTGAGCCAGGGCGAAGCAGCCCCAGGCTGGCAGGCTGACCCCCCAGACTGTGCAAATGCTGCGCCCAGGAAAAATAAACTCTGGTGCAAACTGCGCCAGAGCTTATTGCTACATGCTAACTGGAGCTATGCAAAATGGCACCATTCCATTTCGACTTGTGTTTCAAGGTTTTGACGAAACAGCATTTCGTTTTGAAACTGCTGTTCTGTTTCTTTTCATCAAAACAACATCACTGTTTTGACGTTTCACCCATAGGCTATAATGGGGAAGCTTGAAACAGCCTCTCTCATCCAGCAGGCAGATCGGGGACCCGCAACCCCGGGAGGGCTATGGGGGCTGTGCCAGTCCTCCTGGGGTTGCGGGCCCCTGATCTGCCTGCCAGATGAGGGAGGGAGGCTGGGCGCTGCCACCTGGGACCGGGGAGCTGGGGAAGGGAACTCAGCTCAGCTCGGCAGATTGTAGCACTGGGGAGGGAACTCAGCTGGGCTCAGTTCCCTTCCCCAGCCGATCGCAGCACATTTACAGCTATTAAAGGTTGTGCAGATTCTGCTGGAACTGCTGGCTGTCCTACCTAGATTTGCTTTCTGCAAGTTTGTCACTAGAGAAAGCTGATCTAAGGTGCAGATGTAACCAATCACATGAGGAAGAACTTTAGTAAGAAGGTTTGACAGGAACCTTATTAATAAAATGAACTAACAATAATTTAACAAGAACTAACAATAATTTAACAAACCCATGGAAGGAGTATATGGATATGGGTTTAGAGCAGACTGGAAGTAGCTGTTCGAACTTCCTTTTTGCTCAATGGTTTAATGAGCAATATAAAAAGATGCAGACATGAAAATCTTAATGTGTACTCCATGAAAAGTTGTCAAGACAAATATAATCAAGGTGCTACTGTTTCAGTTTATGTCAAGGGTGGGCAAAATATGGCCCGTGGGCCAGATCTAGCTCACCAAGGGTGTCCGGCCCATGGCAGGTCCCTTAGCCCCACCCAACCCAGACGTGGGAAGCAGCCCAGGCCATGGCACATGCGGCTGGTTCTACCATCCTGGATGTGCAGGAGGGCTGGGGTGGCGGGGTAGCAGGGCATCCAGGCTCACTTTCTAGCAATGGCAGTTCCTTCCAGCTCCCACTCCCACCACCAGACCAGGCCCTGCTGCTCAGGCACCCTGGCCACCCCCCGCCCCACACACCCCCACTGCCAGGGGCAGGACCTGTACAGGAAGGGAATGTGGCTGGGTAGATGGGATGGGGCCACAGGCCGGCAAGAAACGGCGTATGCTAGAACCAGCAGGATCACGGGGCTGTGACAGCGTGGGGCTGCGACCCAGGACAGAGCTGCAATTTGCAGCCCACACATCCCTGCAATGGGTGCTGGTTCCAGAGGCAGGGGCATGTGGGGAGATCACAGCTGTGCCCTGGGCCCCACTGTCACTGCCCTGCCATCCTGGCCCTGACTCCGCCTGCCCATCCCACTCTTGGGCACAGCTCCCCACCCACCTGTCTGCCACCCCATCCCGTCAGCCTCATCATGCACGCTGCCCACATGGGTCCCAACTGGTCTCCATGGAAACCTTAGGATCGCAGTTCCATGTTGTCATGGCCCTATGATCCCAGATGCGAACCTGCCTACCCACCCATCCTGCTCCTAGATGTCTCCCCACCTGCCCCTGGCCCCATCCCAGACATCTAGCTGAGTGCACAGCAGAGCCACTTAGGGAGTTGAGGTGAGCTGTTGTTGGGGGGAGGGAGGAGTGCTGACCTGGCCTGCAATAGTTCAGCAAAACTCCCTAAGTTACCTTCCAGTCCAAATAATTGCCCAACCCTGGGTTTACACTAAATCCATGTTCTCCTATTACCTCAGTATCCAATGTTTCCTTTTAAAACGACTATTGCCAATGTTTAATAAACTCTAACTGTGGTTTATAATCCACTGAATATGCAAGCACATTAAAAAATATCCTCTTAATTCTTTTGTTTTCCTTAAGATGTGGTAAACTCATGGGGATAATTGTTTTATGCATAGCCACATCAAGCAAACATGCCAAGTCCTGAACAAAGAGCACAAGGACAGCAGTCAATCTTTTCTAATCCTACTTTCTGTTTCAATTCATATAAAACCAACTCCCTTGGGGTAGGGAGAGCCACGTGATTTTGGAAAAGCAATTTCAACTTTACATTCTTTAAATTATTCCTGGCAAGCCACTCCCAAATCTAACTGACACATCACAGTCAACGACTCCCCAAGCAAGAGCGCTGAAATTAATATAAAAAGCAAATATTACCTTATGCCTCTGCTGAAATGCTGGCAAGATCAAAGCATCCATTATCAGACAACCAACTTTTCAGTTCTGAATAGTCCAGAAACGTGGCTCATTTGAATCCTAGTACAGTACTGGTTTCAAGGACACACAACATGGGTCTTTGCTATTTAAATAGCAGCCACTTCTTTCCACCTTTCTTTTCCAGGCATGCACCCACCCATCCAAATATATAATTGCTTTCTAAATTCAGATACTTTAGCATGGCATCTAAATTGCTGATTTAGGACATAAAATCGGCAGCTACCTGACTAAGAGCTACTTGAGTTTAAATGTGGGATTAAGATTCCCTATTTAATTATCAAGATGAGAACAGGGCTCACCATAAGAAAAAAAAAAAAAAAAAAAGCAAAGCTCCCAGTGGAATCAATTGCAAAATGGATAAAGATCCTCAGCATTCATACCATTCATGCTTAGCTATGCCTGCCCAATATTCCAGGCAGCAGGAAAAGGGCCCCATTTCTATCATTTCCCCATTCTGCCCCAACCTAATGAACACAAGGGATATAAGCCACTCTTTTGCTCTGTCTACAGTATTTTCAGTATTAGTACATTTAGGAGCATTGATGCATAGAGTCATCTGCAATATACACAAATTTTAAACAGTAACTGAAAGTCCAAGCTTGCTGATGACCAGAGATCCTGGTTTTCCCTGATAAAAAAAAAGAAAAAGCACAAATACTCCAATAAAACCCCCAAAATGCGTGATTAAAATGAAAAGCCCCCCATAGCCCCTTGGCCCTGCTGGTGCCCCTTGCTCCCTCCCCACAGCCCCTTGGCCCTGCTCATTCCCCTCACCCTCCCCCCAGCTCCCTGGCCCCAATCATTCCCCTCACTCCCCCATCTCTGCTCATGCTCATTGCCCCCCACCCACAGCCCCTGCCCCCCCAGCCCTGCCAGAGAGGCCCCCAGATGCAAGGGCTACAGAGCCAGGAAACCAGGTCCGCAGCTCCCTGCCCTCCTGCAGGAGGCAGCGGCTGCTGCAGTGTAGTGGAGCCCGGCTCCCCCGCTGCTGCAGGCTCAGGCAGTGCGGGTGGGGCTGGCTCCCCGCCACTGCACACACTCCTGGGAGAGCAGGGGGGACCCATGCCCCCAAAGAACCATGCCAGCCCTCCCTCCTCCTCCCCCCCGGGACAAGCCCATTTCACTCCCCGCCAGGGCCTTGCAGCCACACATTGCAGCTCCAGGCCCCAAGCCCCATGCACTGCCCAGCTGGGCAGCAACCCCAGTCCTGCCCAACTTCCTCCCTCCCTCCATCCCTATTCTGCCCCCCACCCCCACTTGCCTACAGCAGCTGCTCTCCAGGCTGCCTGGAGGCCATGTGCAAATACATGTACAGGGTGGCCTCTGCCTCACAGCCCTCCTCCAGCTCCCCCCAGCCCCTTGTGGGGTGGACCTCTGCCAGCCTGCAGAGAGCTCTTTGCAAAAAGTGCAAAATCCGTGTGTTTCTCCACTAAACTGAGCAATGCACATTTTCCTCTGGGCACAGAGGGAAGTCCACATTTTACTCTTTTTTTTTCCCCCGTAGGAAACGGCAAACCCGGATCCCCGATGACTGGCAGCCATGTGAGAACCCACCGACAATGATACATTATATTTACAGAACTTTCTGTGGAGCTTACCACTGTCTCCCCCAAACAATAAACGTAGGTTGCCCAAACTCCCACAATGTCAGGAAGCACAGGCAATCTAATTTTACAGACTAGGGATCCAAGATTAAGTGAGGGTGGGTAATTAAGGGATCTATCCAAGGTCACAGAAGAAGTCCATGGCAGAGTCAGGTTTTGACCTTTTTCCAGTTCCTTATCCAGAGAACAATATATACCTCAAACTGTGCTAACATGAGTTTATAACAAACAGCAACGACAGGCATACAATTTAGGTTTGCTCTATGTAGAAAACTCTCCAGAGGGCAGAATGATTAGTCTTCAAAGAAATACATAAAAACTCATTGATCTAGATCTACTAGAAGAACTCTCAACTCAACAGGTATTTCCCCACACACAGAATACAAATGAATAAGCTGCATCTAGTCACACTTCAGTTCTCAAATAATTATTTCTATATTGACATGTACTCTAATATATCACTACTTTGCTATACCGGAAAAGGGTGAAGTAATACAAGATCTTTCATTAAACTTAAGCAAGTTGAGTTGCTTAATGAAGAATTTTCTGGTTATTGGCATGAAACCTATTTATAAAAGGTAGGGACTTAAAATATCAACCCAAGCTGTACTCAGGTACATAGAACAGAAACATCTCTCTCAGTACAAGGGTAAAGGCCCAATTTTGCTACACTGAAGTCCACAGAACAACACCTCCTGAGTGTCAATGCAAGTGCAGTGTCTGTCAACACATTTTTGGTCAGTGAATGCTAAAAACGTGGGAGGGCAATAGCCAACAAAACGTATCGCAAAACAAATTATTTTTTAAAAGAGGTCAAGCTCTCTCCAAGTGTCTCTTTCCACAACTCCTGGAATAATTTCAGTGTTCTGCTTTATTTATAAACAGGGCAAAAAACATTATTCAAATTCTTCAACCCTTTTTATTTTGGTGGTGAAGACAGATGGACAGACATTTTCTGTGGGCAAAATAACTTCCCCAGTACCTCTACTGTAATCTAGGTTTGCTCACTTCTGTACACCCCCAATCTCACTAAAATCAGCTAATTTCAAGGTCCTCAGCATGGTTTCCCAGGGCTTCATCTGTCGCTTACAAGAAGCTCCCTTAGTGAGGCCAACGCACTGATACAATGGAGCAGAGTTCCACTGTGGTAAGAACTATCCAGTTCCCATCATCACTGCTATGTTATACTGTTCCCAGTTTTACAAACTAAAGAAAAGTGGATTTTGAATGCTCACAATCAATGCTAGATTCCCAAGCAGAATGCAGAGGTTTGTTTTCTAACTCAGATAATGCTGTAGACATTCAATACAATTTCTTCTGGAAAAGAAATTGTATTCTTAACTTGGATTAGAAGACAAATGAACTCAAATCAGCAGCTCAAGGCTGAAGGCTGGGGCAGAAGTCAAGTCACTAACCAGAGTTAAAGCCTGAGCAGCCTTCATGCCTCCTTTAACTCAAATCAGTTAATTTGAGTTAGCTAATCTGAGCTAAGAACAAATCTTTAATCTTTCATAGTGAATACAAATCCATTGGTGCAATTCTTGCTGCAATTTACAGAATTAACAAAATTGAAATGAAACACTGCCAAAAGAAATCCCTTTGGTTTCCTCTCACTCCCCACATACCTTCTTCCTCCCTTCATGTTTTCCTAATACTACAGGAATTAAAAATAAAAACCTCAGTCCATTTGAAACCACAAAATTTTCCAAGTCTATTTTAAGATTGATGCAGACAAAATAAAGTCAGACTGAAGATTGTTTCTGATTGTTTTTTTCCTAACAGATTCTTAGGCTATAACCTGACAGTTATTCAGAAGAAAAAGCCAGGAACAAAACCAACTATCTGCACAGGAATTACGTCACATTTTGCCTCTCATTGAACTAAAAGGGTGGAACAAATTCTTGTGGTTCCATAACATGCACTTATGGTTGGGTAAAATATTGAATAAGAAAAGCTTGCTCTGCTTAAACAAAACGTTTGGAGCTAATTTAAAACTATTTTCTCATCTTAATTACAGTCTCAGAACACACAGTATGTCACCTGAAATAACCAATGACCAAAGTAAAATTAAATTTGAGTGTTTTTAATCTATCTTCGTATTCAACTGTGAAAGGAAGTCATTCATTCTCAACTCCAAATCTAGGACTTCTTATACAAAAGAGGTGCAATTTAATCTGAGAATGCGGGAAGGTCATATACAAAAAGTGTGTGCGTGTGGGGGGTGGGGGGTGTTGGCGCTTTTTTTAGATACTATTCTTTGGTGAGACAGCTATTCTTCGGTGAGACAGCTACTCTCTGGCAGCTTAAGCCCACTTCATCTTGAAACCACGAATTGCACCTTTTAGCCTGTTGAAGTTATGTAGGGAGGATCAAGTAGCAGTTTTGCTGCTGTCCTAACACAATGCTTCCCATTTCCCTGTAAACTAGCAAATTTCCCATGTGGAATAGTTTCAGAACCTCTGGAAGAGAAGAGAGTAAGCTGGATTTAAAAAGATAAATGCAAATAACAAGCTAAGTCTGTCCTGGAGGGGAGGAGAAACCTCTACTGATATCAGTGGAATTCCCCCAGAGATAGTGAAAAATCATGGGGTTGCACTCGTCTCATATTCCTCTTCTTGAGCAAGACATGATACATGTCATATGCATCACTACAGGAAAAAAAATGATTGGATTAAACCACGTTAACAGTTTTGGAAACAGTGGCTGGCACAATGTGAGACAAAGTTGAAGGCTCTCTACTTTAGCTGACAAGTTTGCATACTGCTTCACTGGAAAAACAGGGTTGATAACAGGGCAGTTGAGGCTAGCTTTGAGCATGGCCCTGTTAAGCTGGAAACAAAGATATGGAGAGTTTCACAGAGAGACAGAGACGCACAATCATCTGACGAGAAAAATAATATGTACTGGCTATTCTCTGGAAAGACTGTTTGTTGAGTACAGGATGCACTGAGCTGAGACTTAATGAAAAATATTTTGTTATCCTGCCTTCAGGTTACAGGACCCAGGACCACGTGAGTTAAGGAAAGTTAAAAGAGCCATCTGAGAAACAGAAAGCTATGGAGCTGGTTCTTCCTTACACAGCAACTGGAAGTTTCTGGGTCTAATTTTATCAATAATATTGAACGTGTTTTTCCCTGGAGAAAAATCAGAACAGCAATGACAGATGTTCCTGAAAAGGAAATGTTAAAAAAAATTTGTATTTCATATGTTGAAATATTTAGTGCTTTTGTGCAACTGTTCAAACACGCACATCTATATTTGGAGCACACCAAAAAAAGGTAGATAAAATCATTACCCTCTCACATCTTTGAAGCCTAACAAGTTTAAACAACTTGCACAAAGATATGTACACCAGTGAGAGAACTGATGCCTGAATTAAGGTCTTGACTCCCATGCTGTACTCTATGAAATACTCTGCCTACTTAAGACATATATAACCCATGGGCACTACAGGAACCTTAACTCATGCTGCTGAGGCCTGACTCATGCAAGTTGTCTTACCAGCTGACAAAGTTGACTATGATTGTCCTGCTCAACCGTGACTGCTAAGTCAGGGTCAGTGCTGTATCATCCAACTCAATTGTTCACGAACAGTAAAATTTTGCATTGCAGACTGAGCCACCGTCTTACCTTTGCTCATTCATGTTTTGAAACGGATAGCAATAAATCACTTGCTCTGCTTCAGTTCTATCTTATAATGATGCTACTTTACACTTCTATGTTACCTTGTTCCTGAAGAACTCAAAGGTTTGCTGCAAGTATTGTCTTAACACATCTAAATCACTTCAAGGCTATGTACCTTTTGTCACCTTTACAATCAAGGCACAGGAAAATTACAGACCAGGTTGCCACATGGCATTTAAGGAAGTACTTAACTCCTTTTTTTAATGGAAGTCAATGTGGCTCCTACACATGCTAAAGTGCTTTGCTGAATCAGGACCTAAGTGACTCACTCAGGATCACACAATAAAAGATGTCATGCACAAAAACCCCTGCCTCAAGATAACACAGCAAGTTAGTAGAACACTAAAGTCTAGCAATACTGAATCAGTCTCCTGAGTCTAGTTAGTCCAGCATTTAGACAACTCTGCCTCTATTAGATTGCTGTTTGCAGCTCTGGACTTTACATTAGGCATCAGCAAAAAAAAAAAGCAAAACAAAGCTCTGAAGCCCATGTTCTTGAGCAGCACAAATGTTCAACAAAATTGTTGGTGGCACAGACCCAAAATGATAATGAGACCCTTTGAAAATCTTCCAGTGGCTTGTGTTTCACCACATTCACCTGAATGGAGTGGGAGATGCTGCCCCTTTCTCTCTCTCTCCTTGGAACAAACACCAAACAAATAAAAACAAAACACTTACCACATACAGCTTGTGCCAGATAACTGTCCACTCTCTCAGTGTGGAAGTGAGCTCTTGCACAAGGGGCACTTCGCTTGGAATCACGGTCTCATGTTGTCTAGGGAAGAAGGAAACCATATAAAAAGATGTGTGATGAAATTAAAAAGGTGAGAAATTCAAATACTGATTTAAAAAATACCACCTTTTTTGCATGCAATGTATCATGAGAGTGGACACAGGAAGTCACTGATGCCAAGAGTTTAAGTCTAGATATTTCTACTGAGAACAAGACTATCCAGAGTTCATATAAGTAAAGGTAATACAAATTTGGGAAGAGGTATTGTATCCAACCCATGTTCCAGGGATTTTGCTGATTTTATAGGGACCAAGAATGTTATTTTTCCTTCCTTGTGTAAATTACTGACTTCTGGTTTGGGTAACCACATAGAGATGGCCAGATGTAAATGGTTCTAATGGTTTTCTCCAACATGTTTCATGTTCTATACCCTTTTCATTGTAAATGTATTTTAAAGGCGGGGGGGGGGGGGTGTTTAGTCCCCAGATCTACTCCAGAAATTTAAATTCCATGTAGGCAAATGTCTGCCTCTCTTCATAGCAATGCAGTTTAAAAGATCTCTGCTTACAATGGTAATTTGGCTACAAGGCTCAAAAATGATTTTCTAATGTCACTTCCTATTGCTGCTGGTGTTGTTTTCCTCTCACTTATAGTAATCAGAGAGTAGGCTGTAAGAATCAGATTAACAGCAATTTCTTTAAACACTTTCCAAGGCGGAAGGGAATCTACACTCTCTTGATGGCTACTTGGTTATAAGCAGGAGTGTGTTATGACTCATAGGAGTCTCTAGAGGAGCATAGTGTAACTTGAGTGAGCTGGCTGGCTATTAACATGTCTAGCAGAACCTACTTTTATCCTTGCAAGTGTGGTATTTTGCTTCCATACACATGTCTGACCTGAGATACACAATACCTTGATAAAAGTAGAAAATATTCCAACAATGATTTGGGGCTGACAGATCCAGGTACACCAACACTAGTCACTACAAGCTGTATCTCCATTTTTTAAAACTCTTCTATGACACTGAGTTAACTGATTTCTGCCAGCCACATGACATGTCAAGACCATCTCCAACATACCCTCTGTCTTCTACTGTTGCTTCTTTTAAATAAATATACGTTTCTGGGAAAATGCCCTAAAAAAAAAGGAAGAAAGGGAAAATTAGTTATAATAAATGTACAGATAATTTAACTGCAAGGGGGGGCAGGGAAACAAGAATGTGATCATTTAATTAAAATGAAACAGATTTGTTAACAAATAGTCTGTCAATGATAAATGAGGCCTAAAATTATTCTAGTTCTCAAACTGAGAACAATCAGAAGATGATAATATGAAAGAAAACAGAATTCCATTGTCTGAATTCAGACACATTACTAAACTGCACTTAAAAACATAATGAATTCTTCTGCATTCCAGCAATGTTTCACTATGTGATTCTTTCAATATTTGGGAATTAAACACCACCCTGAATGTTTCGTCTGGTTACTTTCCTGGAATCAGTGTATATTAAAGACAACAAAGCAGATTCAGTGCAAGAAGTTTAATTCAGTTTTGGCAGCTCATGATTCAACTGCAAATCTCATGACACATGGTCATTTCCAGTTTTTATATGCAGTAGGTTTCTAGCCTTAAGCTTTTTAAGGAAGGATTTAGCATGTGAATCAAGTGCACCGTAAAGACTTTGAAATAGGAAGAAAAAAAACCCAGCATTCATTATTTCAACAAAAACTCGTGATTTGAGTTTTTGTCGAGCCATATCGCATCATTTTTAGGGGCCTGAGTCTTGAGATCTTGATGCTGGCCATACTGTTGATTTAATCATACTCCAAAAATGTAACGTGTTTTGCAGAGTCAAAATCCTGCTAGTGGCTTAGGACTCCCACCTCCCCTGTGCCCTATATTCTCTCAGGACAATAAATAGCAAATGTTCCATAGGAAGTAGCTTTTTTTTTTTTTTAAACTACCTTTTAGAAGTTATATACAACTGCAGCTGCATTTCTGATGTCCCTCTTGATTCTAATTAACTCAGCTTCCACTTTCTCAATAGCAGATGGTCCAATTTCATAAAAATCTCAGGCTTGCTCCTGCCCTGCCTGTGCCCCTTCTGGATCAATAATCAGTTACAGAACAGCTCCTTTTTCCTTCTTCAATTGGCAGTCCAGCCAACTGTTATCACCTTGCCAAATATCAGGGCCCAGTAATAAATAACATTTAAAATTTCGAATAAACAGTACTTTGAAATGGTCCATCCCAGAAAGCTGGAAACTAAAGGAACAGCCAAACAGTTTTAAAAAGGTTTCAGATACACCGCTGAATGGCTACAAAAAAAGCAGCATTTTGGCTCCAGTTCTCATTTTCCCCCTGACCGCAAACAAGTGAGTTTCTGAGAAGTGCAGCCAGACTGTATGGCTGACTGAAGTCAAGGGAAGTTGTGGACTGCCCATTACACTTCGATATCAGGCACAATAATGTTAGCTAAAGATGGGCTTTCGAGACCAAAAACTGTCCCACCAAGTTTTTGTCTTACCAAATCCAAAGACCACTGAAGCAGGGCTACAAAGGCCGGGGGGGGG
>NW_005842336.1:736824-748958 GCF_000455745.1 Alligator sinensis | reverse complement strand
TTTTTAAATCAGAGAATTTGTCATTTTTTAAAATCAGAGAAAACCAGGATCCCTGTTGATTAGGTAGTAAAGGGTAGAGCAGACTGGTACTACTCCTGCCTCACTTCAGTAAATTTGCATTGAGATGGATCTGCTGTTTTAGCACCTGTCAAATCACTAACCTACCCAAAATCCAGCTGTGCATGGATATATGGAGCTCCTGGGCTCTGCAATGCAGAGAAATTGATCATACCCTGTTGCTCAGTACTGCCAAACTAGGCTGTGGAAGTGTCACTGCCAAGAGGTCTTCTGCAGAGCAGCATTATTCCCTAAATGCGTAGCTCCTGTAGGAACCGATCAATATAGGTCAGACTTAAATCTGCTGTTGCCTTTTATTTAAAAACTGCAACTGAGCCTGATAAACTCATTCCCCTAACTTCAGCCAAACTGAACTGGTCAACTTGACAGGACCTGTGGATCAAATGACCATATTGTTGAGCCACTATCTGATGTCCAGTCAGTAATATAAAAAAACCCAGCAACATTAGGCACAATGCATACAGATATAGTACGGCCTAAATCATGCATTTTGCTCCATGGAACAAAAACTTCTAAGCACTAAACCCTTAATCCTCCCAGGACTAATAACAGCCACTCAAGTCCTTGTGCAATTGCTTTTATAAGAGAGACCAAGAACCACTGCACACAAGTCAGCAAAGCAATAGACAAACATTCCCAAGGAAGCCAGAGAACATTCTGACTTTAAAACAGTGGGTAACTTACAAGGTGGAAAAGATCAGGGATTAGGTTTTGATGCATAAATTCCTGGGTCTCTGATCTCTGCTCTATCCCCTTTTCCACAATGGACCTACATGCTCCATTCCAATGATATTTACCTGCTACTGTGAAACTGTAAAATCTTCCCAATCACATTAATCGTGAATCTCTAGACCAGTGATTCTCAACCAAGGTACCATGGCACCTCATGATGCCTTGAGAACAATTCAATGGTGCCATGGGGTACCACAAAAATGTTAGCACTATTAGATATGCAAACAAAGTTCACATGATAAAACCCAAAGATTTCAAATTGGAATCCACAATGTTACAAATATTCTGCCCTGTTGTGGTCTGAGTTTACAAGAGAAGAAGAATTGCTCTATTATTTTCCTGTAGTTTTCACTTGTTCTTTTTTGATTAGAAGCTGGCAGTTTGAGGGGCATCACAAGTCTAAGACGACTGAGATCCATCACTCTAGAAATTCACCCATTATCATGGGTAACTAATGTTTGATAGATTAGTACAGAACTAACTCATTGCCTAGCCAGAGAAAGTTTTACACGGGCATATTTAAGAGAATCTTAGAACCTGAAAATATATTCCTTTTGATTAAATGGGATAATACCCTGTAGAGCTGCAATGAACTTTTAAGGTGCATGCACACTGCACATACATATACAGCAGATACATTTACGGTTCAACTAACGCGGTAATTGCGCCATAAATAGTAACAGTACTACACATTCAGCCAACTTTAGCACCATAAAGCAGGAAACCACTCACAAAGACATTCAACAAAATACATGGAACATTTTTGTGGTCCATTTGTACAGCACCAACAACTGAATGTGTAGCATGCTCTACTTGCCATGGTAGTGATTCTGTCGAATTTGGCACAAGCATTCACTTCTATTGCTAGAAAAAAATAACATATTGGAACATATTGACCAGGAGTCCTGAATGGCATTCACAAGAGAATTATCACAGGAACCTAGCTCCTGGCAGCATTGGACAAATTCCAGAAAAAAGTTAAAATTTAAAAATCACTATTATTAAAAATATTAAGCCATACCTTTTTAGATTTATTTCTGAGCGTGTATCCTCTGTACCAACCTGTCAGGAGACAACAAAAATATATGATTCTTCACATACAGTAATTAAACATTCAGAACTGTTAGCACCACCCATCCCCAGTCTCAGCACATTTAATCTGTCACCAAATTCTGCTGGTGTTACTCAGCTGAGATGCCCATCTGACTCTAATGACACTAACAATGAGAACATGGTCAGTGATATTTGGCCCTATAACACATCTTGTCATAAGAATGTCTTTTCCTATTAAGAAATGGGCTTGGTCCATTAGCTGGAACCGTTTTTCAGCAATATTTATTATTTCCTATTAGGGATGCATCTACAGGTCCCAAGTTGGAATATATCTCTTATGTTGGGCTCAGTACATATATATTGCAAAAGACTACCTCTATCTCAAAAAGCTGTCATCTAAGTAGCCCAAATGTAAAAGGGTTAAACAACAGATATATTCTTACATTTGACAAAAAGGAAACAGAAACATGGAGAGAATTGGTCACACAGTGAATCTATGGAATTGGGATCTGAACACACATCTTCCAAGACCAAACTACCCTTCTTCTCAACTGCACTTTAACTCAATTCTCCATGTAGACTGTTCTCAAACCTTAGGCTATACAAAAGCTTCCCACACAAGATTCCTTTAAAGGCAGGCTGAAAGAGAAATTCGTAGAACATTGTAATTTTATGAGATGAGGACAAGAGAACTGTTTGCCTCAGATGTAGGTATTATGCCTCTTTATTGACTTTGCGACAAGGTTCAGTAAAGCATAAGTTACAGAGTAATAGTTGTGTTCTTGCAGACCAGAAGTATATCACTTCTGGCAGAACATTTCTTCCTTCTTCAGTATTTGGGGTTCAGCCAACATTTTGATTTCTAGGTCACTGGAATGCAAGAGTATGAATGAATTAGTGTATTCTGTCAGCTGCCCACAAAGTGAGCCTTACCTAGCAGCTGGACAACTAAGCTCACTGGAGTGTAAGGGTGGCCTTTTGGGACAGAATTGGGACTGGTGAGATCTGGGTTGTAATACCACTCCTACACAGATTCCCTTGTCAACCCAAAGCAAGCTGCTTCACTTTGTGTATTTTTTCCCCTCACCTGCAAACTTGTGATTACACCACTTACTTTCTTCCCCACCACTTGTCTTGTTGATTTAAGTTTGCAAGATTTCCAGGTCAAGAACGACATCCCACTAGCTTTTGTTCAGTTCCAAGTATAAGGCCTGAAACAGTGGCGGGCCTCTAAATGCCAATATGCTACAAATTAAAACAGCACACACTTGAAGATCCAGTTTCTTTAAACATTGACCTGTAAACCTTGCATCACTGGCTGTACACTCCTGGGATAGGCTGAACAAATTTGCCTTTTCTAAATGGTACTCTGCCCTTAAAAAAAAAATACCATTACAAAGGTCAACTCATTCTTCTTCCTCAGCTCTTAACAGTTACACACCAGTGCCGGATATTGTCTCACAGAAAAGATTGTGCAGTATTTATTGTTATCTACCTTGCAACAATGGTACTCAAAGATGATAATGTTACTGCCCTAAGAATCTTGCACTCTGATATATGCACAGACAAAACAAAACAAAAAAACAAACCAAAACAGAAATCAACATGAGGTCGGGGGATTAGTTGCTGGCAGCAGAAAGGGAAAAGGTGGTAGGATGCATATAGGCAGAGTTTTATACTTGACTGGGACACATCTCTACTACAGTCTTCTATGACAAGACTCTACTCCTAACCTTTAGAGAAGCTCAAATGTCAGAAGTTTCCCTAGTAGCTATGAAATCAACCTGTGTACTTACAACATCTCCCTCTTCCCACAAGCCCCTGGGGTTGGGAAGAGGTACTATTTTTTTCTGTAGGATATTGAAGGGATTATAAATTCATTGTGGATTAGATCTGGAATGAAACTATCTCAGTTCTCTGCTTGGCTCTTGCAGTAGACCACTGAATGAATTACTGAAAGTTATTTATTGTCTTGTCCAAAGCTCCTTAAGTCCATGAGATGGTTTCCAGCAACTTGAGTTTGCTTTGGCACTGACCTTTAACCCCTCTATGCCATTATTTTCCCCATCTTTAAAAATAAGCAGATTGGTATTACCCCGATTTTCTAAAGCACTTTGAAATCACTGAAGGAATAGCCTATGTGCATTATATTATAAAAAGGTGTATTCTGTCTATTCTGCTCATTCAGACAACGCTTTTAATGTCCAGGTTCCTCACTCTGTGAGGAATGCAATTGTGAGTATACTCTAAAGGTGCTAAAATCATGTGCCAATGTGGAGGATACATTCAGACTATAGAATACCTACTGAGGGCCAGGGAGATGAACTGGTTTACCCAAGGTCACACTGAGACACCTTGGCAGAGATGGATGTAAGTTTTAACCACAAGGGCCTTAACCACAAGAGCTTCTTTCTTCTCCAATACAGTGCACTGTTCTCCTCTTTTCCAGTGTACTACAATGCCTGCCACTATATGGCACTGCAGTAAGGAAGTTACAGCTTTCTTCTTTAAAGAAATGATTGAAACAAAAGCAGAACACAGGCAACATACAGTATAATTTGTACCTGCATGAAATTATTGAGCCAGCTCTCCACAGGTGAACTAACAAGCTCACTCGCTCTCCTGCCATCCATAATTTGGCTATTTACCATAGGTGGCAGAAGCAACTGACTAGAGAATAGATTGCACAAAGGATAGAAATTCGTGTATGCATGCAACTGCCCTGGCCCGCCCCACCCCACTTTGTCCTCTTGGAGAGATTCCCTGAGCTAAAATGAAGTTTTGCATTGAAGAAGTCTGCAAAAGTTCTGAAAAAGGACAAGTCATCTGGAGAGGAACCTCACACTGCAGCTGCAAGGAAGCCACTTACCTCTTATTACCACTGGATGAATAGCGGAACATACGACACATTTAATCAGTTTTATCTGTTGGCCAATGGTAGCAAACAAGAGGAAAAGAGCTGTTCCACTGAAAAAAAGCGCACACTGTTGCACAACAAGCTACCCATACAGATTAGAGATGAAAAACTTGATTTTATGATTTATAATGGAGTGTCAAATCCAAGACACCTAGCTTGACTGAAGTGCACATTTCAGAGTTAGGAATTTCTTTCAAAAGAGTGCAAGGATGTCTTAGGGTAGTATCTTTTACTGAACCAACTATGTAGTTGGGATAAAATTAGACAAGCTTTGGAGTGCCGGACATTCTCTCTCAAGTCTCACATTTGAAACATCTTACATTCAAAAGTTTGTCCAACTTCATGCCAACTACATAGTTGGTCCAATAAAACTTATCACCCTAAGAAATCCTTGCCTCTCGCATACTTTCTGGACCAGCAAAGCTACAACATCACTCTTACACTTTCAACAAGGGAGGGAATTCTGCAAGGAGACTGGCTCACTGCTGATGCCTCACAGTTAATGAATAAGCCAGTCTGCACTGAGTAGAACTCAGTGCAGAGCAAGACAGAACACAAGTCCTCCAAAATCAATCTCAGTGCAAGCAATGAAACAATCACTGAACATGCCAATTTAGGCCTCATCTGTGCTAAGTATCAGCCCTGATTACAGCTGTTCTCTAGTGCTGCCTGCCAAAGTTGCGATAAGCCACAATTTGTATTATCCCAGTTTCAAGCAAATAATGCCTTGCCTACACTACAGGATTGTGTAACCCCCAGGTAAGTGCATCACAGTTTCCCTCCCTATCTACACCTAAACGGTACAGAATATCTGTGTGTTACAGTCTCAACTAGGGAGCTTTCAGTTCTGGAGGTCCCCAGTTCAGTGTCTGGTGCATTAACCAAAAGGACTACCATCACACTTACATTGCTGCAGCTATCCTGGAGCTGTGGGGACTAAGTATGGACTAAAGTCCTCAGTGGGCATGTCTACATGTGCAATTAATTTAAAGCAATGGACTCTGGCACATACTGCGCCAGATTTTATAGCTCCTGGGCACACTGTTTGAAAGTGTGCCCAGGACTGCAGCATGTTCAGCTGGGGAGGAGCAGCCCCAGATGGCAGGCAGCCCCAGGAGTCAGCCTGCCAGCCTGGGGCTGCTCCTGCCCAGCTCTACATGCTGTGTAAAGGCTGGTTGGGGCACGAGGGTACTACAATGCAGGGCTAGCCAACAGGCAGCTCCCGCATTGAAGCGCCCTCATTACCCAGCCAGCCAGGGTATCATCTACACACGTGTTGCTGCACACTAAAATATTCTGCAGCAAGATGGTACTTACAAGTATTAACCTGCTGTAGAGTTAATTAGTTTCCTGCAGCCTAATAGTGCTACACATGTAGACACAGATGTTTTCTGTGAAGCTAATAGGCAGCTATGTAGTAAATGTCTCATGTACATGTGCCAACAATGAATTAAAATCAACCATTTGAGATGGCATTACCTCTTTGCTCCCACCCCCGTCCCAACTGGATTTTACCACCCTTGTCAGGGAGAATGCTTTACAATAACCTTATTTCAAGCCTGCCCAATATGGACGTGATCAGTATTTCTTATTCTCATTATTATTTCTGAACATCCATTTAGTAAGAGGGAAGAAAACACTTAAATGAAAGATATCTCATGACATCAAAAACTGAATCCCTACAGGTATGAATTGCAGTAGAAAGGTTGAGCCAGACATTTTACTTCAGCGTCCAGATAGGAGCAAGGATTAACCTGGGTTTATGCCAACTCCAAGGGATGTCTTCTTATAATTTAAAGTTGCTTTTCATCACTGGCAGACAATAATGCAGAGCAACAGCAGCACTCCATCTTTGTCTGCTCTACCTCACATTTAGCTTGCTGCAGTCTTGTCCAAGCAATGACTTCCCTTGAGGGTCACCTGCCCTTGATGTGTAAGAGCCAGTCCACTAATTTTACAAAGGATCAAAATCCCCTTTGCGTGATACTCTAACCCATGTCTGATATTTTACCCTCTTTCACCTCAGTTTTCTCTTGCAAGAGAGATTGCCCTGCATTGTTAGCAAGGAACACCTTATTGTTCACCCTCTCAGCCTGCAGAAAACTGCACCTCAATATTGTCTGAACCAACTGCACTTTACTTGATTTCATAGCTTTCTCTTCTCACATGCCTCTTCCAATCACTTGACTGTTAGGTCTTCAGAGTTATCCAGCCGTTGGAGATTAAGATAACATTTATTGTTAATACTGAAACTCGGTGCAAATTTCAACCTTGCTGTCTTCTAGTCAAGGAACAAACCATGCATTTCAGTGCTTTCAGACACAGTGGAGCCAGCCAAAACACCAGATGTGGAATACAAAGAGCTTTCAAGGTAGGTGTGCCCGATATAGAAACCCACACCACATACAGCAAGAGAGAGAATACACTCTGGCCTTAGCCCTTTAACCAAGAAGAGGAAGAAGCAAGGCCAGGAGGAAAAAATACCAGGTCTCCGTGGCTGAAAGAGGAGAAATAAAGACTTGCAGATGCGCACAGTTACATCAGTTTAATATCAAAATCAGACCAATATAAAGAAAAATGATCGTATCAGAAATCGGCCTGATGTGGCCAATAAATGCCTGTGTGTGCACCCAGCTGCAGCGCAGCATGTAGGCAGTGAGGAGCACAGTCAGGCAGCTTGTAGAGCTGCATGTAGCTCGTAAGTCTGGTGAGCTGGAAGGGGAGGGGGGAAGGAAGGGACGTGGGGGGGCAGATCAAGGCCCCCACAGCGAGGGAGGAGTGGAGCTAGGGCAGGGGCTGGGGCAAGCCCAGCTGGGGCAGGCATGGGACAGAACCACGGCTCATCTGGGGAGCACGGAGAGAGAGGGGATGGCTTTCGCCACTGCGGGCTGCTCATCCCGGGACGTCATTCTCCCCTTGTACTCAGCCTTAGTGAGGCCGCAGCTGGAGTAATGCATCCAGTTTTGGGCTCCACAATTCAAAAAGGACATGGAGAAGCTTGAGAGAGTCCAGAGAAGAGCCACGCGCATGATGAGAGGTCAGGGAAGCAGACCCTACGATGACAGGCTGAGAGCCCTGGGGCTCTTTAGCCTGGAAAAGCGCAGGCTCAGGGGTGATCTGATGGCCACCTATAAGTTTATCAGGGGTGACCACCAGTATCTGGGGGAACGTTTGTTCACCAGAGCGCCCCAAGGGATGACGACTAGGTCGAATGGTCATAAACTACTACAAGACCGTTTCAGGCTGGACATAAGGAAGAATTTCTTTACTGTCCGAGCCCCCAAGGTCTGGAACAGCCTGCCACCGGAGGTGGTTCAAGCACCTACATTGAACACCTGAAGAGCAAACTGGATGCTTATCTTGCTGGGATCCTATGACCCCAGCTGACTTCCTGCCCTTTGGACAGGGGGCTGGACTCGATGATCTTCCGAGGTCCCTTCCAGCCCTAATGTCTATGAAATCTATGAAATCTGCTCATCCAGCTGCTCCCGCCACTCATCTGGGAGGGCATGGCGGAGCATCTGCCCCCAGATCTGTGCAAGGCAGAGCGGGGCAGAAAGAGCCCCACGCAGCCTCTGCCCCAGCCTGCCTCACCCTGTGCAGATCCAGGGGCATACATCCCTCCTCCCCCATGCCCTCTTGGACAAGCAGCAGGAGCAGCTGGATGAGTGGGTGAATACCAGAACAGCAGCTCCTAGATAAGCAGCACTAGTGGTGGAAGCCACGCCCCCCTCCCTGCACCCCCCCCCAGATGACCTGCAGCTCCATCTCATGCCTGCCCCAGCTGGGCAGTGCTTGCCCCAGGCCCAACTGACTCCTTCCTCATCACAGGGGTCTTGATCTGCCCCCCATACTCCTTCCACCACACCAGACTTACCAGCTGCACGCAGCTCTTCAAGCTGCCTGGCCCAGTATTGGAAATCAGATTGGTATCAGCCTCCTTAAAAATCAGCTATCGGTATCAGCCCCAAAAATCTCTATATTGGTGCGCCCCTAAAGATCTGCAACACACTTTGTATCTTTTCTGGTAACTCATCATGTGTTCTCATTAGTATGCTGATCTTATTTTCAAGTGCCTAGGGTTTGGGTTCCCGAAGTCCATCTACATCAAAGGAAATTTAACATCCTGATCTTTTAGGAAGACCTGAAAACACCACCCTAAATGCTCTCTAGAATGTTACTGCTCACCAGAAGAACCTCCTTTCAGCTGAGAACTGAGATGTAGTTTTAAATGTTAGGGCAGCTTTTTCTGCTCATTCTTGGGGAGATAATACCTGGACTATATTGAACATGACCCCTTCAGAATAAAGTAAGACTTGTGCACCTATAAAAGGCTGGTGATTACCAGGCTAGGAAACTTCAGTTAAACTGAAGTTAGGTTTGTAAATATGAGAGGAATTTAAAAAAAAAAAAAAAAAAAAAAAAAAAAAAAAAAAAAAAAAGCAAATCTCTTATGGGAACATTGTGGCTCTTGAAAGAACAACCCACATATGTCTGGAAACAAGGATGTTCAAAGTTAAGGTCAGGAGTGAAAAGAAAATACAGCCATAAAAAAGCCACAAGGAAGCTCACAACAATAAAAAGCAAACAAAATTGGTATTTCTACGCTGGAATTTTTTTTTCTTTTTACAGGGAGGGCAGGCAGGGGAAGGGACACAGCAATGCAAAGTGGTGAATTTTTTTTGGAATCTCCAGGTTTCACAAATGCTTGGAATGATTTTCCTCAGTCTTTTTATTTGTACTGCAGTACTGCTCAGTCATAAGTAGGGCCTGGTTTAAATTGCAGGCCCAGTTTACAGTGTGGCAGTTCCTTTAATCCTGGAGTTCCACCCCCCCACAGGAAAAATTGTGGCATATTTAAAACCATATTTCACCTCCCAGCCATCAGGAGCAAGTAGCAAGTGGTGGGGGCCATAGGGCCCCTCCACCAATTAGCAGCTGGGTGCAGGGAACCCCAAGATTAAAGGAGCTGCCTGTCCAGAGCTGGGCCCACAATTTAAACCACACCTTAGTCATGAGCCCGATGCCTCAATACTGCAGAACTGCAAAACATTAAGATGGCCCCTGCTCCACAGAGCTTACATTTCACTCTCCATTGAAACTCCAGCTTGTGGCATTTCCAGGATGGGACATAACATTTGAAAGCTCACTGACTATTCTCAACAGCTTCCCTGTGAAAGGGGTAAGAAGGAGATGCCATAATTGAGCCGCTTTGTAAAAATACCCTTTTTGAAATGTGTAGGAGACACCCAGCTTCATAAAGGCAAATTTTAGGTATCAGCTACTCTGCTCTTTGCAAAAGCAGTGCACCATTTGGTTCTATTGCTGGCTACACTTTGCCCCCACTACCACACACATCACTGTAAACATAAGCCTCAGCAACATAATTGGCTTTGACATGTAGGATCTGGCTGGCTGTTTCCAATGTCAAGGTCAAAAAGAAGTAGAAAGAGCTCAACTGGCTAATGGCAAAATGCTAAGCAAGCAGTTTGCCTTACACAGGAGAAATATCAAAGGGAGTTTTGTACTCTGTTTTTTGTTTTAAATAAACTGATGCTGTTTGTGGAGCTTTCATCACAACTTGTATTCATGAAAGACCATTCAGCTTTTGGGGAGGATAGAGAAACCCAACCAAATGGACAGAGGATTAAGTGAGTGCATTCTTTACAACAGTCAGTGGCCTGTATTTGGTTCCCAGCAGCCCAGTTAGAGAACTTGATTCCAAAGGCTCAAGTATTAATCTTGACTTGAACCAGTGTTAGAGGAGGTTAGTGACATGCTCTGTAGACCTTCCTTCCATTAAAACGGGACAAGCATCTAGCAAGCAGTGTACAATAAGAACAGGGGCCTAAAATACTATGGCGATGGAAGCCATCTAAGAAGCTAGATAACTACACCTTTCAGCAGTACAGCTAAATTTGCAAATAACTTCAGAGTGATAGGTACAGCAGAAGATGGAATTATTTTCTTTTGAGGGATCTCCATGCAAGTATGTTCAAAAAGGATTTTTAACTTACCATATCTGGAAACAGCACCTTGCACTGGAAAATCCACTTCTCCCTGCTATTTAAACCATCCTCACTACTAAGGAAGATCTGAAACATAGGACTTAGCCTTATGGATGTGAAGGACAGAAGAGATATTAGCCTGCCTCTTCATAATGCAACTGGCACTATCTAACCAGAGCCAGGTGGAATAAACTTTAGGTGGATCAGTACAGCAGTGAGAAGTAACAGACACAAGCAGGAAACAAGATTTTAAGAAAGGAAGTGTCATTATTATGCAGCAATCAACTTAATTAAGCCTCTCCCCACTTTAAACACAAAAATACTAACTTCAGAAAAATAGCAAATAAAAAATATTTGCATTCAGCAGAGGGATGAATTCAACTCATTAAAACCACAGATCTGCCTTTGCCAATGCTCTGCCAGATTGGGAAAGGTCAGAAACTAACTTCAAAACTGTTCTCTCTCTAGAGATCCCAAAAACTCCAGATTTTGGCTGAAAAATTGGATCTGAATGGAGTATCCCAATAGGAGGTGGGTGAAAAAGGCAAGAACTTTCCCCAAAGAATTTCATTAACAACCAAGAAGGTCTTTTTTCGTTTTAAGCTTTTTAAATGGAAGTTTTCTTGGGCATGAATGAATTAGTCAAAAAGAAACCAGAAAATTCTAATAAAAACATTTTTTCCTTGAAAAAGCAAGTTGTAAACATTTAAAATTAATCTCTAAAGTGTATTCTTCTCAATAGCCAAAGCTGTCCCATCTTGAGTACAGTCTGCTGGACTCTATCCAGAGTATTAGCAGAGAGCACAGAAGGCCTGGAAGTAATGAGATCACTGAACTGTGGCCAGCTAAAAATGAGCAAGAATCTTTTCTATCAGCTTCAGATATCAGGGGAAACCAGGATGTTAACTAGAGAGACATCTATTATTATAAGCAGGGACACAGGAAAAGAGGATTTGGTATATGAAAGTGTCAATTTTATACAGTAGCTTTCCCAAATAAAGGGTGTGCCACTGAACTGGGTGCCCTCTCCAGGCTGAGAAAAAGGCCATGTACTTAAAAATTTATAATTAGCAATGCTTATTAAGTACACAGTCCTGTCAATCCTGTGGTATTAGTAGACCCCAAACTGCCTAACTCCCTTCATTTACAAGACTAACTGCTGCAGACTGTTGATAGTTGCTTCCCTTTCCTCCTTCTGCCACAGTTAAACAGAGAACAATTTAGTTACCAAGTGGATAGTGGGGCTGAAAGATGCTATGCAGTTAAGCAGTTCATGCATTTCCCCATTATGCAGATTGTCACAGAGCACCTAGGTGCCCTGCACCTAAGAATAAAAAAACTGGTAG